>NW_026596091.1:19517423-19536970 GCF_907164565.1 Psammomys obesus | reverse complement strand
GGGGGGTGGTTAATTTTATATCTGGCCACTCTGCTGAAGGTGTTTATTAGCTGTAGGAGTTCCCTGGTTGAATTTTTGGGGTTGTTCATGTATACTATCATATCATCTGCAAATAGTGTTAATTTGACTTCTTCCTTTCCAATTTGTATTCCCTTGATCTCCTGTAGTTGTCTTATTATTCTAGCTAGGACTTCAAGTACAATGTTGAAAAGTTATGGAAAAAGTGTGCAGCCTTGATTTCAGTGGGATTGATTTAATTTTCTCTCCATTTAGTTTGATGTTGGCTGTAGACTTGCTGTAAATTGCCTTTACTATGTTTAAGTATGTGCCTTGTATCTCTGATCTGTCCAAGACTTTAAACATAAAGGGTTGTTGCATTTTGCCAAATGCTTTTTTGGCATCTTAGGAGATGATCATGTGGTTTTTCTCTTTTGTTTTTTTTTTTTTATATGGCAAATTACATTGATGCATTTCCATATATTGAACCACTTCTGCATGCCTGGGATAAAGCCTACTTGGTCATGGTGGATGATATCTTCTCTGTGTTCTTGGATTCGGTTTGCAAGTGTTTTACTGAGTAATTTTACTTCAATGTTCATAAGAGAGTAGGTCTGAAGTTCTCTTTTTTTTGTTGGGTCTTTGTTTGGTTTAGGTTTCAGGGTGACTATGGCGTCATAGAATGAATTTGGTAATGTTCCTTCTGTTTCTATTTTGTGGAATAGTTTGAAGAGAATTGGAGTTAGCACTTCTTTGAAGGTCTGGTAGAATTCTGTGCTGAAACCATCTGGCCCAGGCCTTTTTTTGGAAGGGAGACTGTTGATGAATGCTTCAATTTCCCTGGGGGATATAGGACTATTTAATGGACTATTTAATCTTTCTACCTGATCCTGACTTAATTTTGGTAAATGGAATTTATCAAAAAAATTGTCAATTTCTTTTAGATTTTCAAATTTTGTGGCATATAGACTTTTGTAGTACAACCTAATGATTGTTTGGATTTCCTCACTGTCTGTAGTTATGTCCCCCTTTTCACTTATGATTTTGCTGATTTGGATAGTTTCTCTCTGCCTTTTTGTTAGTTTGGCTAAGTGTTTATCTATCTTGTTGATTTTCTCAAACAACCAGCTCTTGGTTTCATTGATTGTTTGAATAGTTTTATTTGATTATAATTTATTGATTTTAGCCCTGAGTTTGATTTCCAGCTGTCTCCTCCTCTTGGGTGTATCTGCTTCTTCTTCTTCTTCTTTTTTTTTTTTTCCTAGAGCTTTCATTTGGGCCATAAGTTGTTTATCTGAGATGTTTCAAATTTCTTCTTGAAGGCACTTAGTGCTATGAATTTTCCTCTGAGCACTGCTTTCATTGTGTCCCATAAGTTTGGGTATGTTGTACCTTCATTTTCATTGAATTTTAGGAAGTCTTTAATTTCTTTCTTTATTTCTTCCTTAACCCAGCTGTCATTTAGTAGTGAGTTGTTCGGTTTGCATGTGCATGTAGGCTTTTTACTATTTCCGTTGTTGTTGAGGTTGAGCTTTAGTCCATGGTGGTCAGATAGAATACAGGGGATTATTTCAATCTTCTTCTATCTTCTGAGGCTTGCTTTGTGGTCAATTATATGGTGTATTTTGGAGAAGGTTCCATGAGGTGCTAAAAAGAAGGTATACTCTTTTGAATTTGGGTGAAAAGTTCTGTAGACATATGTTGTATTGTTGATTAATATTTACTATTGATCTATCTTTTAGTAATGTTCTTGCTAATCCTAATCCAGCTGTATACCCTAATCACCAACAGAGACTGGGATTTATTTAATTAACCTAGAACACTATGCTGGGCAATAGTTACTCCATCCTAAACCTTCAAACCCTCATAGTTTCCCAACATTTAGATTTCCCACATTATACTTGCTTTTTGTGAAATTATAGGTCTGGTTCATTTCTCCATGTCATTCCAAGACCTCTCCTCCTGCTTCTGCACTCCCAGCCTCTTCTCTCTCTCCTCCTCTGCTTCCCACTCCTTCCTGTCTTCTGGCTCCTCCCCTTTCCTGCCTACTCCTTCTGCTCCTTTGCTCAACCTTGTGGCTGGTTATTTTATTTTGGCATGTTTACACAAAGTTGAGACAGGTGATGCTTAGAATAAGTATCACAACGTAGTCTTCTGATTGAAACCAGAGAGTGGCGGGAGAAAAATCAGCATTTGAATGAATAAGGTTTAGGTGTATACATTCCAAAAGAACATTATACCAACAGACATCTATTAGGATGTCTATTGATTTAGGACCTCTGTAAGTACCTTTATTTCCTTATTTGACTTTTTTCTAGATGCTCTGTCCCTTGATGAGAGTGGAGTGTTGAAGTCCCCCACTATTAAGATATTGGGATAGATGTGATGAAAATAATAAAAATGGATGGGGATAATAAAAGAAGACAAAGCACATGGTTATGGGGCACTATTTAATGACAGACCTGTATTCACATGGGCTTTGGCTAGCTCAGAATTGGTGGGAGATGGAAGACAGAAACAAACAGATGAAACCATCCAGACATTTTGATTATACCAACTTTGCAAATCATAATTCAAATAAGTGAAATAAAATACAAAAGGAAGAGGGTATGTTTAATAAGTGTTTAGAAAACTCTAAAACTGTGGACAAGATGCTGCTCCAATGAAAGACCAAGCAACACCATTATGGATATGATTATACATTCAATTACAGTCATCAGAGATTCAAAATTTAAGGCCACAAGGGACATGAGGGAATTTAAAGCCAGGGCTCACATGAGGATCATGTAGGCAAGTAGAGTAAAAAACAAATAACAGGAACTTGAACTAAGTAATATAAACTATTGTATCTACTACACAAGCAGTGTCTTAAGACAAAGAAAGAAAAACAGCTATTTTATTGAGCCCTGGGGTTGTAGTTCACAACCTGATTGCTTTTCCACCATACATAGGCATTCACTGTTTTTTGACCTCCAGCAACATGAAAACAAATGAAAAAAAAAAGTTACACTTTTTAAAAGTTGAATCTGCTGTAAACAGTAACTAAAATTAATCTCAGTGTGACATATTACAGATGCTGTGGAAATATCCACCAACTTCATAAGATATTATTATTTTGAGTAAAACATCTCTCAGTCTGGGTTAGTGCTTCGCAACCTGTGGGTAGAACAACCCTTTCACAGGGGTCAGCTAAGATGATCAGAAAATAAAGATATTTATATTATGATTCATAACAGTAGCAAAATTACAATTAAAAGTAGCAATAAAAATAATTGTACGATTGGGGTATCACTACAACATGTGGAACTGAATTAAAGGGTCACAGCATTAGGAAGGTTGAAAACTACAGCTCTAGATAATTACACTATTTTAAAGGTAAGAAAAAACATTCAGATGACTTGTGAAGGATATTTTTTTCTTTACCTGCTTACTTAGAAATAAGCCATATAAGGGCACTTTGCTGTCTTTGACTTCATTACATATTCATTCCTATCAGGGGTAGTGACACTACAGGTGTATATTTTCTTAAATAGGAGAAAGAAGATAGTAATTGAAGTCAGCAATATCACAACTTGGAACAGCCTTCATTAAATGTGCTAACTCATTAACATGCGGATCACAAACAAACCAGGGGTTATAATTAGAGTTTTAGTTGTAAAAAATGTCTTGACTGTAGAAATCCATTATCAACTATTCCAAGTTAATTATAGGTTAGGACATAGCAACAGAAACTGGAAGAACCATAAAAAATGAGCTGGGAAATTGTAGAGATTATGGGTATAGCATGCTTAGGCTTACTGTGTGAAATTGACCATTTGGTTTCCACTTACCTAAATCTCTAAAGTCTGTGCAATATGCATTTAGTGTATAAAACAGTGTATATGTGTGGGTGTATGTACACATACCTAGTATTATGTTATGGAAATGGTCTTTAATTGAACAGAAAAAAATCAATTGGGCTTACAGGAGTCTGACAAATCGTTTGTTCAGATGAATCACAGCCACAGCTCAAGACCAGAGATACATTTAGAGATATAAAACTAAAGTACAGTTTATCTCAGCATTGAGCTGATAAAGGCACTTGGCTCCAGGATGATCGCCCTGGTGACTTTTTGAAGTTGATTTCCCTAGCCCTGGGGGAAACTGATAACCAGGAAACACTGAGAAAGCTAAGTAGCTGACCAGGAAAGGCTGAGAAAGCTAAGTAGCTCTAAAGGCTCACATAAAAATGAAAAAGAATTGTGGAGGTTTAAGAGATTATGGCTCAAAAGAGTGACAAATTTGACATGGTAAAATATAAGAAGTCTCTAGAAATTATTTCCATCAGGCTCAGGTATGTAAGTTTTAAGCGATTGTGGGTTGTAAACTTTCTGAGGGAAGACAGTCCTTTCCAAGCAAAGTCTGCAGTGTGCTATACATAGCACAAGTATTAGGAGAACCTAGGGAAAACAAAAGACAATGGGAGTACCTTAGACTTCTAACTTGGGAAGGTTTGGTTGAATCACATTGCAAAAGAAAATGTTTTCTTAAATGAGCAGTAATCACAAGGGAGAAACAGAGCAGTAAAGGAAGATGGCAGACTCTGGATAATCGAAACAGACTAGTGATTTTGTAGGGATGTATATACAGAAGCCTTAGCAAGCCTAGGGATGGGTTCAATATGTGAGGATGTCTTCAGAGGTACAGAAGGAGCTAATGTGGACCTCCATGACCACTGGCCATCAGGTGGCTTCAGCCTCTCTCATCTCCAAGATAAACAAGTTACATATCACTGTTTTCTAATTGTTAATTATGTAGCTGTCTCTGTTGATTATGTTCAGAAACAAGCTACCGACTCTGCATCAAATGACTGTCTAAATGTAGAAGTCCATCTCTTGTACAGAGCTTGCCATCACTGGGAACCCTGTCAACACCATGACCTCAAACTGGTTGGCTAATATAGGAAGAGTGTCCCCGTTAAGCACAAGCTGCTTATTATGTCATAAAGCAGTGTTCCAGGCAAACTTTCTCAGAATAAAAATTGTTCACATATCTCTCGAGAAAGACGCCTAAAATTCTGCATAAAATGCATCATTCAGGTGTCTCTGAGTAGTGTTTTATGTACCCATACACATGCAGGTGCATGTTTCCTGTACTTACGTATGTGTACGAATGGAGGTCAGATATTTGACAGTGGGTATTCAGTTGCTCCTTTCAGACAACTGTATCCTTGAACCTGAAGCTCATCAATTTGCTTAGGCTGTACAAAAACATTCAAGATTTCTGCTGCTCCCATTCTTCCCCCCCCCAACTTTACGGTTAATGGGACCCCTTTGCCACTCCCTGTATTCTACATTGATTCTAAATATCCAAACTCAAGTGTTCATGCTTGCACTGCAAGCCCTTTGATAAAAAGACATCTCCCTGATGTTGTTTTATTTAGCTATTTTTATGCTTATTTATAAATAATTTTGAGATTATAATTACATCATTTTCTCCATCCCTTTCCTACATGCAAATGCTATCATGAGCCCACCTCCCATTTCTGTCTTTCAAAGTACATGAATTCTTTTTCTAAATTCTTGTTAGTGTGTGTGTGTGTGTGTGTGTGTGTGTGTGTTCCTAAATGTAACACACATGGTCTGTTTATTGATACTTGTATGTATGTTCTCAAAACTTACCATTTGGCATTGATTAATCATTTGGTGTAATCTTCCCTTGGGAAGATGTCTCTCCCACCTTCAGCAACCCTTAGTTGCCTATAGTTTTTGTGTAGAGTTGAGCTCTCTTAAGCTTTCTCCTGCCCTCTTCTGTTGCTGTCAGCTTGTCCACTGATGCTTGTGGGTTCAGGTCATGTTTAAGCAGTCATGTTGATGAAACATTAGGATGTAGCTTATGACATTTTTAGACATTTAGAGAAAAAAATCTCACAGCAAATTCCCAGTTCCTCTAGCTCTTACAAACTTTCTGCTCCTTCTTCTACAAGGATCCCTGAGCTTTACTTGTAGGAGTTGTGAGATTCATAGTTATTTTTCATTATGTTAATATATTTGAATCAGCCATTCTGAAAGGTCTTCTGCTACCCTTTCAGTTTATCAGTCTTGTTACTCACAGTATAACTCAAACAATTTGTGGGTCATTTGTTTCTCTGTGAGGTCTGTTATTTTTGTTTAGAAATAGCTGAGAAGAAAGAGAGAGGGGAAGAGGGAAGGAGGTGAAGTGTGAGGGAACTGAGAAGAAAAGAAGGAGGGGGCACCTTTGGGATGTAAAGTAAATAAAGTAATATAAAATAAAAAAATAGTTGAGGCACCGTGAAGCCCTGTCTATTTGGGAAGGTTCCCAGGCACTGAGTGAAGACCGCTGGGCACCTGTGACTTCCTGCTGAAACAGACCCCTTAATACTATCTCTATTGCTCAAATAAACTCCTCTAAAGGGAAAGGAAAAGTGTATTTTAAAATAACAATTACAGGCCATATTTATCAACATTGAAATCTTTCCAGAAAAAGTTGTACAGCTTTTTAATAATAAGGAATATTACCAAAGATAATGGTTTTCAGTCATTTG
Source organism: Psammomys obesus (assembly GCF_907164565.1). NCBI lineage: Eukaryota > Metazoa > Chordata > Mammalia > Rodentia > Muridae > Psammomys > Psammomys obesus. Next base: position 19,530,429 of record NW_026596091.1, on the reverse strand, counting down.
ACATTGGTTGACACATGTTCTTGTATTTTTTCTTTGGTATTTATTATATACCTAAACATAATTCTCACTTTGAAAATGAATATTCATGTGATATGCTTACAATGAGTTAATTAAACTGGAATACATTTATAAGCAGTTCACTAAGTTCCACTTGCTAGGAAATCACTCGGGGGAATAAGCATCACATTTCCTTTTACGATCAGGCAGCTTGAACACATTTTAACACTTTTTCAAAGATTATTCTTTGTGTTTTACAATTTAAAAAGGAAGTAATTGATTTAAATATTATGCAAAGAATATATAATTTATGGACTTCTTCATTAAAGTGGGTCTGAAATGATTCTGTCACACAGACGCTGAGATAATGGGAGAAAAACAAGCCTCATAGTGACAAAGTCTTCTAAACTTCCACTGCTCCCCCTAGCGAAAGGAAAAATTCACACATGCTTCAGGCTTGCAACTCAATCATCATTTACAGAAAACTATTCCAGGTAAGTTGAATTCAGTTTATTTGTTTCATAGAAACAACAAAACAAAATTAATTAGAAATAAAACTATTTTTAAAAATTGAGTTATATGAATATCTTTATTGTTTGAGGTAATTATTCAATGTTAGTAATTAATAATAATTTTAAGTTTGCTGCACAGATTGAAAACTCAATCTCTTACCAAATATTGGATATATATAAACCAACTGTCTGTAGCACTAATCTGGAATTTTATCTTAGTTATTATTATTATGTGATTAGTGTTTTCTTTAATTAAACAAATCTCAAAACCTTTAGTTTCAAATATTCATATTCTTAACAGCAGTTTATAACTCTTCTTGTTTTATCAAATACCCAGTACAGGAATAAAGCTACTCCCCAAAAGATATTTGGGCAATTTCCTTCCAAGAACCAAGAGAAAGAAAGAATAACATCATAACTAACAAATTACCTGAAGATTCTCTCTTAGAAATGTGACTTTGCTAGATGGTGGTTATATGGATTTTTTTTTTTTTTGTCTGAAAGTAGAGTCTCTTTTTTACTACAAAAAGAGAATTAAAGTGAGGGGAAAGGTTGGTAAAATGAAGAGAAGCAGTGAATAAGGGGATTGTGAAATAAAGAAGAAAGGGAGATACAGTATCAGTAACAAATCAAGCAAGAGCTAAACAATATAGTAAATATATATATATATAATAGATTAGAAAGGCATCGTTAATACGGCATATAACATATTTATATCTTCATTTAGTAAACATTCTTTAAGACATCCCATTAAGCGAGCCTATGTAATTTGCTCTCTCTGCTCAGTTACATAAAATAAACTTTCAACACAGTAGGATATAATGCTATTCATTATAGCTGATTTTCATCCTTTGTGCTAATTTTTTTCTTTTCTTTGGACTGTTTTGTTATCTCATCATTACATCCAGCATCATTACATCCAGTTTTTGTCTATTTCCCTTTCTGTTTTGCTACATGCTATGTAAATTCTCTGTGAGGTTTAGAAACAGCAAAACATGCACTCAGAAATTTGTGTTACCAGTCTTTCAGTCTTCCATATGTTAGGACTCAGTGATTTTTTTTGCCCTAGAGATTTTTTGTTTAAATATTAGGAATTTAAAAAAAATCATGTTTCCAGAAATCAAAATGACAAATTCCTGGAGCAGGGGAATGAGAGAAAATTAAGAAAGGCAGGCACCAGGGGTACTTCTACTCTGCTGTATATGGCAGTGCTTTTGAACAACTCTTTCTGTGAGTCAGAAATCCTGAGCAACAGCTGCAATTAGAGAAGAGCGTCACTTTCCATCAAGGTTCACGGGTGTTGGATGAGATGAGGGACAAAGGGAAAGGAGGGGGCAGTGAGGAGAAACAGGGAGGTTTGGAGATGAAGGCAGTGTGCTTCCTGTACAGTCATGACATCATCCTCCTGCTCATATATATATTGGGAATGGCCAGAGCATCTCTCATAGTTCACTCCCTTTCAAAGCCAGCTAAAGGCTAGAGCCAGCACCGGGAAGCACCCTCAGTGTCTTCCTGGCTGTGTGGACCTGCTATCGGAAGCTGAGAGATGATCATAGGGATGAACCTCCAGCTGGTGTGCCTGACACTTCTGGCTTTTAGCTCCTGGAGTCTGTGCTCAGGTAAGCTCAACTTCGGCTCACAACTCCCTGAAGTGATTTCTCTCGCAGTCTGCTGCTCCTCAGGTTAATGAAGCCAAAAGGAGTGTCTCTCTCTCTCTCTCTCTCTCTTTCTCTCTCTCTTACTCTCTCAGTGAAAGAAACAGTGACTATCATGTTTCTCTCCTTTCTGATTATAAGAACTGAAATGTCTATTTTCCTTTTTAAAAAAATCTGTAAAGCAGTAAATGGGGTTTCAAAGAAATACAACATATTCTACTTTGGAATATTACCACTAAAGAGAGGATAAATAAGAGTAATAAGACAAGCATGACAATCTGAATTGGGCTGGTCATTGTTAAGGAGAATAGAGGCAGTGCTTGTCAGCATGCAGAAATTAAGGATCCCATTCACAATCTTTTACTCTTATCTTTCCTTATTCTCTTAGGGATGTGACTTCTCTCATTCACTTACCTTAGTCATTGTCCTATACATGGGTTAGAACATGTGAAATAAATATCAATAAATAAATGAGTGAGCATTGTTTACAGAATATTTTTCTGATGCAACACAAAATGTCCTGAGGTTTTTTGTGAAAGCACATTTTGTAGTCTTTCATTGTGACAGTCGTGATATTATATTAACATAGCTGTCACTTTTCTGAATGCAATTTAAGTTAGCATAAGCAATAGACATGAGTTTGGCACACTTACATAGATGATCAATTTAGCTTTAGAGTGTTTTGTATATAGCAGTTAAGGAGAAGAATTGTAGTATTATCAGATATGTATTAACTCTCCCTGAAAGCAAAATAAATTTAAAAGAGTAATGTGAACTATTTTGATGATTGAAGTGTATTTTAATTAATAATTGGAAAATAATTGAAGAAAAACTTCAAAATGGAAAATCTTAGGGCTAAATGAAGTAAAGTCACTTAACTTATACTTGTAGAAATTGTAGTTAATAACTAGGACTATGAAGTATTAGTACAAACTCTTGCTCAGCTTACTAAGTGCAAAGATAACTATAAGAATGGAATGTGATTTATTTAGAATGATTTAGTTATTTTATTAACATAAGACATTGTAAATATTTTATGAGACATTACAGTTTTCTGTAAGTATATTTTTATCAGGTAATTGCAGGAATTAGTTATAATCTGAGATTCTAAAAATAGGTATTGTTTAAAACCTGTATATTAACTCTTGAACATTTTCGGTGACAAGTGCAGATTTTTATCAGTGATTAATAAAACCATTCATTTTGAAATACAAACAATTAAACATATATCTGTAACAAACCAAGCAAAGGTGTCTCCAGAATACCTTAGTTCTTCCCTGCACTTTTTCAGTTGTTAGCGTCAGGTGGGATCCAGTGTTTTAATATAACCTCTGCTTTCTTTTATCACACGAAGCCAGTGGATATTCAAATGCTCCAAACCTGTTTTAGTATTTTTAAATTTTGCTTCTCTATACAATACTCACAAATGGAGTGTGGGAAAATATGTTCCCAAGTGAAATCAGGGATCTGTTTTCAATACTACTTACCATGTGTTGATGAGGAGCTCTGATTTTGCTTAAACTGTTTCCTCACTTGCTTATGATAAAATTGAAAGCACACAGTTCAAACTTCTTGTTTAAAACAGAAACTGATTCTTTCAAAGAGTATTTTATAAAATGACATTTGTAGTGAAGTGAATCTCAGTATAGTTTCTATTCTAAAATTACCACTGAGTATCCACATGGCTTTGTCATAAAATAAAAATACAATTGTATTCATATTTTATTATGTTTTTATTAGGTATGTATTTTCTGTACATGTGAACTATTGCTCATGTGAATGACCTAGTGTTGGGTATGTGATGATATAATATAATTAAATGTTATACTGAGATTCAGTGATGAAACAATCCTAAATCATGAATACTTTTCTTAGCAAATTATCGTGTGCTTATTTTCTTAGGAGAGATTCTGTTATTGTAGCTGACAACATAAAATTAAACTGTGATAAGTTTCTTTCTGAATACTGCTTTGAAGGAATTCCATGTAGAAGCTTATTACAATAAGCTTCAAAGACTAAATTTTATAAATTTAAAATATGTTGGTTACCATATAATTACATGATATGTGGTTACATAGTGAACATTTGGTTTTTATTTTATTCAGACTCAGAAGAGGATGTGAGAGCATTGGAGGCAGGTTTATTGACAAATATGCATGCATCAAAGGTAACTTTTTTCTTTCTTTCCTTTAATACAGGGTTGAAGGAGGTAAAAATATTCACTCTAAACATTATATTATTTCCTTATGCAAATCAGTATAGATATAGTTACCTACCTCAAAACTGGAAAGGTCTTTAGGAGACATTTCTTTTTTGAGAATTTCTTTTTTCTTCTGGGGATTTGCAGCTGTTTATATGAAAAGGAAAATGTCTATAAGACTGTCAATTGCTATATTTCAATTGTAATTAAAAAGCCACAGATAATGTCCTGTACATACTTAAAGTAATTTGTTTTCATCATTGTTACACTGTCACAATGAAAGGCATATTGGCCTGAGGTTACAGAAATAAGTGAAACCTAATTGAAGATTTTACATATTTTTGTTTGTTGTAGAAAATAACATAGATTTCCTAAAACACGACATCATTGCAACATGGGGAGGGAACACAGTATAGAATAATGCTTTAATCAGGTAAACCTTGATATACATACCTAAAGCTTTGACTTCTGGTCAATTTAATCTTGGGCAACTGGTTAGTAAAAGTCTGACCTTGGCTTTCTAATCTTTGAGTGCAACAACTAGAGTGTAGAGTCTAGAAATTTATGACTCTCTGATAGCTTATAAAAACTCCATTACCTATGGAGGAGTTTAAATTCTTACTCTTTCAAAAGTGTTAGCATAGATATTTAATATTTATTGAATGAGCCCAGTGAAATTCTGTATTCTGAGCAAAATTCTGAAACCACACAAGTACCTTTTCTAGTTACCAAGTTTCGCCTAGGAACAAAACTGTTAGAATATATCACATTACCATGCTATCATATTGAATTAATTGATTCAGACTTAGTCAAGTACTGTGTATTAAAATTGATGGTTAGAATACAGTTATCTGATGAAAATATAGGGACTTCTTTTGAGGTGAACTTACCTCTTGCATTTAGAATTGAACAATGTTGCAGAGAAGATGGGACTTGACATGTGTGATAAAAAGCAATCAAGATATTGACCTCAATTCTTAAACAATATTATAAATTAGTTCTTCTAAACATAGCTCTTCCATAATCAAATAAACACAGTCTAGGCACAAATATCTCTACCAAAAAGGAGTAAAAATGAAAAAAAAATATATTTATTGTTTAAGTGTGTATTTGAGAGCACATAATATTGTTCCCTTACAACTAATGAAGATGTATGTTCTGCTATGGTCCTTAACAGGCAGTTTGATAAAATCTAAGATCACCTAGAATTCAGTGATGGCCAATATCTACTAAAATTTACCAAAATAATGTTTAATTATTGAAGAGAAACAGATTATTATTTTGTAAATTGAATAACAGAAATATCCTTTTTATAAGTTTGCTTTATAAACTTAGTCAATATTAACAAGAAATTTATTCATGCAATTATAACAAGTGGTTTCATTAATACTTATTCAGATATGAATGGCTACAATCTATTCATTTCAAAAGAAGGAAGATATGTGTAGTCAATTAATACTCTCTTCTGTTAGATGTAAAGCCCTTAGTGTCTTAGAAAGAATTTTATTTTCAAATTCTAAATATGCATTGTTTACAGGTGTATGTTCTAAATAATCTCCAAAATGGAACACAGTTTTGAAAGTACTACCATCCTGAGAACAAGTGAGAGTCTGAGTTCCTCCCTCTGACAAAATAAATGCAAGAAAAATAAATTCAGTAACCGGAATGGTGTCATTTTCTGTACTGAAGAAAATATCTTGCAAAAGTATGATTCAATCAGTCTAAAACAGTTCAAGAGGAAGTATTTAAATGAGGGAGCGGGATACAGCTGGGACACAGAGTTAACAAAATGTAACTAAAAAGAAAAAAATAATAAAAAAAATAAATTACATTGCTTCATTTCAACTGAGATAAGTAAGATATAAGCTTTGATGAGAATTTATCCAGAGATAAAATTACTCCAATTTGCTGCTAGGATAAAAATAAAAGGCACATCTCATGTTGTTTTATGAAATTATTTATTATTCATTTCTACTGTTCAACTATGTTTTTATGTTTATAGTAGTATATAAGTGAAAACTCTAGATATATGACCAGTTTAACCATATGGCTACATTTAAATTTTAAAGAGAATAGTATTTTATTCTGTTTTTGTAGTTCCATTATAAAAACTCCAGAGATCTTCATTTTTCTTCTTTCCACTCTTTAAGTCAAGTGTGTGAAAAAATACTATCTTAGGATGAAGCTGTTTAGACAATAAAATGCTATTACTAAAAATATCAAGGCAGCAGAAGCTCCAGTGAATTCAAATGGGGGGTGGGGAGGCAAACACAGGAGAATTTGTTTGCAGTTCTCACAATACATTTTTTTAAATTATTACCACTAGCATTAGAGTATAGTTTCACTAAGAAATAATACTGGTACAGCATGTTTTCTTTGGAAGCTAATCTAAACATTTTTTTAATTAAACTCAAATCTTTATATTCTCTGGAAGTGCTGTGCATGCTTTTGAAAGAGCAACTGAAATCTAGGATTTGTTACAAACTCTCACTTTTTTTTTAATTCAGATGTAAAATTTTACAACTAGATGAGTCCTGATGACCTTACTTACCTTTAATTTGTTAAAATCCTTGACTTCACTATCTGCTAAGTTGATCTTGATTCAGTGAAGCAAAGGTAGTGATGCTAACCATATTTCTTATGTCACAGTTAATAATGAAACACACTTGGCTAGGATTATACAAAGAACTCGTTATTTATTTTTTATTTAAACTTTTTCAAACACATTTATCAAATATGTTTCTTCTTAGTTATCCTTTGCTGCAGTTCCATTTCCTGGCAGGACACAGCCACAAAGACATTTTGACTGATAACAGAAAAATAATGTGATGTAGTCAGTTACATCAACTCTTTTCCCACTCTACTTTCTGTGTTCAAATGTGTCTAGGAAGCACGTTGTAATATTCTATTTCATTCCAGTCTATTCTTCTACTTTATTCTCTTTTATTTTCAACTAACCCACATCTACATGCTATTGAATATCACCATGTAAGATCTCAGATTATTTAATTAAAACCCTTTCCATTTCCTTTCATCCTATTACAGTTGACAGTAGAATGTTCTTTCAAAACAGTGGAGGTGTATATATAATTTCCACCATAAACACCACAAACAATGCCAGACTCAGCAGGCTCCATTTATATAGTTATGTATATGTATGCTTACAGCAGTAACATCCAAACAAAAAGAGGCCATAAATTTAAGAGTGACTGGAGACATGGGAGGGGTTTGAAGGAGAGTACTTGAGGGAAAACAGAGAGAGAAATAGAGGGGGGAAATTTGCCCTCTGAAAGACTCTTCCTAGCAGGATATCAAAGGATGCTGAGACTACTAGGAAAACTCTGGGCAGAGTGTAGGGAATCTTACAAAAGAAGGGACAGATGAAAGACCTGGAGGGGACAGAAGCTCCACAAGGAGAACAACAGAAACAAAAAATCTGGCACAGGGTTCTTTTCTGATACTGATACTCCAACCAAGGACCATGCATGGAGATAACCTAGAACCCCTGCACAGATGTAACCCATGGCAGCTCAGTCTCCAAGTATGTGGGGCAGGGATTGCCTCTGACATGAATTCAGTGCCTGGCTTATTGATCACCTCTCCCTGAGGTAGAAGCAGCCTTACCAGCAACAGAGGAAGATAATTCGGCCAGTCCTGATGAGACCTGATAGGCTTGGGTCAAGGGAAGGGGAGGAGGACCTCCTTTATCAGTGGACTTCAGGAAGGGCATGGGAGGAGATGAGGGAGGGAGAGTGGGATTGGGAGGGGATGAGGGAGGGGGCTTAAGCTAGGATACAGAGTGAATAAAGTGTAATTAATAAAATTTAATTAATTAAAAATATAGTTGATGGCAGAACCAGGGATCTAAAGAACTAATCTATGAAACACTGAAATAGAATATCTCTAAAGAAACTTCCAAATGGAATAGCGTATATACTGGTAAGGAACAAGCTATTGCTGAAATAAAATGGTGAATGTTTCTTCTAAAATATCATATAAACTCAGAGCATTACAGGTTATCCACGGTTGGATAACCTTGTTCAAGGCATTCAATAGAATGGATTACAAGCTTTTTGAAAACAAAGTAAGTAACCTTGTACTCATAGATTTGAATGTCTGTGAGTTAAAAGTATAATAAAATGGTTCATACATTCATAGTTTTATTGCAAGTAGAACTTATAATGCTTCAACCAAATCAAAGCATATCCCATACTCTTCTAACAGGCTTTAATTGCTTTGTCCTTTTTCAATATTTCAGATCAGTAAAGCAAGTGTGCCCTCTTGGAAAATGACCTTACTAAATGTTTGCAGCCTTATAAATAACCTGAACAGCCCAGCCGAGGAAGCAGGAGATATGCGTGATGAAGATCTTGTTGGAAAAAGGAAACTTCCCCTTGTTCTAGATGGTTTTAGCCTGGAAGCAATGCTGACCATATTCCAGCTCCAGAAAATCTGCCACAGCCGGGCCTTTCAACACTGGGAGGTACAGCAGAACACTAGACGGGCACGAGAATCGTGGCACTAAGTGGGCTCTTACTTGTACTTACTCCTATACTCGGATTAGATCATAGTAGGAGGACTTAAAAAATACTTGAAAGTGTTAAACCATCCTTTCAACTCAATAACCGTTCTTAAAAGTACCCTCCAAATATGTGGAGAGTAACAAACTTTTCACTCTTAAAAGGGTGATGATATGTGTTAAGGTACATTTGAACTATGTATGTAAATGGATGATGTCCTGAGGTAGGTTTTCCTGGTAATAGTGACATGTATTAAGAAATTTAAGTAACTCCAACTGTTTCATTAAGACAAAAAAAAAATCACGTGTAGTAATCTATAACCTAACACAATACGAAAGTTTCAAAGGAAATAAATTAAAGACCAAAGGGGTTCTAGTTGCAACTCACAAATTAGCTTGTTCATAGGAATTGTTTCCAGCTTTTGTAATTGATTATTTGGCAATTAAAATATTTCTTAATTTTTAAGTATAGGTGTGCTTTGTGCGTGTGTTTGTGTGTGTGTGATAGCAATTAACTCTTAACTTCAAAAACTATTTTTCTACTGATAAAACAAGCAAAAGAGACGTAATTAAAGGAACAGCTTTACAGATGCTGCTGTTGCATATTTAGATTACTTATTTATGCATTTTGTTCTGTTTTTCTTTTTAAGACAACGTCTTAGAGTTATGTAGCCCCGACTGGCCTAAGACATACTATGTAGCCCGGAATGGCCTTGAACTTGTAGCAATCCTCCTGCTCCTGCTTCCCAAGTGGTGGTATCACCCCTGTGCACTAGCCTGTCTGGTTGACCTATCATTAAAGGGGGAAAACTGAAATTTTTGGTAATCTACTATTTGTCAAAAAGCATTCTCAACAAACACTCATTTTGTTAATAAAAAACAAACATTTTTATTGCCTTGATGCGAACTTCACTAAAAAAAAATGTATTAGGGCTTGGGAAAGAAATATCAAAAATTTGAACTGTGAGAAGAAAAATGTGGGATGCAACTGAATGTTCCTAAAAAAGAAAAATGGAATAGGGTTATACTTCTCCAAATGGAAAAACATTATTTTTCAGATCAAGCTCTGGGAGCTTTGATGGTGTTTTACATTGTGGGGTTACACCGTGCTGCAGATCTGAGGGCGCCCTCCCTGTTAATGTAACAAGCCTGTGAGTGGCTGCTGTAAAGATACCCTGTGGAAGGGGAAATGCCAGCAGAGCTGCTGGTGTTTATGTTAACTGGTAAACAGAAAGGATGCTTTCCAGATGAGAAAACAAAAAGGCTAGCTCAGATTTACTTGTTGCACTCTTTATCCTTTAATTTCAATTCCAGCTAAATGGTACAATCTTTAAAACACCATTTAGCTCAATAAAATCTGAAAATTCAAATCTTAGCAAAGGGAAATGTCAATTATCCCTTATTTATCCAGACAAGAAAGACCCTCAATAAACTAATTAGCAGATAAGTCAACTGAACATGAGACTGGAACTCTTGTTATTTTAACTGTTGAGTCATTTAAAAATGAAATGATAATATCATTCTGAGCACAGTACAAGAAATTACAGACTATACACTTTAAAGAAACTAAATATTAAAACCCCACATTGCCTGACAGTAGCTTCCTTACCTTCTCTGAAAATGAATAACTATGGGTAAAAATAAAATTCTTGGTGCTAGAGTGGCATGATGTGCATTACAGATGAAACATCACTATTTGTTATTGTGACCCAAAGTTTGGGAGAAGGAGTAATCTGAATAAATCTTAGCTATTTAAAGTTTCCACATTTGTTGATTTCTACATCTAAGAAACTTGGAAAAGGCAATCTTTTCTTTGTTTAGAAAACTGATCATTGTAATGTCTTTCAAATCATGTCAGTAATTGACTTAAATCAATATCAAATCCTGTTACCTTCTTGTTCAAATGACATATCAGATTCAAAACTATATTTATTGTGATATATTTCATATCATTTTGTACTGCCATTATATAAGCTAAGCCTTAAAACTAAGTAGAAGGTATCTGTTGTATGGTTTTTCAGTTGGAAAACGTAAATATATTTTTGAAAAGAGGTAGGCTGCTGAACTGGTAAAGGACATAAATAATCAAAATAATTATAATCTGATTCCACCTCAGTCATTGATAACCATCTGTCACATGACACAATTGTTTCTCTGATCCTACAGGTGCATTGTACTTAAAATACCAAAAAGTTATGTGAAATTTATTTCATGCGTGTAAATTTCTTTTCTGTTTTCTCTGTTTTAGATAATTCAGGAAGATATTCTTGATAATGGCAATGACAAAAACGAGAAGGAAGACGTGATAAAGAGAAAAATCCCTTATATTCTGAAAAGGCAGCTGTACGAGAGCAAACCTAGAAGGCCCTACATACTCAAGAGGGGCTCCTACTATTACTGAAAAACTACTTCTTAACATGTGATTGTGACCGATCACCCTTTATCTAGACATATAATCATATCTTTACCTAGATATATAATCATATATGTATAAATGTGTGAGAACTTAATTATTTCATCTATTCCACAATTGTGGCTTATTGGATGTGATTCTTCTGCATTCATGTAAATTTGACTGTTTTCAAATAAATGTATATCCTGGGCATGTTGTGTTCTGAATAATTGAAATAAATAAAATCATATAACATATAGATTGTTTTGTATTTTTGCAAGAAATATTATAGGTTGTATGAACAGTCACAACATTTGGCATTACAGCAAAGTAATAAAAAAAAGAAATGAGCATACATCGTTAACCTAAAGCAGAACCATTGCACCATTTTGTTTATTTGATTGTTTTATTATTAATTGAAAGAAATATACACTGTTTTTCAAAAACCACTCATTCATCATCTCAATACAAAGGAGAATTGCTGTCCTATAAAAACCCAACTGAAAGAATTATTAATGAAACATTGTTATTTATGCTTATCTCAGTGTATCTTTAAGTGACTATTTTGCCTGTCAAATGAAATAAAAATCAACAAGCTAATAAAAATCAACAAGGCATCAGAATCCAATGCTTTATTGCAATTTTTATTTTATTTTATGATAATTCTTCTTAATTTCCCTTCTCTTTTTTTATGCTTTTAAGCTAGAATATTATATATAGTTATCAAAGTCATTTTGGTATTTTGTGATTATTATGTTTTGTTTTGTTTTTTTTCTCATTGGGAAGGCATACTTAAGCTCAAAGCTGTAATCGAATAATTCTGCTTAACTTTCCTTTAAAATCACGGTTATGGCCTGATCAGCCTTTGTATTTCTGTCTTATTTGTGAATTTCTAAATTACGTCCCTTTTTGGTTCCAGGAAGACATTGTTTTACAGGACTGAAAGTCTATTCCATTGTTACCCAAAAAAGTTGAATTCAGAGCCCATTCTAAAGTAAGCTATTAAAGACAAGAAAATCATGAAATTTGTAGGCAAATGGGTAGAAGATTAATAGTAACGTTAGTAGTATCAGGGATTTGATACTCTCCCATGGGATCAGGTAGTGCCAGTTAACCCAAACCCAAAAAGACATGCATGGTCTGAACTCAATCAGCAGTGGACACCAGCCATAAAGTATGGTATAACCATGCTGCAGTTCATAGACCCAAAGAAGCTGAGCTTCAAGGAGGGCCCACGGGAGGGTACTTGAATATCATTCTGAAGAGGAAAAAATAGGCATTGGAGGTAGATGGAGAAAGGGAGGATAGGGAGGAAATCAGGGGTGGGGATTAGGAGTAGGGATAGTAGGGAGGAGAGCTGGATGAGAAAATGGAAATCAGAGGTGGGGAGCATCTCTGGGATTTTCCAGAGACCTGGCTTAGGGGAGGCCCCAGGAAGTCTATGCATGTCACCATAGCTGAGACTCTAAGTTGTGGGGGACACTGAGGCTGACTTGGCCCATTTCCTGTAGCCAAGCAGGACTTCCGGTGGAGAGATAAAGAAAATTCCCCACCCATATAACCTTCCTTCCCAAATCTGTCCTGCCTGTAAGAGATGCAGAGAAGAGGTGGAGCACTTCATCCTTATCACAAGTTTTCAGAGTCTGGTTCAATAGCTTTCTCTCTGAGCTGTTATATTTTTGGAGTGTGTGTGTGTGTGTGTGTGTGTGTGTGTGTGTGTGTGTGTGTGTG
>NW_026596091.1:19511794-19517413 GCF_907164565.1 Psammomys obesus | reverse complement strand
TGTGTGTGTGTGTGTGTGTGTGTGTGTGTGTGTGTGTGTGTGTGTGTAAAGATTGTCACAGAAGCATTCTATGTCCCTCTTTCTCAGCTGTGAGTCTGCAGTTATAAATACTATGGCAAAAGTAGCTTCCTTGCCCTTTACATTCAGAGGAAGCACAGATCATGGACTTCCACGTGGTTTCTGGAATCACCACCTGCCATGGATCTCAGCATGTTCTCCAGTGGCAGTGCAGACCATGGACATAAATACAGCCCTCTACTGCAGCACAGGTCATGGACACCATAAATCTTAATAAAATGCCTCCAGAGTCAACCAAGAGAAAAATCATTGTCATGAAGTCTAAGAGTGTGTTCTCAAACTCAGAATATCCAGATTTCATTCTTTACTAGAAAACATGGGCAACTATGGGCTTCTTTGTTTCCTTAACAGTGAAAACAGATATTGGTGCAGTTTGACAAAATGTGAAATGGTATGATTACATACATATTATAATCTGTGTTACATGTTACATAGGAATGTAGTAAAACACATTAAGAACACATTACATTTAACAGTTTTTGCAATGAAACTAATTTCCCATGATATATTTTCCTGATATATTATTACACTATCATTAGTAGACAGCCCGATTTTCTCCTTGCATACCTTCTCATTTATTGTATTAGCCACCAAAAGTCATGGTTCATCAAGTGTATCCTTAAAATCAATATCATCTCTTGTTTTCAACTACTAATTGACTTTTTCTTTATACTCTATAAGATAGAGTAAAGAAGGGAAATACTCTAACCACATCATTATCATTTTTCTCTTCATTTTAAAACTATAGATTACTTCAAATGTAAGGTATATAGGATAAAAGTACAAAACTATGACGAAAAGTTATGAGAAGTAAATAAATGAAGTATATCATATTTAAAGAATTGAAGACTCATTAGAAAGATGTCAGTCTTTCCAAACACTCTCAGTGAGTTATATAATGGTTATGGGCAAATTGAGTAGAAAATGTGTGTGTGAAGACAGAAGATTCAGACTAATAAAAGAATGACAAACTAACTAGCCGAGAGTTCTGATACTACTCTGTTTTATGGCTTACCTTAAAGCTATGCTAATCAAGGAAAAAGTCTATGTTAATAAATTAATGCAACACAGTAGAATGCAGAGATAGATCCATAGAAATGTGATCAATGGAAAAATGTCTTCCCAACAAATATGACCACAATAACTAGACAAGCACATATAATAAAATCAAAATAGAAACCCTATATACACTTAAATACTTCAAGATGAACCATAGACCAAGATGTAGAACACAAATCATTTATAGGATTTGAGAAATCTAAATTTCCTTAGTTTGACAATAAATGTTTAGGTACATTATCAAAGGAATAAAAATTCTAGTGACATTCTTAACATGGAAGCCTCGTACAAAAATCACTTCCAAATAAACCAAGTCCCTGAGTGTATGGCCTGAAACATTAAAACCATTAAAGGAAAACATAGACGAAGCATGTGACAACACACCAACATGCAAGGGCTCTCCAAATAGGACAGGACTCCAACAGCTCAGAATGCAAAAGTAGGAATTGCCACATGAGATCACATGGAATTAAAGTTTCTGTTCCACAAAGCATTGTGTCACATGCCTGAAATCCCAGAATTCAGGAGATGGAGACAAGTAAATAATTTATGGTCATTCTAAACTGACAAGATATTTAAACCAAGCTTGGGCTGAATGAAGCCCTATATCAAAAAAGCAAACACAAACCTCCCCAACAAAGAAAACAAACATCAGAGTGAAGAAAAATCCTTTCTCAGCTAAACAGAGAAAAATCTTTCCAACTAAACATCTGATATGGAATTAATACTTAGAATATATAACATGCAACAAAAACCAAAACCTCAAGTAATACAAATCTAAACACTCCCAGTGAGTGGGTAAGTAAATAGAATCAATAACTTTGAAAAGAAAGAAAGAAAGAAAGAAAGAAAGAAAGAAAGAAAGAAAGAAAGAAAGAAAAGAAAAGAAAAGAAATGGCCAATTCCTGAAGAAAAAAAAAAAAGTTCAACTTTGTTATCCAATAAGTGACTTGAGGTCCTGTACATCCTAGATCTCTTCTGAGGTAGAAGTCCCAGCATCTCTGTTCTGCCTATGTATCTCATCTGATCTGGTCCTGCAGGGTCTGTTGTTCCATGGGTGGCTTATAGGAGAGGGGGCGGCACATAGTTTCATTGTCCCAACTTTAGTGATAAGAACAGAAGACAGAAACTTCTCAGGTAAACCAGGCATGGTGGGGCACACCTGTGATCCCAGCACTCAGGAGGCAGAAGCAGTTGGATCTCTGTGAGTTCTTGGCTAGCCTTGTCTACAAAGTGAGTTCAGTACAATCAAAACTACATAGAGAAACCCTGTCTTGAAAAAGTCATCAGGGAAATGCAAATCAAAACAACCCTGAGATTTCACCTTACACCCATCAGAATGGCCAAGATGAAAAACTCAAGTGACAACACATGCTGGAGAGGTTTTGGAGAAAGGGGAACCTTTCTTCACTGCTGGTGAGAATGTAAACTTGTACAACCACTCTGGAAATCAATCTGGCCCTTTCTCAGACAACTAGGAATAGCGCTTCCTCAAGATCCAGCCATACCACTCCAAGGCATATATCCAAAAGTGGCTCAAGTACACAAAAAGGACATTTGCTCAACTATGTTTGCAGCTGCTTTATTTGTAATAGCCAGAAGCTGGAAACAGCCCAGATGCCCCTCAACTGAAGAATGGATGAAGAAATTGTGGTACATCTGTACAATGGAGTATTACTCAGCAATGAAAACTAAGAAAATCATGAAATTTGCAGGTAAATGGTGGGACCTGGAAAGGATCATCCTGAGTGAGTTTTCCCAGAAGCAAAAAGACACACATGGTATATACTCACTCATATAAACATACAACATAGGATAAACCCACTAAAATCGGTACATCTAAACAAACTAAGCAAAAGAGAGGACCCTAACTAAAACGCTCAATCCCCATCCTGAAAGGCAAAGAGGATGGACATCAGAAGAAAAAGAAAACAGGAAACAACCTAGGAACCTGCCACAGAGGGCATCTGAAAGCCTTTGCCCTGCAGACTATCAAAACAGATGCTGAGCCTGATGGCCAACTGACAGGCAGAGTGAATGGAATTTTATGTAAGAAGTGGGAAATAGCAAGAGCTGGAGAGGACAGGAACTCCACAAGGAGAGCAACAAAACAAGAAAATTTGAACACAGGGAACTTCCCAAAGACTCATACTCCAACCAAGAACTATTCATGGAGATAACCTAGAACCCCTACACAGATGTAGCCCAGGGCAGTTTAGTGTCCAAGTGGCTTACATAGTGATGGGAAGAGGGACTGCCTCTGACATAAACTAATTGGCCTGCTCTTTGATCACCTCCCCCTGAGGGGGGAGCAGCCTTACCAGGCCACAGAAGAAGACAATGTAGCCATTCCTGATGTGATCTGATAGACTAAAATCAAAAGGAAGGAGAGGAGGACCTCCCCTATTAGTGGACATGGGGAGGAGCATGCATGAAGAAAGGGGAGGGAGGGTGGGATCGGGAGGGGAGGAGGGAGGGGCTTTTGGGGGAATACAAAATGAATAAAGTGTAAATAATAATAATAATAATAATAATAATAATAATAATAATGAAAAAAAAAGAAAAACCAGAAAGGAAGGAAGAACAAAGAAAGGAAGGAAGGAAGAGAGGGAGGGAGGGAGGGAGGGAGGGAAGAAAAGAAAAGAAAAGAAAAGAAAAGAAAAGAAAAGAAAAGAAAAGAAAAGGAAAGAAAAAAGGAAAGAAAAGAAAGAAATTGCTCAGGTAGGAAAAAGACCCCAAAGCAGCAGTTAATGACCCTACTGGAGTCCTGGAGTGCTGAAGTTAATTCTGCTTCCTTTTTGTCTCTTCTCTAAACTTAGCACCTGCCTGAAAGCTATACACAAGGATGTGACTGAGACTGAGAACAGATTTACCAACTAGATTTGTCAGCAGAGAACTTTAGGTTTCCTTTGAGGTCACCTCATGCACTGTGGAAATCAGGGTTCTTTTAGTGGTTGGCAAGGAAAAGCACAATCTCTTTTTCTTTTTTTCATGATGACATTTTTATTGATTCTTTGATAATTTCACATCATAAACCCTGATCATACCTCCCAGCCCTACCATGTCCACAACCACCCTAAAAAAGAAAAAAAAAATGGGTTCAATTTGTATTCTCCCAATGTCCAATCCCCTAAAGAAAACCGAGTCCTTCTAAGGTATATTTATTCATTCCCTCTCTGCAGCATGTCTTCAGGTGATTCATATTTCCTAGGTGAAAAGCTGATTAATGGGCCAACTAGATTACCTCTTAAAAGAAGGAGATAATAGTATAGATATTTTGGTAGCTAAAAATATCAGGTCTTACTCAGGGCCAGACTCAAACCTTCAGTTCTATCTTTTGACCTGAAAGAAGTAAATTTGCTTTAATGGACCTCAACAAATCCCAAATACCTCCACATTTTATGTGGTAATTTAAATATTAAGGAGGAATTGCTAGGCTTTCGTTTCAAACATGAGGGAGGAAATAAGAGAAGTGTCTAAAGTGCGTGAGTGAGGAACCCTTCTTCAGTTTTCTACAAGCCTGTTAATATCTGTAGCCTCTTAGCAGATGACTGCTTTTCCATTGCTCACTGTTTTGGTTCTCAGTCCTAGGAAATTCTCCCAGACAACCAACTTGATAGCACTTCATTTCCTAGACTCAGAAATAAATCCACACACTTATGGATACTTGATTTTTGACAAAGCAGCCAAAACCACACAATGGAAAAAACACACACACACACACAGAGAGAAAAAAAAAAAAACAACAACAACAACAGCATCTTCAACAAATGGTGCTAATCTAACTGGATGTCGACAAGTAGAAAAAAATACAAATAGATCCATATTTATCACTGCACAAAACTAAAGGCAAACTGGATCAAAGATTTCTTTGATTCTTAGAGTACATGAGCAGTTTGCTTGGCCACATACTCCCTACAATGGCCACCTGGCATTCCTGCCAACTAGAAGCCAAAAGGAGCAAGTAGCCCTAATCTTGGACTAAAATATCCAGAGGTGTGATCCAAAACAAGCCCCTTTTATTACGTTATTGACGTCATCCATTTTCTATAGTAATGAAAAGCAACTAATATAGCCCTAATACTGCTGCCATCACATTCATAAGTACCTAAGTCAAAGGAAAACCATTCTTCCCTGAAAATTTCCCAAATTTCAGAACACAATGTAGTCTCTAAGCAATGTACTTTTTCATCTGCAAAGCCCCCACACTGAAATGTCACCAAAATTCTGATTCTCTTTTATATTTTTATTCATGTGAAATAACAATCATGTAAATCATTTAACTTTTTTAAAACTGAAAAGGTTAGTAACCACTCATTTCTATCGATTTGCATATGAAAACAAAACAGCTTTCTATCTCACTCAAAAAACAAGAATCTTTTAGAGAAAAGCCATTTCCTCCTCCAAAGCACTCCACTTTTGTATTACCAAAAGTAACATAAAATTATACTGTCTGATGCTTCAACCTTTTTTTTTTTTTTT
>NW_026596091.1:19477594-19511784 GCF_907164565.1 Psammomys obesus | reverse complement strand
TTTTTTTTTTTTTTTGGCTATTTGTAAAATACAGCAATTAGAATTGCACATATTTCTTTCAAAATCTTGGATTTTAAAACTGTGTTAAGATAATATTCTCAGATGTGATATACTTATTTGATTTTGATTTCCTGTTGAGGTGTGTCTTGAAGGTAAACAAACTTGATTCTCCCTGGGAACCAGATCTTGGAACAATAAAAAGCACTTACAAAGCCCACAGTTACCTAAGCCAAAATCCAAAAGGTGTGCTACTTCCTTCCCATGCATACTGCTCGGTTTCCAGGATCTGAGCCAGGCCCCAAGAGCATAGTCAAGAATCTGTTTTTATTTTTTTACTTTTTATTTAAATTTATTCTTTTATAAATTATTCACTCTACATCCTGATGGTAGAGCCCCTCTCTCTTTCCCCAGACTCCTTACCTAGTCCTTAGAAAGAAGGAGCCCTCCTTTCCTACCATCTGACCCCAGCCTATTAGTTTTATCAGGGCTGGCTGCATCCTTTTCCTCTGAGGCCTGGGAAAACAACCCTGCTTAGGAGAAAGTGATCAAAGAGCAGGCAGCAGAGTCCATGTCAAAGACAGACCCTGCTCCCCCTGCTAGGGAATCCCCATGGACACTGAGCTGCCTATGGGCTACAGGTCTAGGGGGTCTAGGTCCTCTCCATGCATGGTCCTTGGTTGATTTATCATTCTCTGCAGGACACGCTAATCCCTTATTTTTTAGTTCTGTTTATTGCTCTCTTTGGGGAGCTCCTGTCCTCTCTGGGTCTCTCTGTCTTCCCCTTCTCCCATAAGATTCCCTGAACTCTGCCCAAAGTTTGGCTATGAGTCTCAGCATCTGCTTCCACCTACCTGATTGGGTAAAGTCTTTCAGAAATCTTCTATGCAAGGCTCCTGTTGTGTTCCCTGTCTTCTCCCACTTCAGATGTCCACTCCTTTGCCCCTCTGAATGAGGATTAAGCATCTTCCTTAGGATGCTTCTGTTGTTTGCTTCGCTAGGACTATAGATCGTAGTATGCTTAGTAAGTGTATTATGTGACTAGTATCCACCTGTAAGTGGGTATATGCCATGTGTGTCTTTCTGCTTCTGGGATAATTCAGTCAGGATGATCTTTTCTAGTTCCATCCATTTGCTGCAAATTTCATGATTTCCTTGTTTTTAATTGCTTAGTAATATTCCATTGTATAAATGTATCATAATTTCTGTATCCATTCCTTGGTTGAGGGACATCTAGGTTGTTTCCAGATTATGGCTATTATGAATAAAGCTGCTATGAACATAGTGGAGCAAATGTCCTTGTAGTATTGTTGAGCATCTTTCAGGTATATGTCCAGGAGTGGTATATCTGGATCTTGAGGTAGCGCTATTCCTAATTTTCTGAGAAAGTGCCAGACTGATTTCCGAATAGTTTGTACAAGTTTACATTCTCAAAAGCAAAGGAGGAGGGTTTCCCTTTCTCTACAACCTCTCCAGCATGTGTTGTAACTTTCGTTTTTGATCTTGGCCATTCTGATGTGTGCAAGGTAAAATCTCAGATTCATTTGGATTTAGGGATGAATAACGACATTGAGCATTTCTTTAAGTGTTTCTCCACCATTCAACATTCTTTTGTTGAGAATTCTCTGTTTAGCTCTGTACCCCATTTTTTATTTAGATTACTTGGTTTGTTGGTGTTTAACTTCTTGAGTTTTTCATATACTCTGGATATTAAAACTCTCTCAGATGTAGGGTTGGTGAAGATCTTTCCCCAATTTAGGTTCTTGTTTTCTTCTATTGACACTCTCCTTTCCTTTACAGAAGCTTTTCAGTTTCATGAGGTCCCATTTATTGACTTGATCTTAGAGCCTGTGCTGTTGGTGTTCTGTTCAGGAAGTTGTCTCCTGTGCCAATGAGTTCAAGGCTCTTCCCCACTTTGTCTTCTAACAGGTTTAATGTGTCTTGTTTTATGTTGAGGTCTTTACATTTGTGCAGGGTGATAAATATGGATCTATTTACATTTTTCTCCATGTAGACATCCCATGAGGTCAGAACTATTTGTTGAAGACACTATCTTTTTTCCATTGTATGGTTTTGGTTTCTTTGTCAAAAATCAAGTATCCTTAGGTGTGTGGGTTTGTTTCTGGATCTTAGATTTGATTTTATTGATCTACCAGTCTATTTCTATGCCAATACCATGACATTTTTATTACTGTTGCTCTATAGTACAGCTTGAGATCAGGGATCATGATACCTCCAGATCTTTTATTGTACAGTGTTGTTCTAGCTATTCTGGGTTTTTGTTGTGGTTTTTTTTTTTTTTTTTCCACATGAAATTGAGAATTGTTCTTTCAAGATCTGTAAAAAAAAATGTGTTGACATTTTGATAGGAATTGCATTGGATCTGTAGATATCTATAAATAATAAATACTGTTATTGCTAAAACATAAATTTTGAGAATAAGCCTAATATATTATTTTATTTTTCTCTTTATGGGTGCCTTTTCTGCATGCATTTCTATGAGCCCAGCACTTTCTTGGTGCTCATAGAGACTATAAGATGGGATTGGATCCCCTGGGAGTGGAGGTACATATGGCTGCAGTTAATTGGGGAACTGAAGATTCAGGTAACAGTATTCTGTAACAGCAGCCAGTGCTCTTACAAGCTGATCCATCTCTCTTTCTCTAGGAGTCTGTTTGAAGAAACTGCCAGTTTAACTCCCAAAATTGTTATCAGTTTAATTTGTAGCCTACCTTAAGTGAAACTTCCTACTATTTCTTGTTATAGTAGCAATGTGCTGTAAAGCATTATATTTTAATTCATCTCCCCTAATGTCATATCCTAGGATTCATCAATGCAACACTAAGAAAGAAATTTAATTTCTGTCTGAAACTGAATTTTCAGGTTTCTTCTGATGGCTTCTTTACAGAAGTGTAATGTAATTATTATTGGAAGCTGATATACTGAATAGTGAGACATTTCTTTTCACAGGATTAGAGCTATACAAGTCCTTTTCAAGGTTTGCTTGAAGAAGACTCTTAAAACTACAAAAAAAAATGAGCCTGAACTTGTTTCATACTCTAAGAAAATAGCCTTTATATAAGTTAGCTATCTTAGAGAACAGCACACACCAACATTCGTTATATAGGCATCTCTCCGGCATCAGGCTCCCAGCTTTTTGCATTCCTTACAAATACTTACAATACTTTGCTGTTTCTTCTACTTAGAAGTTATTTATTTTCCTGTAAATGTTACTTATTTTCCTAAATCATTATCTTTCATTCTCTGGAGACAAAGACAATATATTCCTACATGGAAGTATTTTCTCATGTATAATTCATGGCATCAAGTTCCCTTAGGCTGCTTTTCCTGAATTTCTACAATAAATTATGTTTCTATTAGCTAGCCCTTTCCATGCTCATAATGCAAAAATAGATTTTTCTAAGATTCTTCAAATGCTATATCACACCTTGTTCTTGGCTTGATCTTTTAAATTATTTCTTGCATGTAGTCTGAACTCTTCTTTTACATACATGTGTGTATATATACTACATGTAATATAATATAATGTTTCAAATTATGTATACATATAATTTTTTGAAAGTTGTATATCATTATGCAATGGGTATTGTTTTTATTCACCCACCTCTCTAAATTCCTCTAGTCCACCCATTCTGTCTCCAGCTCAGCTTTGTGTCTTCTTTTCTTTATTTTTTGTTTCTTTGTTTTAATAAACACCTTAATCCAGTTATTAGCCCTTAAGCACATGGTTGTGTAGTCATTCACTGTGGGATAAGTTATTGGCCAGAAACCATTTCCCCAAAGGAGAGTACCTCCCATAGCAGCCATCATCTGCAGATATATATGACCTGCCGAGGTTTCGTTCCCATCCATGCAAGAATTTTTAACTGGCTATATCTCATAAGAGCTATTGTTCAGGTAACAATACCTGTTGTGAGTTGATGAATACAAGTCATACCATGTCCAACAGACTCTGTTTTCTGAATAACTGAAGTATTGCTTAACAAAGGTAGACATTGGTTTTGTTTGCTTGCTCTATTCTTACTGCTCTCTTGTGAAAAGTGGTGTTCTAAAGTCAGTGGTTCTCAACCTTCCTAATGCTGGAACCCTTTAGAGCAGTTCCTCACGTTGTTGTGACACCCCAAACATACAATGGTTTGCAATGCTACTCTTTAACTATAATGTTGCTACTGTTCCGAATTGTAATATTAATGTCTGTTTTGTTTTGTTTCGTTTTTTTCCCCCCCAATGATCTTAACTGATCCTTGTGAAAGGTTCATTCAACACCCCAAAAGGGGTCAGGACCTAAAAGTTGAAAGCTGTAGTTCTATAGAAATAACCAGGTGCCTGTATTTGTTCCTTTTTAAAAGTGTTAGTATACATGTTACCCTCTTAATGTTGATATGTCTCAACGGTCGTCAGGCTTTCCCATAATTTGGAGTGTCATTAACGTTTGAGGAAGTTACTGACTCCCAAAATTCACTTACTCTGCTCAGTGTGTGCTAAGTTGCATTAGTAATAATAGTCAGGCCAAAAAGTGGCCCTGTCTCTCTTGTAGACATTTTCGGGACTTCCTCACCTTTAAACTGTATTATAAGCTCCAGATATTTTTGTGAACTAATTGAATCTCTACCAAGCATTGCTACTGTGCCTTAATCCAATTTAAACTAGAGTTTTCTTTTTTCCTGATTAAAAGAAACATCCTAGGTGCAGGTAAGTATTCTGTGACAGAAAATCTTTGAATGCTAACAAAATGTTCAAAACTGATTGCATGCTTTTTTGTCTTGTTTTTATTTAAATTGTTTTAGATTTTGCAAAGAGGTCACTTATGCACTTTCATTTCAAGAGGACAATCCATAGGCATTCTGAAATACTAA
This sequence comes from Psammomys obesus, assembly GCF_907164565.1. Classification (NCBI taxonomy): domain Eukaryota; kingdom Metazoa; phylum Chordata; class Mammalia; order Rodentia; family Muridae; genus Psammomys; species Psammomys obesus. The sequence continues at coordinate 19,506,910 of NW_026596091.1, read as the reverse complement.
CACCCAGAAATATGTGTAAATGTGTTTAAATAAGCGTTTTGAGTGTTTTCAGCCAGCACTGGGGATAAGTGAGGAGATTTAATCCCTTGTTGCCAAGTTATTTTTAGTTACTTTTTATGGAGGTGTGAAGCAACTTATGAAGCTGTGTTTACCACAGCACTATTTAGTGGGAAAAATAAGTTATTGCTTATTTGTATGAACATGCTTCATGCTTTTGGAAATAAACTCAGTGATTGTTAAAATATCTTCAGTGTTCTATCTCTGAGGCCAATTCTTATTTACTGGTTTTCTACTAGAGAAGGTCATGCTGTTGAATTTACTTCTCAGAAGCAGCATGGCTTACTCGCTGTTCCAAACCAATATTTAATCAAGGAAAGGCTGGGTACAGACAGAGCAATACAGATATGACCAACTTAGTTCTTCATGTAGCATCTTTCTGATAATAAAATAATGACGTTATGTTTTGTAATATTCTAGGAAATGATCATAATGCCTGGAGAGTCTCAAGAAAAAATTAGTTTTCTAATCCCACTGGCAATGGGTGAAGGGACACCTTGTTGATGGGAGTGTTTTTATAACAGTCGGGTGAAACATCCTAGTGTGAAGACTGAATTGTTGGCCAACGCTGTTTTATGCCTACTCCTCATAATGCAAAACAATCCAGGCAGTTCAGCATGGGAGAAGGAAAACAGACAGAGACCTGTGGACCACCATGCCACCTACACATTTGTCCTCCAGCACATGGACAGCTGGGAGACACCCACTTGCCACTTTGCAATGCAGCACAGATAGAGGATGTCACCCAGGTGCCTACCAGTGGCTTGTCCAGCCTACAGCCAGAGCAAACACAACGTATGAGTAGACAGATGGAAGGAAAAGAGAAGCGGAACAGCTTGGACATTATGAAAAAAGAACTGAAGACTCTAAGGTGGAGAGAGATAGCCTGTTGTCAGTGGCCAGTCCTGCCACCTGGGGCCATGGTGAGGCCCCAGCCAGAGCTGCTGCTAAAGGTAATGTCTTGGTCCATGGCTACACAGCTGCAGAAGTCAGTGTCAATGTCCATGTCACATATTACCATTAGATAACATGGGGAAGTCCCTGGTCTGGACAGCCACCAGGGACCAAGAGCGGTGCAGAACTGGCCCCTCCCCTCACTGGCTGCAACCAGCAGCATGTCTCACCAGTAGCTGTACTCTGGAGACTGGGCTCTGTGCCTCACCCAGGCAGCACAATGGAGCCAGCGCTGAGGGAGAGTGTGAGTGTGGGAGAGCTGACCCTGCCACTCATCTGCTGTGGGGTAGCTCAGACACAGAGGTGATGCCTCTCCCCCAACCACCTCCGCAATCAGGAAAGCTGCCTACAGGATCATGAGCATGGGAAAGCCATCCCTGTCCCTCGTCAACTGCAGCATTCAGGAGAGCAGGCTCCGTACCTCACCCGGGAAAGCACAGCAGGGCTGGCAGTGGTTGAGGAGGAGTGGGTGAGCCAGCCCTGAGGGTGAGAGTCCAGAAGAGCTGACCCCACTACTAGTCTGCTTTGAGGTGGCATGGGTGTGTGGGTGATGCCCTCTTCCACCTCTCCCCTCCCTATCTACAGCAGTTGGAAAAAAATGGTCCTGGGGTCATGAGAGCCTGTAGGCTGGCCTTTCCCCCCGACAGTTGCAAAACTCGGGAGATCAGGTTTTGCCTCTCTCCTGGACAGAGCAGAAGAGCTAGCATGCTAGTGGGGTGCAGGTGAAGCAACCCCGATGGTGAGACCACTGGGGCTCTGGTCCAGTCCCTTGCAGGCGGCAGCACATGAGAGAGTGGACTCTGCGCCAGGACTGGGAGCTGGCTTTGGAGTTGTGACCGCAAGTGTGCCTGTCCCCAGGGCCTGAGAGCAGCAAAGTTGACACAGCCTTTTCTGATATTGGCCTTGAGTGGCTTGGCAGAAGCAGCGTTGGAGAGCTTGCCGTGGTAGTGCAGATAAGGGTGAGCTGGCACACTGACCAGCTCAGCTACCACTGGGACCCAGATCCAGGACTCAGAATTGTCCCCAAAATAAATATCATCTCCAATGGTAGGGACTCATGAAAGGGCCAGGACAGTTGATACAAAGCTGCAGGATCTCCATGACAGAGGGCAACAACAGGGTAATCTGGATGAGTCCTGGTGAGGATCCAATATTGATGGTGTCACAGAAGCCAGAGACCTCAAACCAAACCAATGACTCAATGCCATGAACATTTGCAAGTGAAGATGTGTGGACAGAAGGATGTACTGTGGGACACACTGTGACATAAGACAGCTTTCTTGATGAGATGGTTTTTATGATTTAGTTTTTTTGTTGTTTGTTTTGTTTGTTTGTGTTTGTGTGTGTTATAGTTTTTTTTGGGTGGGGGAAGTCGCCAGGTGGATATGAGGGGGGACAAAGAGATGATCAGACAGGGAATGCATGGTGTGAAACAAACAAAAAAATCAATAAAAAGTTAACAATAAAAAGATTAGCATTCTAAAACCCCGTCCTTTGAGATTTAAGTCCTTGGAAGCTCTTTTATTTTTGAACACTTTTGGGGAATTTTAATCTTTTTCCTCAAAATATGAAGCAAAACTTAGTTGTCAAAATTCTTGCATTTTTTTTAAATCTTACAAGTAGGTCTTGAATCCTTATTCTCTGAGACCATGTAATGCCATACACAGTGAAGAATATCTTTCTGAATCTCATCATGTCTCTGTTTGCCTAAATTTTGGCAAGTGGGATAGAAGAGGAAGTTCATATAGCATTTTTCATGTGTTCTTTATATAGATTGTTGGAAAAATTCATTGTAAGTTTCTATTTTCTCCATCCAGCCTTCTAAATCACAGCTCTTATCACGTACAATACTGTCTAATGAAGCATATTTGTATGGTTTAATGGTGACCTGGAAGGGTTTGGCATCTCTGAGACTTACTCGTTAAACACTATGCATTCCTGGATTTTCATTCGAGAAAAATACATCTGTTTGGTTAAGTACTGGCAGTTAAAGATGTTCTGCTAGTACTACCAAAATCATAATATAACCAACTTCTAATATACTTTTGTCATATAAATTTTTTTACCAATTAAATCACAAACTATTTCCTGGCATGTTTTCCTTGAAGAGGACCAACAAAATGATTCAAATGTAAAATAATTTACTTTTGTGAAAAACATAAACAGAAAACTAAATGAGGAAGTTAAGAAACAAAGAAAGATGCTTTATAGAAAGTTTAATGATTTAACCAAAGGGGGGGAAAAAACACTTAAACAAAAAAGATCTTTAAAACTTTTAAAAAAAAAAAAAAAAAAGAGAAGAACTCAGAGATAGCAAAAAAAAAAAAAATTATCTTCACAGAATTAGGTCACCTAAAAAAAGGCAAAGAGTCTGAATTCTCATTAGCGACAATTAAAGTATTAAGACATTGACTAATGTCTGTTAGTGTGCCAAGGTGAATTAACTCAGCCTTAGATCCTTACCAAGGGTAAATCCTTCAAGGTGACATATGAAAATATGAACTAAAAAGAATCAGTTTTATTTGGAGAGTCTGATACTATAAAAAAAAAAAAAAATGACTCCGGGAAGAAAATAACCCAATCAAAAAGATTTTTACCAGAAGAAAAAACTGTGAGCTAAGTTACTGGTAAATCTATACGATAAGACTAGTTCTCCAAGATGCAGGCAGTAGGCCTCCATCTTAAGGGCAACCTTCATTTAGCTTTCTATGCACCATACTGCTATAAAACAAAGTTATCCTTCCTATGTTCAGACAGTGTTTGTGGGAACTGAAAATACTTGCTAGAAGCAAGGATAGCACAAGTATAAATATGCAGTTTTTCCAGAGAGTCTAGACTTGTGTTCATGTATTTTACTAGTTGAAGTGACACGCTACAGAAGCACCTACAGAAGGGTTTCTCAACTTGTCTGTTGCTTCCCCTTTGGGGGGTTCGCACACCAGATATCCTGCACATCACATTTTAATGTTTTGCTTCACAACCGTAACAAAATTAGAGTTGTGAAATAAAAACCAAAAATAATTGTATAGTTGTGGGTCACCATAACATGATGAGCTGTATTAAAAGACTGTAGCATAAGACGGCTGAGAACCACTGCTCTAGATTTTTCTATGTACTATGTCATGTGGGTGCCAGTTACATCTGGTGCTTTTGTACTAGGTGATGTAAATCCATGTTTTCAGAACTGCTCTTATAGAATTAGAGCCATGTGAACTGTGAACACAATGAGGATGACTTAGTAACTTTGCCTGGATGTAGTTACCTGTAGTTGCTCACTACTGGGTAAATAATCTCCAATGAATTGTTTTACTTGTCGAGGAGGACACACGTGAGTCACTCCCTGCACTATTGGCACAAATGCACCTTGGAATCAGAAATTACTTTTAAATTTCCCCAATGCCCTTGTCCACAGTACCTTATAATGTTACTATATTTAGAGTTAAGGCCTTTAGAGAAGAAAGTAATGTTAAATGAGGTCACAAAATTAGAACTCCTGTCTAATATGCAGGAAATGAAGATTGTACTTGTAATGACAAACACAAGGGAATCTGAGTGGTCAAAGAAAGGTCACTTATTTTATGTGTCAATTTGGGCACTATTGACAGAGAGAGAAAAATGACAATGTGTCACAGTAGCACACTGAACAGTTCTTATAGTCATGAACGTAGATCTCCTCCATCCTCACTTCATTAACTAAGTAAATTGCAGAGTTTAATCTTGTAAGTCATCTGTCACTTATTTTTGTCTATTTCTCAACAACATCATGGGTTTATGTATACATTTTGCAAACAGTTTATTTCGAAAATGTTCAGGCTCATGATCTTGTTCATTACACATGGTAGGCTGTTGATAATTTTGTACACTAAATATATATTTTTGATGGAGGTAGCTGAACTACCAGGCATTAGCAGAGACTCATTGTTACCTATTTATCTGTAGCCTGACACAAGCTGACTCAGGCTCTTTTGAGACTGTTCCATTATTATGATTTTAATTAAATTTATTTTTAGTTGCCTATATGTATACTTTCTTTACATAATTTACTATCTCCCTTTCCTCCCTTTTAAATACATGCCCCTTCTGCTGTCTTTACTTTCTGTTATACATGTGTTTACATATAAATAAACACAATGTGGCAACTCCATTTAGCATTGCTTGTATTCATATGTTTTTAGGGTTAACCATCTGGTATTGCATAATCAATTAAGGCCTTCATCTCTGGAGAAGACTAATTTTCTCTCAGCAGTCAGGAGTTGCTTATAGCTCTATGGCAGGGAGTAGGTTTTTTGAGAAATTTCTCATCAAGTTTGTCTTGTTGCGTGTTATCATTGTTTAGATAGCCCCCCCTTTTTTTCTGCCAGCTATATTTTTGAAATTTCTTGGGTATAGCTTCCCAGTTGTGTGCGGAAATAAATAATCACACCTGGTCCTCTGCCTCTTAGATTCTTTCCACCCTTTCTTAGAGGATATTCCCAGAGCTTTAGAGGCTGGGGATTGTTGTGTAGATGCAACACCTGGGGCCATGCACCCCAACGGTTCCTGTTTGTTCATATTATGCTGTGTCATATGCATTTATTTTTCATGGCAGATTTTATCAGCTGAATGTTTTAGGTAAAATATGAAGTGGTTTGCAATCAGTCCTATTAAGCTATCGTTGTCACCAAAAATTTGTGCTTTCTCTGTGGTCAAGGGGAGGGGGAGGATAGAGAGAGAATGAGGGAGGGTGGGACATGAAGAAGAGGAAGGATGGGTCTACAATCAGCATATAAAGTGACTAAATTATAAAAACAAACAAATAAATAATAGGAGAAAAAAGAAGAATATGTAATTGTAATAAAATTCAATATATAATATTAAAACGATTTGCTCTGTCATTTTTCCAGCACTTCTACTTGACTACTAGTGTGCTGGGTGCTTTCTAATAGGTTATCCCTTATTTTACCATTAGTTAGAAAACACATCATGTGCCATAAACAAGTGATCCTGTCAAATCTTATAACAGTGTCAAGGATTTTTTTTTATTGAAAAGTTAATATCTGTACAGCTATGTAATGAAGGAAGCTGAATCACAGAAATTGACAGTGATGTGTAAGCAATGAGAACAAGGGATGGCATGACTAAGGTCTATCTTAGTCAGAAGAATGGCTTTCTAAAGGTTCCAGGACAGGAGATTACTATGTTCTAAGTGTCATGGACCGGTAGGATTAACAAAGTGAAAATGTCTACTTTGCCAAAAGCAATCTACAGATTCAATGCAATTCCCATCAAAATACCAACACAATTCTTTATAGGCCTTGAGAGAAAAGTTATCAACTTCATATGGAGAAACAAAAAAAAACCCCAGAATTTCCAAAATGATCCTGTACAACAACAAATTGTCTAGAGGCATCTCCATCCCTGATCTCAGGCTGTACTACAGAGCAATAGTAATAAAAACCACATGGTACTGGCATAGAAACAGAAGAGTGGATCAATGGAACTGAATAGAAGACCCAGAAATAAACCCACACACCTATGGATACTTGATTTTTTTACAAAGAAGCCAAAACCATACAATGGAAAAAAGACAGCATCGTTAAAGAATGGTGCTGGGTCCAACTGGATGTCTACATGCAGAAAAATGAAAATAGATCCATATTTATCACCCTGCACAAAACTAAAGTCCAAATGGATCAAAGATCTCAACATAAAACTAGATACACTAAATTGGTTAGAAGAAAAAGTGTGGAAGAGCCTAGAACTCATTGGCACAGGTGACATCTTCCTGAACAGAACACCAACAGCACAGGCTCTAAGATCAGCAAACAATAAATGAGACTTCATGAAACTGAAAAGCTTCTGTAAAGCAAAGGACACTGTCGTCAGAACAAAACAACAGCCTACAGACTGGGAAAGGATCTTCACCAACCCCATATCTGACAGAGGGCTGATACCCAGAATATATAAAGAACTAAAGAAATTAAAAACAACAAATCAAGCAATTGATTAAAAAATGGGGTACAGAGCTAAACAGAGAATTCTCAGTAGAGGAATACAGAATGGCAGAGAAACACTTAAAGAAATGCTCAACATCCTTAGCCATCAGAGAGATACAAATCAAAACGACCCTGAGATTTCACTTCACAACCTCCAGAATAACTAAGATAAAAAACTCAAGTGAACACACATGCGGGAGAGGTTGTGAAGAAAGGGGAACCCTCCTCCATTGCTTGTGGGAATGCAAACAGTACAACCACTTTGGAAATTAATCTGGCGCTTTCTCTCACAATTAGAAATAGTGCTTCCTCAAGATCCAACTATACCACTCTTAGGCATATATACAAAAGATGCTCAAGTACAAAACAAGAACATTTGCTCAACCATGTTTGTAGCAGCTTTAATCGTAATAGCCAGAACCTGGAAACAACCCAGATGTCCCTCAACGGAGGAATGGATACAGAAACTGTGGTACTTTTACACAATGGTATACTACTCAGCAATTAAAAACATGGGAATGATGAAATTTGCAGGAAAATGGTGGGACCTAGAAAAGATCATCCTGAGTGAGGTATCCCAGGAGCAGAAAAACACACATGGTATATATATAGACCTATAAGATAGGATAAACATACTGAAATCTATACACGTAAAGAAGATAAACAAGAAAGAGGACCCAGGGTAAGATGATCAATCCTCACTTAGAAAGACAAATGGTATGGACATTGGATGTAGGCGCAAACAAGTAACCTGACAGGAGCCTCCCACAGAGAGCATCTGAAAGACTCTTACCTAGCAGTGTATCAAAACAGATACTAAGACTCATAACCATACATTCGGCAGAGTGTAGGGAATCATAAGAAAGAAGGGAGAGTTAATATGACCTGGAAAGGACAGGAGCTCCACAAAGACCAAATATATCTGGGAACAGGGGTCTTTTCTGAGACTGTTTCTCCAACCAAGTACCATGTATGGATGTAACCTAGAACCTCTGCTCAGATGTAGCCCATGGTAGCTCAGTATCCAAGTAGGTACCTTATTAAGGGGAACAGGGACTATTTCTGACATGTAATCAATGGTGGGTTCTTTGACCTCCTCTCCCCTCACTCCCTGAGGGTAGGAGCATCCATGCAGGAGGACTTTGCAGCCAGTCCTGAAGATGCCTGATAAACCAGGGTCAGATACAAGGGAAGGAGGTCCTCTCCTATCAATGGACTTGGAAAGGGGCAGGTAGGAGATGAAGGAGGAAGAGTGGGATTGGCAGGGAATGAGGGAGGGGGCTATGGCTGGGAAACAAAGTTAATAAACTGTAACTAATGTTAAAAAAGTAAAAAAATAATAAAAAATAATTTCCCTACTTTACATTGTTTACACATATTTTTATTAGATAGGTATGGTGACAGAGGTGAAAATTTGGACTGATACAATTTTTTTAAGTGGAAACTTAAAACACCTTAGAGTGAAGGATCATAGATATTGCACTATCTATGACAATCAAATTTTTCTCACTTGCAATTCCTTTTATTCTCCTTTTCATATTCAGTGCTTTCTCAGACTGGTTTAGAAAATAATGCAATCATGATATCAGAGTCAGCCTCGCTATGGAGGAAGAACACAATTTTATTTTGAATATTTATGTGAACTGCAAAGACACATAATAACTTCTAAAACCAAATTCTGCAATCTCACAGAAGGAGCCTGCTGTGAAGTATTTCAGGCCCTTTTCAGACAACCCAAACAGTCTTTGAAACAATGCGAGCTGTACGTGTTCCCTTCAGCGGACACATTACTGGGCTCCTTTTGAAAGAATCACTTCATCTATTTGGGGTGGGCTATACCACGATCTAGGTCACCCTATCCTTGTTCTCTTTCAGTAATAGGTAATTTCTGAGAATTAGTTTTGATGTCGCTTTTACAGAAACCATCAGCATGCTTCATCCACCCAGAGAGATAACTAGAGATGACACAAAACCTGTTACCTCTATCATTTATGACTAAAACCCAGTGGGGGAGGGGAGGGGAGAGGAGAAACATCTCCTAGAAGCATCCTGTCACCACAAGGTCATACTCATTAACCAAGAGAGTTGAAGAATCATCATTCCTTTAACTGAATCCTCTGGCTCAAGGGTCAGAAAGGTAGCCAGAAATATGCATTGGGGAAGCCTCTGCTCTTTTACATTTGGTCTTAGCCAAGTGGCGCCTTAGTGATTTTATAATCATATAAATGCATATGTTTTTCTTTTCTTTCTCAGTTAAAGAAAAATTAAAAAAATAATTTTATAGTGTTAAACATTTTGATAAAATACAAATTTCCTAATGCTCTGAGATTGATTTCAAAAGTAATGACACAGTTATCTTTTTTTAAATCACTTTTGATGTGATGGTAAGAAAACCATTATATTAGCTGAAATCAACTATATTTATGTAATAGCAAGACACTTGGTTGAAATGTGAAATATTGTCAATGTATTTTCACCTAACATTTAAGCAGAGAAAGTTTAGTAAAATATTGTTAATATATTTATTATATTTTCTGGGCTATCATTTCCGAGTGTTTGTGCAATGCTTGTGTTTTGGAATACTGGTGGGTTTGTTTTTCTGCTTGACAGCAAACACATATGTTCACTAAATCTACAGTAGTCACAAATCTTCAAGATACTGTGCCTAAGCAAAGAAACAAATCTAGGAACAGCTCATCACATTATATTTTACTACAGCTTTACAAACTAGATTCATGAATATATCTGTAAGTAGTAGTTTATGTGTTGAGAGCAAAATTTGCTGCTTCTCATGGAAAATCCACTGCTTATCACAAGGAAGATGCTGGAGAAACTGTTTGGAAAAGTGGATTATTTTAGCTCTAAGAAATTAGGTTGAAAATTCATGCTGACCTGTTTAAGAATGAAGGAGTGGAAAGCTATCTATCTCCAAGCTTCCAATAACCCAGAGACCTCTTCAAAGGCAGGTTTTGTTACCTGCTACTCCATCATAGCTTGTATGAGGATCAATGTGCGTGGGAGACCATTTTTACCAAACAGCCCCAAGGTTGTGCCACCTTCATGCTTTGCTAAATTTGTTGTATCTTTTGAGGAGTTTGCCAGTCTGATGGTCTTGAGAAACTCTGGCCTATACTGCAGTGAAAGTATGTCTGACATCAAGTTTGGAAATGGTCTAATCTCAGGAAATTAAATCAATTTACTTCATTTTAGGGCTATATGTAGTCCTTTTTTATTAATTTTTTCTATTAATTACTTACTTAGTATCCCATCTGTAGTCCCCTCCATCATTCCCTCCCAATCCCACCCTTCCTCCCTCATCTCCTCCCTGCCCCTTTCTAAGTTCACTGATAGGGGAGGTCCTCCTCCCCTTCCATCTCACCCTAGCTTATTAGATCTCATCAGAACTCTCTGTCCTCTGTGGCCTAGCAAGACTGTTCTTCCCTCTGAGGTGGGGGTGGTTAAAGAGCTGCCACTGAGTTCATGTCAGAGACAGTTCCTGTTTCCCTTACTGAGTTGCCATGGGCTAAGACTGAGCAGAGGTTCTAGGTTATATCCATACATGGTCCTTGGTTGGAGAATCAGTAACAAAAAAGGTCCCTGTGCCCAGGACAAACATACTAAAATCTGTACACCTAAAGAAGCTAAACAAAAGGAGGACTGGGTTAAGATGATCAATCTTCACTTAGGAAGACAAATGGGATGGACATTGGAAGTAGGAGGAAACAAGAAACAGGATAAGAGCCTACCATAGAGGGCCTCTGAGAGACTCTACTTAGCAGTGTATCAAAGCAGATGCTGAGATGCATAACCAAACCTTGGGCAGAGTGCAGGGAATCTTATGAAAGAAAGAGGAGTTAGTAAGACCTGGAGAGGACAGGAGCTCCATAGGGACCATATGTAGTCCTTATTATGCTATTGTAAATAGAACATCAACCATCATTAGTAAAACATAAGGTGAATAATTATTTTTAATATTCTGAATTACAGAACTCCTTGAATGAACTATTCCTTTCATTAAAAAGTATTATGCCTTTTTATGAAATTTCTTTCTTAGACTTGTGATATTTCTTTCCTAGACACTAATAATTTAGTGGTGTACTAAATTATTTTCAATTTTATTTTCATGAAGCTTTCTTCTATGTTTTCTTCCAAGGTTTGTCATGGATTGGTTCTTATGTTTATGTTTTCAGTTTCAATTTATTTTCCATATTACTTGGAAACATTAGGTCACAGAAAGTTAGATATTGCTGCAAACCCACTCTTCTGAGCCCTACTTCAGGAAACATTTTTATTTTTTATCTATTAAATGGTCTTGCATTCCTATCTAAATCATTAGACAATATGCATACAGGATTATTTCTGGAATTTCTTATTTCCTAGCAAACTACTAGACATTTAAAACTTTGTTGTAACTTTTAAAAACAGATAATATGAATCCTCTATATTTGACATTCATCAGTATTGTTTGGGCTATTTGATGTCCCTTGAAATTATGTGTTAACTCTGAGATGCAATTTTCTAGTTTGGATGCAAAATTGGAGGTTTTGATAGGTATTGCTCATAATAGTAGGTCATTTGGAGTAATACTGACTTCTCAATAATGTTTGCATTCTAACTCATGAATATTAGCTCTATTTCACTCACTTTGATCTGTTCAAGTTTTCATTAGAAAAGTTGCCTATTGCACAATCATCATATCCTTATTATTTCTAAATATTTTATGTTGTAACTATCACCAACAGTAATTTTACTTAATTTATATGACCCATTGCTAATTATTAGTACATAGAACTGCAAGTTAATTTTGAGTATGGATTTTTATCTATTTATTTTCAAAAATATTTTAAGTTTACAGTTCAATTTATTAATAATATTTAAATATTGGATATAGGATAACTACTCACCAGAATTCTGTTCTTTTTTTTATTAATTATATTTATTCACTTGGTATACTCCCATAAGCTCCTCCCTCCTCCTCCTCCTGGTCCCACTCTCCCTCCCCCTTCTTCACGCATGCTCCTCCCCAAGTCCACTGATAAGGGAGGTCCTTCTCTCCTACCTTCTGATCTTAGTCTATCAGATCACATCAGGAGTGGCTGCATTGTCATCTTCTGTGGCCTGGTAAGGCTGCTCTCCCCTCAGGAGGAGGTAATCAAAGAGCAAGCCAACCAGATTATGTCAGAGGCAGTCCCTCTTCCCATTACTATGTAACCCACTTGGACACTGTGGGTTACATAGTAATGGGCTGTAATGGGCTACCTCTGTGCAGGGGTTCTAGCTTATATCCATGCATGGTACTTGGTTGGAGTATGAGTCTCTGGAAAGAACCCTGTGTTCAAATTTTCTGGTTCTGTTGCTGTCCTTGTGGAATTCCTGTCCTCTCCAGATCTTACTATTTCCCACTTCTTACATAAGATTCCATGCACTCGCCCCAAAAGTTGGCCATAAGTCTCAGTATCTGCTTTGATAGTCTGCAGGGCAGAGCCTTTCAGAGGCCCTCTGTGGAAGGTTTCTAACTTGATTCCTGTTTTCTTCTTCTTCTGATATCCTTCCTCTTTGCCTTTAGGGATGGGGATTGAGCATTTTAGTCAGGGTCCTCTCTCTTGATTAGTTTCCTTAGATGTACAGATTTTAGTAGGTTTGTCCTATATTATATGTCTAGATGAGTGAGTATATACCTTGTGTTTCTTTCTGCTTCTGGGAAAGCTCACTTAGGATGATCTTTTCCAGGTCCCACCATTTACGTTCAAATTTCATGATTTCCTTATTTGTCATAGCTGAGTAATATTCCATTGTGTAGATGTACCACAATTTCTGCATCCATTCTTTGGTTGAGGAGCATCCGGGCTGTTTCCAGCTTCTGGCTATTACAAATAAAGCTGCTACAAACATGCTTGAGCAAATGTCCTTAATATGTACTTGAACCTCTTTTGGATATATGCCTAGGAGTGGTATGGCTGGATCTTGAGGAAGCACTTTTCCTACTTGTCTGAGAAAACTCCAGATTGATTTCCAGAGTGGTTGTACAAGTTTACATTCCCACCAGCAATGGAGGAGGGTTCCCCTTTCTCTACAGCCTCTCCAGCATGTGTTGTCACTTCAGTTTTTCATCTTGGCCATTCTGATGGGTATAAGGTGAAATCTCAGTGTCTTTTTGATATGCATTTCCCTAATGGCTAATTACATTGAGCATTTCTTTAAGTGTTTCTTCCATTATATATTCCTCTACAGAGAATTCTCTGTTTAGCTCTGTTCCCCATTTTTTAAGTGGATTACTTGGTTTGCTGCTTTTCAGCTTCTTTAGTTCTTTATATATACTGGATATTAGCCCTCTGTCAGAAAAAGGGTTGGTGAAGATTCTTTCCCAATCTGTAGGCAGTCGTTTTGTTATGATGATGGTGTCCTTTGATTTACAGAAGCTTTTCAGTTTCATGAGGTCCCATTTATTGATTGTTGCTCTTAGAGCCTGTGCTGTTGATGTTCTGTTCAGGAAGTTGTTTCCTCTACCAATGAGTTCTAGGGTATTCCCCAATTTTTCTTCGAACCGATTTAATGTGTCTGTTTTTATGTTGAGGTTTTTGATCCACTTGGACTTTAGATTTGTGCAAGGTGATATGTATGGATCTATTTGCATTTTTCTACATGTAGACATTCAGTTAAACCAGCACCATTTGTTGAAGATGCTATCTTTTTTCCATGGTATGGTTTTGGCATCTTTGTCAAAAATTAGGTGTCCGTAAGTGTGTAGGTTTATTTCTGGGTCTTCTGTTCGGTTCCATTGATCCACCATTCTGTTTCTATGCCAGTACCATGCAGTTTCTATAACTGTTGCTCTATATTACAGCTTAAGATCAAGGATGGAAATACCTCCAGAAGATCTTTTATTGTAGAGGATTGTTTTAGCAGTTCTAGGTATCTTGTTATTCCATATGAAGTTGAGAATTTTTCTTTCCAGGTCTGTAAAGAATTGTGTTGGCAATTTGATGGGAATTGCATTGAATCTGTAGATTGCTTTTGGTAAGATGACCATTTTTACTATGTTAATCCTGCCAAGCCATGAGCATGGGAGATCTTTCCATCTTCTGATATCTTCTTCTAATTCTTTCTTCAGAGACTTAAAATTTTTTTCATACAAGTCTTTGACGTACTTGGTTAGGGTTACTTTATGGGTTACTTATAGGGTTATTTTAAGGTACTTTATGTCATTTGTGGCTCTTGTGAACGGTGTTGTTACCCTAATTTCTTTCCCAGCCCTTTTGTCTTTTGTATACAGGAGGGCTACTGATTTTTTTGAGTTAATTTTGTATCCGGCCTCTTTGCTGAAGGTGTTTATCACTGTAGGAGTTCCCTGGTAGAATTTTTGGGGTCACTCAGGTATACTATCATATCATCTGCAAATAGTGATAATTTGACTTCTTCCTTTCCAAATTGTGTCCCCTTGATCTCCTTCAAATGTCTTATTGCTCTAGCAAGGACTTCCAGAACTATGTTGAAGAGATATGGAGAGAGTGGGCAACCTTGCCTTGTCTCCGATTTCAGTGGGATTGATTTAAGTCTCTCTCTGATTAGTTTGATGTTCATTACAGGCTTGCTGTATATTGCCTTTACTATGTTTAGATATGTGCCTTGTATCCCTGTTCTCTCCAATACTTTAAACATGAATGGATGTTGGATTTTGTCAAATGCTTTTTCAGGATCTAAGGAGATTATCATGAGGATTTTTTCTTTCAGTTTGTTAATATGGTGGATCATATTGATGGATTTCCATATATGGAACCACCCCTACATACCTGGGATGAAGCCTACTTGGTCACAGTGGATGATATTTTTGATGTGATATTCGGTTTGCAAGTATTTTGTTGTCTATTTTTGCATTAATGTTCATAAGGGAGATTGGCCTGAAATTCTCATTCTTTGTTGGATCTTTGTGAGGTTTAGGTCTTTGTGTGGCTTCATAGAATGAGTTTGGTAATGTTCCTTCTGTTTCTTTCTTTTTTTTTGAATTTTATTTTATTCTTATCAGTTACATTTTATTAACTCTGTATCCCAGCCGTGTCCCGATCTCTCATTCCCTCCAAGTCCCTCCCTCCCTCTCTCATATCCACCGTGCCCCTTGCCAAGTCCACTGATAGGGGGGACCTCCTCCCCATTCATCTGATCCTGTTTTATCAGGTATCTTCAGGACTGGCTGCAAAGCTCTCCTCTGTGGCCTAACAGGACTGCTCCTCCCTTGGGGGGTGGGGAGGCCAAAGAGCCAGTCATTGAGTTCCTGTTAGAAATAGTCCTTGTTCCCTACACTTTGGGAAGCCAATTGGTTACTGAGCTACCACAGGCTACATCTGAGTAGAGGTTCTAGGTTACATTCATACATGGTCCTTGGTTGCATGTCAGTCTCAGAAAAGACCCTGTGCCCAGATATATTTGGTCCTTGTGGAGCTCCTATCCTTTCCTCATCAGACTAACTCCCCTTTTTCTTGTGATTCCCTGTACTCTGCCAAAGGTTTGGTCATGAGTCTTTGCTTTGAAAACACTGCTAGTTAGAGTCTTTCAAATGCGCTCAGTAGACTCCTGTCATATGTTCAATGCACATCCCATCTGTCTTTCAAAACGAGGAATGATAATCTTACCCCATGTCCATTCTCTTGATTATCGTTTTTAGGTGTATAGATTTCATTATGTTTATCATATCTTATAGGTCTATATAAGTAAGTATATACCGTGTTTGTCTTTCTCCTTCTGGGATATTTCACTCAGGATGATCTTTTCTAGATCCCACCATTTGCCTGCAAATTTCATGATTTCCTCCTCTTTGATTGCTGAGTAGTATTCCATTGTGTAAAAATACCACAATTTCTGTACCCATTCCTCCGTTGATGGACATTTGGGTTGTTTCCAGGTTCTGGCTATTACAAATGTTGCTGCTATAAACATGGTTGAGCAAATATCCCTTTTGTGTACTTGAGCAAACTTTGGGTATATACCTAGCAGTGGTATAGCTGGGTCTTGAGGAAGCACTATTCCTAATTGTCTTAGAAAGCGCCAGATAGATTTCCAGAGTGGTTGTATCAGTTTACATTCCCACCAGCAGTGGAGGAGGGTTCCCCTTTCTCCACAACCTCTCCAGCATGTGTTGTCCCTTGAGTTTTTCATCTTGGCCATTCTGATGGGTGTAAGGTGATATCTCAGGGTCGTTTTGATTTGCATTTCCCTGATGGCTAATGAGGATGAGCGTTTCTTTAAGTGTTTCTCTGCCATTCAATATTCCTCTGTCGAGAATTCTCTGTTTAGTTCTGTTCCCCACTTTTTAATTGGATTACTTGGTTTGCTGCTTTTCAGCTTCTTTAGTTCTCTGTATATACTCAATATTAGTCCTCTGTCAGATAAAGGGTTAGTGAAGATTCTTTCCCAATCTGTAGGCAGGAGTTTTGTTTTGATGACAGTGTCCTTTGCTTTACAGAAGCTTTTCAGTTTCATGAGGTCCCATTTATTGATTGTTGGTCTTAGAGCCTGTGCTGTTGGTGTTCTGTTCAGGAAGTTGTCTCCTGTGCCAATGAGTTCTAGGCTGTTCCCCACTTTTTCTTCTAACAGATTTAGAGTATCTGGTTTTATGTTGAGGTTTTTGATCCACTTGGACTTTAGTTTTGTGCAGGGTAATAAATATAGATCTATTTTCATTTTTCTGCATGTGGACATCCAGTTGGACCAGCACCATTTGTTGAAGATGCTGTCTTTTTTCCATTGAATGATTTTGGCTTCTTTGTCAAAAATCGAGTATTCATAGGTGTGTGGGTTTATTTCTGGGTCTTCTATGCGGTTCCATTGATCCTCCTTTCTGTTTTTGTGCCAATACCATGCATTTTTATTACTATTGCTCTGTAGTACAACTGGAGATCGGGGATAGAGATACCTCCAGATGATCTGTTGTTGTACAGGATTGTTTTGGAGATTCTGGGTTTTTTGTTTCTCCATATGAAGCTGAGAATCTTTTTTTCAAGGTCTGTAAAGAATTGAGTTGGTATTTTGATGGGAATTGCATTGAATCTGTAGATTGCTTTTGGCAGGATGGCCATTTTCACAATGTTAATCCTACCAATCCATGAGCACGAGAGATCTTTCCATCTTCTGAGATCTTCTTTAATTTCTTTCTTCAGAGACTTGAAGATTTTCTCAAACAGGTCTTTCACTCGCTTGGTTAGTGTCACCCCAAGATACTTTATGTTATTAGTGGCTATCGTGAAGGGTGTTGTTTCCCTAATTTCTTTCTCAGCCCTTTTGTCTTTGGTATACAGGAGGGCTTCTGATTTTTTTGAGTTGATTTTGTATCCTGACACTTTGCTGAAGGTGTTTATCAACTGGAGGAGTTCTCTGGTTGAATTTTTGGGGTCGCTCATATATACTATCATATCATCTGCGAATAGTGACACTTTGACCTCTTCCTTTCCGATTTGTATCCCCTTGATCTCCTTTAGTTGTCTTATTGCTCTGGCTAGGACTTCAAGTACTATGTTGAAGAGGTAGGGAGAGAGTGGGCAGCCTTGTCTTGTCCCTGATTTCAGTGGGATTGATTTAAGTTTCTCTCCATTGAGTTTGATGTTGGCTATAGGCTTGCTGTATATTGCCTGTACTATGCTTACATATGTGCCTTGTATCCTTGATCTCTCCAAGACTATAAACATGAATGGGTGTTGGATTTTTTCAAATGCTTTTTCAGCATCTAAGGAGATGATCATGTGCTTTTTCTCTTTCAGTTTGTTTATGTGGTGGATCACATTGATGGATTTCCGTATATTGAACCACCACCCCTGCATACCTGGGATGAAGCCTATTTAGTCATAGTGTATGATATCTTTGATGTGTTCTTGGATTCGATTTGCAAGTATTTTATTGAGTATTTTTGTGTCAATGTTCATAAGAGAGATAGGTCTGAAGTTCTCTTTTTTTGTTGGTTCTTTGTGTGGTTAGGTATCAGGGTGACTGTTGCTTCATAGAATGAGTTTGGTAATGGACCTTCTGTTTCTATTTTGTGGAATAGTTTGAGGAGAATTGGTGTGAGCACTTCTTTGAAGGTCTGGTAGAATTCCGCGCTGAAACCATTTGGACCTGGGCTTTTTTTTTGGAATGAAGACTTTCGATGACTGCTTCTATTTCCTTGTGGGATATAGACTTATTCAATTGATTTACCTGGTTTTGATTCAGCTTTGGTAAGTGTAATCGATCAAGAAAATTGTCCATTTCATTTAGATTTTCAAATTTTGTCGCATATAGACTTTTGAAGTATGTCCTAATGATTGTTTGGATTTCCTCAGTGTCTGTAGTTATGTCCCCCTTTTCATTTCTGATTTTGTTCATTTGGATGGTGTCTCTCTGCCTTTTAGTTAGCTTGGCTAAGGGTTTGTCGATCTTGTTGATTTTCTCAAAGAACCAGCTCTTGATTTCATTGATTTTTTTGAATTGTTTTAGTTGTTTCTAATTGATTGATTTCAGCCCTGAGTTTGATTATTTCCAGCCGTCTACTCCTTGTTGGTGTGTCTGCTTCTTCTTTTTCTAGGGTTTTTAGGTGAGCCATTAAGTTGCTTGAATGAGCTGTCTGGAATTTCTTCTTGAAGGCACTTAGTGCTATGAACTTTCCTCTTAGCACTGCTTTCATTGTGTCCCACAAGTTAGGGTATGTTGTGTCTTCATTTTCATTGAGTTCTAGAAAGGCTTTAATTTCTTTCTTTATTTCTTCCCTGACCCAGCTGTCATTTAGTAACAAGTTGTTGAGTTTCCATGTGTGTGTAGGCTTTTTGCTATTTCTGTTGTTGTTGAAGTCCAGCTTTATTCCATGGTGATCAGATAGGATACAAAGTATTATTTCAATCTTCTTGTATCTGTTGAGGCTTGCTTTGTGACCAACTATATGGTCCATTTTGGAGAAGGTTCCATGAGGTTCTGAGAAGAAGGTAAATTCTTTTGTGTTTGGGGGGTAAGGTTCTGTAAATGTCTGTTAGTTCCATTTGATTCATGACCTTTGTTAGAGACATTGTTTCTTTGTTTAATTTCTGTTTTGTTGACCTGTCCTTTGTTGAGAGTGGGGTGTTGAAGTCTCCCACTATTAATGTATGGGGATCTATGTGTGGTTTAAGTTTTAACAGTGTTTCTTTTACAAATGTGTGTGTCCTTGTATTTGGGGCATAGATATTCAGGATTGTGATTTCTTCTTGGTGGAATTTTCCCTTGATGAGTATGAAGTGTCCTTCCCCATCTTTTTTTTGATTAATTTTGGATGAAAGTATATTAATCAGATATTAGAATGGCTACTCCTGCTTGCTTCTTGAGTCCATTTGCTTGGAAAGCCGTCTTCCAACCCTTTACCTTCAGGTAATATCTATCTTTGTGACTTAGGTGTGATTCTTGTATGCAACAGATTGCTGGGTCTTGTTTATGCATCCATTCTGTTAGTCTGTGTCCTTTTATTGGAGAATTGAGTCCATTGATGTTGAGAGAAATTAATGACCAGTGGCTGTTAGATCCTTTGATTTTGATGTTGGCTGTGGTCATAAAGTTGTGTGGTTGGTTGCTTTTTGTTTTACTGTAGTGAGGTTAATTATTTCCTGTGTTTTCTTGAAAGTACCTACTTTTCTTGGCTTGCATTTTTTCTTCTAGTCTCTTCTGTAATGCTGGATTTGTGTGTAGGTATTGTTGAAATTTGTTTTTGTCATTGAATATCTTGTTTTCTCCATCTATGAAGACTGGGAGTTTTGCTGGGTATAGTAGGCTGGACTGACACCTGTTTTCTTAGGGCCTGCATGATGTCAGTCTTTCTGATATCAGTCTTTCTGATATCACGTCCTTCTGGCTTTCATAGTCTCCATTGAGAATTCATGTGTGATTCTGATGGGTTTGTCATTAGATGTTACTTGGTGTTTTTCCCTTGCAGTTTTTAGTATTTTTTCTTTGTTCTGTATACTTACTGTTTTGATTATTATGTGGCAAGAGTATTTTCTTTTCTGGTCTAATTTATTGGGTGTTCTGTAGGCCTCTTGTATTCTTATTGGTCTCTCCTTTAAGTTGGAGAAATTTTCTTCAATGATTTTGTTAAAATATTTTCTGGTCCTTGGAGGAGGGAATCTTCTTTTTCCTCTATTCCTATTATTCTTAGGTTTTGTCTTTTTATGTTGTCTTGAATTTCTTGGACAGTCTGTGTCAGGAATTTTTTAGATTTAACATTTTCTTTGACAGATACATCGATTTCTTTCATTGTATCTTCCACACCTGAGATTCTTTCTTCCATTTCTTGTAGTCTATTGGTTATGCTTACCTCTGTAGTTCCTGTTTTCTTCCCTAAGTTCTGTCTCTCCCCAATTTCCTCCACTTGTGTTTTCTTTAATTTTTCCAATTCTATTTTCAGGTCTTGAGTCATTTTGTTGATTTCCTTCACCTGTCTGACTGTATTTTCCTGTTTTTCCTTCAATTCCTTCAGCTGTTTGTTTGAACAATCCTCTGTTTCTTTTATTTCTTTCAGTGATTTATGTATTTCCTCTCTGACCACCACAAGCTGTTTGGCTACAACTTCCTGTATTTCTTCACGGATGGCCATAATATGTTTTTCTTTATCTTCTTCTATTTCTTTACAAAGGGCCACAATCTGTTTGTTTTCATCTTCCTGTACTTCTTTACAGATGGCCAAATCTGTTTGTTTTTATCTTCCTCTATTTCTTTATGGATGGCCATAATCTGTTTGAGTTTATCTTTCTGTAGATCTTTACACATTTTATTTGTTTCCTCTGTTATCCTCTTCATGAGCTTAGATGTTAGGTCATCTCCTTGAATTTCAATTTTGGGAGTGTCCAGGGATACTTGCCCCTGGATAACTGGGTTCTGGAGATGCCATATTGCTCTGTCTTTTGTTGGTTGAGCTTTTACACTGGCCTCTACCCATTGGGCTATCTTAGGTGTTTGGAGTTAGTTTCTGGTGGTTTCTGGAGTCCTGTGGTGGAGAGAATCCCCTTGGCAGGAAGATAGTTTTTCCTGAAGGAAGCATCCTCAGCTTTTTGGGTATGGTCACTGTATGGCCAGTGTTTTTTCAGGAGTTGTCACAGCTCACCTCAGGCATAGAGACCTGAGTGGAAACTGTGGTCCTTGTTAGTCAAGAGGGCTCTCCTCTCACCTGGAGAAGTCCTGGAGACAGCTGACCTGCTTCTGGGTTTTGTGTTGTAAATTTAGTGAGCTGCTGCTGTAACCTGGGTGTCCTGTGGTTTGGTCAGTTTTATTAGGGATAACTGGTTGCCCCTTTGAGCAGTATCTGGGGATTGATCTCAGGGATCACGGGCTTTTGTAGGTCTGAGGTTGGGGCTCTGTGCCCAAGTACCCAAGCGGTAATCTGTGGCGGGTGAGTACCGCTCTCTTGGTAACAGCAGGCTGTCTGGTGCACAGCAGGTCCCTGGGTTGGGCCAGTTTGTGGGACCTTTTCCAGGGATATACTGGGTGGCCTAAGTTCGTCCTCTTTGCTTTGTTCCCTGTGAGGATTTCTCCCAACAGTGACTCCAAGTCTCTGGTTCCCTGGGATGCACAGTTCTGTTTGTGAGGAATATTTGGTACAGAGCAAGTCTTTGGGCTGGTGGGCGCGTGCCCTCCCGCTGGTCTGTGGGACCTTTTTCAGGGATATCCTGGATGACCTAATTCGGGCTCCTGTTTCCTTCCTTCTTTGTGGGGTTTACTCCCTACCGGGACTCCCAGTCTCAGTTTCCCTGGGGTGCACTGCTCTGTCTGTGCTGGAGAGCTGGGTGAGCAACAACTCTCTGTGCTTGCAGCTTGAGTCCAGTTCAATGATGGTGGCTTGTACCCACCATTCTGTGACACCTTTTCCAGGTAAAGACTGGGTTACCCGTGGTCAGTCCCACTGCCTTCCTTCCCTGTGGATTTTTTTTTTTTTTTTTGGACCGGGGATCCCAGTCTCTGGTGTTTTTTGTGCCCACCGTTCAGCCTGGGAAGGTGATCGGGACACACAGGCATATAGCTCTGGTCTGGCCACCTAGTGCCTGCGAGACCCAGGATCTCTTCCGGGTTCTGGCTGGGTGGCCTGAGAGTGGACCCTACTGATTCCCACGCTGTGGGGGTTTCCTCTCACCTGGGAAACAAGATCGCTGTTGTTTTAGGGCCCAGAGTTCAGTCTCTTGGCTGCTGTATGGAAAATGTTGTCCTGCTCCTCAGACGCAGTGTTCTTCTGGTGCCACCATCTTGTCCCCTCCTATTTTTCAAATTTTTAAGTACTAAGAATTTGCTTGTATGTGTGTGTGTGCATGCCTGTGGATATGTGTGTGTGATCATGCTATGTGCGATTTTATGTAGAATCCTAACAATTTGTATTAAAATATTTCTGTTATCTTCAATATTTTTATGATAATTAAACTAAATTAAAACAAATATTTATAAAATATTTGTGGCATAAATAAATAACTAGAGTCACAGTGATGAGTATTGATAGTATTGATTGGCAGGTTATCAAAATATCCCTAAAGGCTAAAGAGCTAAGGCCAGCACATTTTAAATCTCTGAGCCTCCTTAATTGTGCGGTTCATTTTTGGTTCCCAGTGGGATATTGCTGAGGCAATTTTAGGACCTTGTTCATGTGTATCTTAGAATATCTCTAATTAGGAAATATAAGTAAAGAGTTTATAGTTTTTAAATTATCTTAGAAAATAGTATCATATGTTTAATATCTTTAAAGCTAAAGTATACACAACGATCTGAGAATAAGTGATAAATACTTGACCATAAATAAGACATTATAGCACCTCTGTTAAGGCTCAAGGAAAACTGCAGAATGGACTGCAGGAATGAAAGTCAGGTGACAGGGAATAGGGCTATGAAGTGCCATCTGCTGGGCAAGACAGCTATTGCAGTCATGAATGCAGATGTGGAAGCTTCATCCAAGTCTCTCCCAAATGTGCAAACATATAGGGAGAAGGGACTCCTATGCCTCACTGGGTCGCTCTTTGCTTCTGATAAGTTCTAAGACAGGGAGACTTGTCATTGCCTTCAGTTGTTTACCCACTGGTGATCCCACCAAGTTCCAGTGGACAGTAACAATCTAGTAGCTACACCAACAGCATTGGCTAAACTAGATGCTCCACAAAAACAAACCAAAAAGTATGAATCGGTGAAGAGCCTGGGGGAGTACAGGGATGTTTAGGAATAGGAGGGAAATGTTTTAAAGTGGGTGAGGGAAAAGAATGATGAGAACGTGTCATGTAAAACAAAGAAAACAACAACAAATTCGGATCCGACAGAAAAAAGAAAGCCTTCTGTATGATACTCTTTGTTTTCCCACTACCCCAACTCTTTCTCTGATGGGCCCGTAAGTGTGGTATGTGCATGTGGAGGCTTTTGGGCAAGTGCCCGAAGCTGTTGTCTCCATTACTCTCCACCTTTGTATTTTGAGAGAGGGTCTCTGACCTAACCTGAAGCTAATGGATTAGCTAGGCTTGGTGACAAATGAACTTCCTAGATCTTCTAGTGCTCCTCAGAGCCAAAGCTGAAGTTTAAAGTCACAAGCAAGCACCATCATGCCTACTTTTTATATAGCTTCTAAGAGTGTATGTTTGACTTTGCATGTCAAGCACTTTACAGAACAAACCATTTTCCCATCCTTTAGCACTATTTCTTACGTCACCTTATATTTCACTTAAAATTAGCATCAGCATAATTTTCAGTTGTAAATTGTACACCTTGAAATAAGCTCATATTCACCTGTATGATACAATGGGTCTTTTTGTTTGTTTTATAAGTTTAATCATACACCTGGAGGAAAAAGGACATAAAAAAAGGTACCTATATTATGGCACATAATGTTGTTGTTGTTGTCTTGTTTTCTGGAAGTTTCATTTTGCTTTGTTCTGCTTTGACAGGACCTCTACATTCCAAGCTGACTGAGGACTAAAACTGTGTGTAGTCTTGGCAGGCCTTGAACTTACAGCCTTATCCTGCTTCAGCCTCCAGGATTCTTGATTTGAGAGATGACCCCTAAATAGTATTTTATTTTTTAATTAAAAATTAAATTCAATAGAAACACAGTTCAACTCATAAAACTTTTTTTTTTTTTTTTTCGGGGAGGGGGAACAAACAAAAATTTCAGAGGCTTTTGAGAGTTTTATTTTTTGCATTATGTTGCCACCTAATGGTCACAACTGGTAAGAAAAACGTAAGCGTGTGTCCACTCCCAGGATTTATGTTATCTGAGAGAACTTTCTGTGGCATGTATTTGAGGAAAAGGTAGCTGAAGGAATTGCTGGTTTGGAAAGCAAAGAGATCACTAGAAATTAGTTATCTTGGTTTGTTACCCAGACCACATTTCCGGTCAGGACATCTCACAACTAATTCAAAA
Organism: Psammomys obesus; assembly: GCF_907164565.1. Lineage (NCBI taxonomy): Eukaryota > Metazoa > Chordata > Mammalia > Rodentia > Muridae > Psammomys > Psammomys obesus. The sequence continues at coordinate 19,482,559 of NW_026596091.1, read as the reverse complement.
ATACTTTTACAAATAAACACTCAGCAACAAAAATAAATAAAACAAAAGTGTCACCATTCATTTATAAAGACACATAGGGAATAACACAGAATAAAGACTTAATGGTAAGACCTGAAACAATGAATATTCTCAAAGAGGTGGGTATTATGTTTAATGGTAAAGTATTTTAGAAAATATTGTGAAGCAAATGAATAAAAATCAAATGCTGATAAATGGGATTTATATTAGTCCAAAACTGTTACACTCGAATGGAAATAATCAACAAAGTGAAGAGACAATCTAGAGAATAAAAAAATAAAATTTACAAACTATACATCTAAGAGCCATTAATGTTCAGAATGTCTGAAGATCTAAATAAAGAACCCAACAGCAGAAGAAAAATTAAAAAAAAAAAAAAACACCTAAATATTCCAGTAAAAGTGAGCAGTGGGTCTCGTTATCAATAAGAAAGTCATTTCCACATTCATCTATTTTTATAATTTTATTTATCTTTACAGCTGAGTGAAATTCCATTGTGTGGGCTGAGCAGTTAAAAGTGCATATTATTGTTACAGAGACCTTGAATTCACTTCCCATAATCCACTGTGCTTAGTTCATAAACTCCTATAACTCCAAGTCAAGGGCATCTGATGCCTCTAGACATTGCAGGCACCAGCACATGCGCAGGTACATACACAAAATAATAAAAACAAATCTTTAAAAAAGAATATTTATAAGATCTCTTGTGAATCTGTACCATAATTTCATTATCCATTCACAATCAGCTGGTGAGCATATGAGCTGTTTCCATTTCTGTCCTATTGTAACTTGAGCTGCATTGAGTATGGATGAGCCAGTATCTCTGCAATAGGACATAGAATCCTATGACAGGACAGTAGTATATGCACAGGAGGACTATAACTAGATAGTTTGGTAAACTTGTTTCTAGAATAAAACACACTGATTTACAAAGGGTATGTACAAGTTTGTATTCTGGCCAAAAGGAAATTTCCTTCCTCACCCCCATATTCACACAAGTACTTGTTAATTTTTTGTTTGTTTGTTTAATTTTTGATTTTGTAACTTGGGATGTATGATTGGGAAGAGATAAACACTAAAACAATTGAAATTCACATTTCTAATTTTCTCTTAATGTTGGTTGCTAGAATTGAATAGTTAGATATACGTGCTCATGTTGAAGCACCTATGGAGGGTTGATGGTCTGAAGTAGAGGGCCCATATAGACTTGTACTTTAGTTAATGGACTTGTTTGTTAGTGAAGGATTAGGAGCTGTGGCCTTGTTCAAGTAAGGTGTGGCCTTGTGGAAAGTGGCGTGTCATTGGTTGTGGGTTTTGAAGTTTCAAAAGCACACACCAGGACCAGTCTCTCTCTTTCTCTCTTCTCTCCCTGCTGCTTATGGATCTGGATGTAGAGCCCTCTGCTACATTTCCATCACATTCCTGCCTTCTTTGCATCATGATCATTATAAAAAAGTAAGCAAGCTCTTGGACATGGATACTTCACCACAATAGAAGAGTAACTAAGACAGAAAGTGAAAAACTAGTAAGAGGGCATAGTAAGGGAGATTTCAAGAAGGGTGGTATGTAGTGAAGAAGGGAATAATAGAGTTGGAAGGAGGATTTGGGGAAGGAGATGGAGGACAAAGGAAATGAAGAACTATGTAAATAGCTTTGAAAATGCTTTATGAACATCTACTACTACAGAAGCCTCTTGAAATACACTTACACACATATATTTTAAGTGGACTGATACTCCAACCAAGGACCATGTATGGATATAACCTAGAACCCCTTCTTGGATGTAGCCCATGGCAGCTCAGTATCCAAGTGGGTTTCCTAGTAAGGGGAACAGGGATTGTTTCTGACATGAATTCAATGGCTAGCTCTTTGACTCCCCCTCACCCCCGATGGAGAAGCAGCCTTGCTAGGCCACAGAGAAAGACGTTGCAGGCAGTCCTGAAGATACCTGATAAGCTGGTATCAGATGAAAGGGGAGGAGGACCTTCCCTAGCAGTGGACTTGGAAAGGGACAAGGAGGAGATGAGGGAGGGAGGGAGGAATTGGGAGGGAATGAGGGAAGGGACTATGGCTGGGATACAAAGTAAATAACCAGTGATTAATATAAAAAATAAAAATTATAAAAAATTAAACTTGATTATAAATTATACTGAAACAAAAAAATATCATCATGAAGGCAATAAGCCATTTAATAAGCCTCTCTGTTCATACGTATATGAAGACCCACTGAGATAATTTCTCCGCATTCTTAGGACATTTTTGATAAAGGAGATGTAGTCTCCAACACCTTCAACAATTACCTGCATGAAATAGCCTGCTATCCATATTAGCAAGGACAAAACAAGTCAAACATGAAGTGGTTTTCTAAATGAAACAGAAAATTAATGCAATAGAGCTGAAGTCCAAAGGTGGTTGTTCTATTTCTTTCCTTCCCTAATATCACACTGCAGAACATCTGAGCTTAATCTTTCCCTTCAGTTTAGTAAGCACTTGGCATGTACTGACATTAGATTTACTAAAACATTTAATTATTAGTTCCTCATTAACCGGGGCACCATTTAACAAAATGGACTCCATAATTTTAGCATAACTGTACATTGTAGATATGTAATAGAATTAATATAATAAAAGAAGAAAATTGGTCTTCCAGGGCTACAGAGATGACTCAGTAACTAAGAGTATTGGATGGTCTTGCAGCAGACCCAGGACTAATTCCTAGCACCCACACAGTGTCTCAGAACCTTTTATATCTCCAGTACCAAGGAACTCAATGTCTTCTTCTTGCCTTCACAGGCACCAAACATTCACTTGGTTCACAGACATACTTTCTGGCAAAATACAGATGAAATAAAAATAAAATATTTTAAATTAAATTTATTTATTCACTCTACATTCCAAATGGAGTCCCTTTCCTCCTTTCCTCCTGGCTCCACCCTCTCAACCATTTCCCCTCACCTTCTTCTCCGGAAAAGGAAGCCCTTGCCCTTACCAACCCACTGGGTGCATCCCATCACATCAGAACTATATTCATCCCCTTCCACTGAGGCCAGACAAGGCAGCCCAGCTAGGGTCGAGTAATCTAAATGCAAGGAACAGAGTCCATGTCAGAGATAGCCTCAGCTCCAGTTGCTAGGGGACCCACATGAAGACCAAGCTGCCCATGCCTCTTCTCTGTTTGGTGCTTCAGTCTCTATGAGCCCCATTGACCTGTGTTAGTTGACTCTGTCGGTCATCCTGTGGAGATCTTGTCCCATCTGGGTCCTTCTACCCTTCCTGCCACTCTTCCACAAGACTCCCCAAACTCTGCCTAATGTTTGGCTATGGGTCTCTGCATCTGTTTCAATCCACTCTTGGGTGGAGCCTCTCAGAAGACAGTTAAATACTAGGCTCCTGTCTATGAGGATTGCAGAGTATCATTAATAGCATCAGGGATTGACTCTTTCCTGTGAGGTGGGTCTCAGATTGGGCCAGTCATTGGTTTGCCATTCCCTCAATCTCTGCTCCATCTTTATCCCTGGACATATTCTAGGTAGGGCAAATTTTGAGTAGAAGGTTTTGTGGGTTGGTTGATGCTCCCCTCCCTCCACAGGAAGTCCTGACTGCCTATGAAGTGGCCACTTTAGTCTCCATGTACACCCCCAGCTAGGAGTCTCAGCTAGAGTCACCCACATATCTTCCCAGGAACCTGCCCTGCCACAGGTCTCCAGCTTGTCCCAGAGATGCCCACTCCTTGCCCGGAGTTTCCCTTCTCTCACCTAGCTCTCTTACCTCCCACCCATGCTCTCTCCACATCTGATCTCCACCCTCAATCTTTCCAAACCCTCTCCCATCCAATTCCCACACTTTATCCATTTTCAATGTCTCTTCTAGTTTCTCTTCTGAGTGGGATTCAAGCATCCTGCCTTGGGCCCTCCTTGCTTCTTAGCTACTTTGAGTCTGTGAATTGTAATATGAGAAACTGTGGTGCGTTTGCACAACAAATACTACTCAGTTGCTAAAAACAAGGAAGTCATGAAAATTGTAGGCAAATGTGGGAACTAGAAAATGTCATCCTGAGTCAAGTAACCCACACACATGGGTTGTACTCACTTATAAGTGGTTATTAGCCACATAGTCCATATAGTATAAAGGTTTTTTAATTGCTACTCCTATCATTGAAAGGAGATGAAGAACCAGCAAGCTGTTCTTCTGAACAAACGTAAGAATTTGTTTAGAAGAATTATTATTAGTAAAGATCTAACAAACTAAAACAATGACCAACTAAAGGAACAATCACTAACACAGAATTAAGTGGAAATTCTGTGAATATTTCCTCTAATCACATTAACTGGTTTTTCAAGACAGGGTTTCTCTAGCCTTAATTTGTCCTGGACATTGTAGACCAGGTTGACTTTAAACTCAGAGTGATTCGCTTGCCTCTGTCTCCCCAAGTGCTGGGATTAAAGGCATGTACCACCACGCCAGGCTCAGAAACTAGATTTTTAAGTGAGGTAAAAGTAAAGTAAAATGTATTAAAAACATAAATTTTAATCATTATTGCTTACAGTGAATGATAGAACATCAAGTTCCTAGGGCCATACAAGCTCTTTTGGAAATAATTGTTTCTCTGTAAGACATGAAGTCATGGTTTTGTTTTTTTATTAATTTTTATTTTGTTATATTAATAAAGGTTATTTACTTTGTATCCCAGCGGTAGCCCCCTCCCTCATTCCCTCCCAATCCCACCCTCCCTCCCTCATCTCCTCCCTGCCCCTTTCCAAGTCCATTGCTAGGGAAGGTCCTCTCCCCCTACCATCTAACCCCAGCCTATCAGGTATCTTTCTTTCTTTCTTTCTTTCTTTCTTTCTTTCTTTCTTTCTTTCTTTCTTTCTTTCTTTCTTTCTTTCTTTCTTTCTTATTTAAGACAGGATATTTCTATGTAGTGCTGACTGTACTGGAACTCACTTT
>NW_026596091.1:19418760-19477584 GCF_907164565.1 Psammomys obesus | reverse complement strand
TGTCCCTTGAGTTTTTCATCTTGGCCATTCTGATGGGTGTAAGGTGATATCTCAGGGTCGTTTTGATTTGCATTTCCCTGATGGCTAATGAGGATGAGCATTTCTTTAAGTGTTTCTCTGCCATTCGATATTCCTCTGTCGAGAATTCTGTTTAGCTCTGTTCCCCATTTTTTAATTGGATTACTTGGTTTGCTGCTTTTCAGCTTCTTTAGTTCTTTGTATATACTCGATATTAGTCCTCTGTCAGATAAAGGGTTAGTGAAGATTCTTTCCCAATCTGTAGGCAGGAGTTTTGTTTTGATGACAGTGTCCTTTGCTTTACAGAAGCTTTTCAGTTTCATGAGGTCCCATTTATTGATTGTTGGTCTTAGAGCCTGTGCTGTTGGTGTTCTGTTCAGGAAGTTGTCTCCTGTGCCAATGAGTTCTAGGCTGTTCCCCACTTTTTCTTCTAGCAGATTTAGAGTATCTGGTTTTATGTTGAGGTTTTTGATCCACTTGGACTTTAGTTTTGTGCAGGGTGATAAATATAGATCTATTTTCATTTTTCTGCATGTGGACATCCAGTTGGACCAGCACCATTTGTTGAAGATGCTGTCTTTTTTCCATTGAATGGTTTTGGCTTCTTTGTCAAAAATCGAGTATTCATAGTTGTGTGGGTTTATTTCTGGGTCTTCTATGCGGTTCCATTGATCCTCCTTTCTGTTTTTATGCCAATACCATGCAGTTTTTATTACTATTGCTCTGTAGTAAAACTGGAGATCGGGGATAGAGATACTTCCAGATGATCTGCTGTTGTACAGGATTGTTTTGGAGATTCTGGGTTTTTTGTTTCTCCATATGAAGCTGAGAATCTTTTTTTCAAGGTCTGTAAAGAATTGAGTTGGTATTTTGATGGGAATTGCATTGAATCTGTAGATTGCTTTTGGCAGGATGGCCATTTTCACAATGTTAATCCTACCAATCCATGAGCACGAGAGATCTTTCCATCTTCTGAGATCTTCTTCAATTTCTTTCTTCAGAGACTTGAAGTTTTTCTCAAACAGGTCTTTCACTTGCTTGGTTAGTGTCACCCCAAGATACTTTATGTTATTAGCGGCTATTGTGAAGGGTGTTGTTTCCCTAATTTCTTTTTCGGTCTTTGGTATATAGGAGGGCTTCTGATTTTTTTGAGTTGATTTTGTATCCTGCCACTTTGCTGAAGGTGTTTATCAGCTGAAGGAGTTCTCTGGTTGAATTTTTGGGGTTGCTCATATATACTATCATGAATAGTGATACTTTGATATCTGCGAATAGTAATACTTTGACCTCTTCCTTTCCGATTTGTATCCCCTTGATCTCCTTTAGTTGTCTTATTGCTCTGGCTAGGACTTCAAGTACTATGTTGAAGAGGTATGGAGAGAGTGGGCAGCCTTGTCTTGTCCCTGATTTCAGTGGGATTGATTTAAGTTTCTCTCCATTGAGTTTGATGTTGGCTATAGGCTTGCTGTATATTGCCTGTACTATGCTTACATATGTGCCTTGTATCCTTGATCTCTCCAAGACTTTAAACATGAATGGATGTTGGACTTTGTCAAATGCTTTTTCAGCATCTAAGGAGATGATCATGTGGTATTTCTCCTTCAGTTTGTTCATGTGGTGGATTACATTGATGGATTTCCATATGTTGAACCACCCTTTCATGCCTGGGATGAAGCCTACTTGGTCGTGGTGGATGATATCTTTGATGTGTTCTTGGATTCGGTTTGCAAGTATTTTATTAAATATTTTTGCGTCAATGTTCATAAGAGAGATAGGTCTGAAGTTCTCTTTTTTGTTGGGTCTTTGTGTGGTTTAGGTATCAGGGTGACTGTTGCTTCATAGAATGAGTTTGGTAATATACCTTCTGTTTCTATTTTGTGGAATAGTTTGAGGAGAATTGGTGTGAGCACTTCTTTGAAGGTCTGGTAGAATTCCGCACTGAAACCATCTGGCCCAGGGCTTTTTTTGGAGGGGAGACTGTGAATGACTGCTTCAATTTCCTTGGGGGATATAGGGCTGTTCAGTCTTTCTACCTGATCTTGACTTAATGTTGGAAGATGGAATCTATCAAGAAAATTGTCCATTTCATTTAGGTTTTCAAATTTTGTGGCATATAGGCTTTTGTAGTATGACCTAATGATTGTTTGAATTTCCTCTGTGTCTGTAGTTATGTCACCCTTTTCATCTCTGATTTTGTTGATTTTGATAGATTCTCTCTGCTTTTTAGTTAGTTTGGCTAAGGGTTTGTCGATCTTGTTGATTTTTTCAAAGAACCAGCTTTTTGTTTCATTGATTCTTCGAATTGTTTTATTTGTTTCTAATTGATTGATTTCAACCCTGAGTTTGATTATTTCCAGCCTTCTGCTCCTCTTGGGTGTATCTGCTTCTTTTTTTTCTAGGGTTTTCAGTTGGGCCATTAAGTTGTTTGTATGTGCTGTTACGAATTTCTTCTTGCAGGCACTTAGTGCTATAAATTTTCCCCTGAGCACTGCTTTCATTGTGTCCCATAAATTTGGGTATGTTGTGCCTTCATTTTCATTGAATTCTAGGAAGTCTTTAATTTCTTTCTTTATTTCTTCCTTAACCCAGCTGTCGTTGAGTAACAAGTTGTTCAGTTTCCATGTGCATGTAGGCTGTTTGTTATTTCTGTTGTTGTTGAGGTCCAGCTTAAGTCCATGGTGGTCAGATAGAATACAAGGGATTATTTCAATCTTTTTGTATCTGTTGAGGCTTGCTTTATGACCAACTATATGGTCTATTTTGGAGAAGGTTCCATGTGGTGCTGAAAAGAAGGTATACTCTTTTGAGTTTGGATGAAAAGATCTGTAGACGTCTATTAGGTCGATTTGATTTAGGGTCTCTGTAAGTGTTTTTATTTCCCTATTTGTTTTCTGTCTAGTTGATCTGTCCCTTGGTGAGAGTGGAGTGTTGAAGTCTCCCACTATTAGGGTTTTAGGATCAATGTGTTATTTAAGCTTTAATATTGTTTCATTTACTAATGTAGATGCTCTTGTATTTGTGGCATAGATATTCAAAATTGTGATGTCCTCTTGGTGGATTTTTCCTTTGATGAGAATATAGTGGCCGTCCTTATCTTTTTTGATTAACTTGGGCTTTATCAGTTTTAATAAGGGCTGTGTAATGCTTTATTTGATGATGGCTGAGGTGCTGAGAATGCTTTATTTGCATGGAGAGGAATTTCAGTACTGACTGGGCATGTGCTTATAAGGAAATAGGAAGTTTTGAACTGAAACCTGGCCACTAGGCACCATGTCTACCTCAAGGGTGGCTAGTCTCAAGATGAGATCTTTGTAGTTTGGACACATCTCAATATTACTTTTTTTCTTCTTTTTTATTTTATCTTTTCTTTTTTAATATTTTTATTGTTAAATAATTTTATATATTCACTTGTATCCCAGCTGTAGCCCTCTCCCTCTTTCCCTCCCAATCCTCCCCTCCCTCTCTCATCTCCTCCCTGCCCCCTTCTGAGTTTACAGATAAGGACATTGCAACCATCCTGAAGATACCCGATAAGCTAGGACCAGATGGAAGGAGAGAAGGACACCCCCTTTCAATCTTACTTTTGCTCTGGGCTGGGTCCCCTGATCCCGTGTCTCTCTTGCTCTACATCCAGCCCTCTGAATTTTTTCAGGTACACTGACTATTGTAAACCAACCAAGGAAAGGTAACAAAAATAATATGAATAATAAATAAGAGATATATAGATAACAAAAATCACTCTTCTGCAGAGCAGACTCTGACAAAGCAGCTATTATAGCAACTTTAAAATAAATAATGCTGTATGCATTGGAGAAACTAACAGCGTAGACTGATAATTAATGACAGTAAAATTAAAATGAAAACCAATAGGTATATTGTTGATATAATGTTCTTTTGGAATGTATAGACTTTACCCTTGTTCATTCATTTATTCAAATGCTGATTTCTCTCCCCCACTCTCTGGTTTCAATCCAGACATTGCATTGTGATACTTATTCTAAGCATCACCTGACTCATCTTTTTGTAAACATGCCAAAATAAAGCATCCATCCATCAATGGAAAGGAAGCAGGAAGAGAGGGAGGAGCCAGAGAACAGGAAGGTGGGGGAAGCAGGGGAAGAGAGAAGGGTAGGAGAGAGCTATGAGAGCAAGACTGGAGGAGAAGTCTTGGAACAAAGTGGAGAATGAACCAGACCTAAGATTTTACCAAAAGCAAGTATAATGTGGGAAATCTAAATGTAATGAAACTATGAGGGCTTGAAGGTTTAGGATGGATTGGCTATTGCCCAGCATTGTGTTCTAGGTTAATTAAATAAATCATAGTCTCTGTGTGGTGATTTGGTTATACAGCTGTTTAGGATTAATAAAAGATAAACCAATAGTAAATATTAATCATCACCTACAACAGTATGTACTTAATAAAAGTCAGAATACAAATTAATGAAATAGTGTAATAGTGATTTTAAAAGTAGGCTAGAAACAACTCCAGGCAATAATAGCATCAAATTTTAATATGGGTTAAAAAAATTATGTGGAAATACCTAGAAATGGATACATGAAATGACTCAACTGGTAATGGCCTTGTTGCCATGCCCAACAATGTGGGTTTGATTTTTTTGGACAAATCTGGTAGAAGTGCAGAGTTGGCTCATGTGTGTTCTACTCTGAGCCCTATACATGTGCATTGGCATATGTGATAACATGCCAACAACAAACATACAAAAACAATTTGTGTGTCAGATATTTGGGGCTTCCCCTTGAGTTGTTAGTCAAGGGCACCCCAATGAGTTCCCTATTGCTGAAGCTTTGGCTGCCCACCATAACTTGATTATATCCTGTTCCTGAAGATACCTCCATTTGGTTACGGAATATAGAGATATCAAGTAGGTACTGACCATAAAGGTTTCTTTCTGTGGCTTTCATTGTACGAGAAGATGCTGTCTGTGCTGTTAGATGGATAAAAATATCTACAGGCTTATTGAGCTGTGACTTCTGCAAGCTTCAGCAATAACCAATGGGGCAAAATCTTTTTATATCTTTGGACAATTTTATTGGAGAATGGTGGCATTTGTTTTTAAAACTCTACTTTATTTGGAGTGTTTAGACCTCTACCTCCATTCTGCCAACCCCCAAAACCTAGCTTGGAGAAAGTTAGTGAGGACAGAGGTTCCCTTCACTTCTCCCAGAAATTTAAGTTCAGTGGGTTCTTTTAGGGCCATACCAATGTCCATCAACAGCAGAGGCAGCCAGCAGTCTTCTTAAAGCTGCTGTGCCCTGAAGCATTTGTCAGGTCCAAACCCCCACACTGTCCATCTCTCTGCTCTCTCCAAACTGCTACATGCCACATGCCACAAGCCAACACCACACCCCATGCACCTCTCTCGCTGCTCCCATATTTATATCCTCAGAGCCCTAGACCTTGACCTTCTCCATGCTACACTTGGAAGATGGTTACCAGCTGACAAAAGCCATGTGGTGCACAAGAAAATTAACATTTGTGGACAAACTATAGGCAAACTAACATCCCATAGTTAGATTTAAATAAAAATTAAATGACATAACTGAGTTTACAAAGAACCAAAAACGTCCATTACAGAGAAGTGTTTGGAACTTGGGGCTAGAAATGACATTGGGTCCTCAGAGTTTGATGGATTGTTCTCATGGGAGCTGGGGAGATATGAGTGCTGAAAAACGTATGAATTATAAAGGCTCAGCTTGTGAGATTTTGATAAAAAAAAACAGTTTTATGAAAATGGCCCAATCTGATACTTTGACTAAAAACTCTGTGTGCTCTATGACCTGTATTTGATCCTATGGAGCAACATATTGGAAGTAGAAAAAATTGACAGCACAAAGTTGCGCTCTAACTTTCTCAAGCTCTTGCAACATGTGTGTGTACACGTACACACTTATATTAAATAAATAAATAAACAAGTTGCAAGTGAGATGGATCTGAGGCTAAGACCTTTTGTTGCCATTGTAGAGGACTAGAGCTCCCAACACCCACATCTATTGAATCATATCTGCTTACACACACACACACACACACACACACACACACACACACATACACACACCATACTCACACAACACACTCTCAAGCAAAAATATTTCTTTTTTTTTTCGGTTCCACGTGGGAGGTTTATTAAGGGAAGGGGGGTTACAGAGAGAGAGAGAGAGAGAGAGAGAGAGAGAGAGAAAGGAAGAGTAAGGAAGAGAGAGAGGGGGAGGGCTCCAGTTCTCTTATAGGGTGACCCAGGGCATGCGCAGGTAGTTCCAGGTGGTCAGCAGGTGGTCTGGGTGTCTTCACAAATGCCTGATAACTGGTCTATCAGGTTCCCTAATATATTTCTTATAATATGAATAATTCATTGCATGTAAAATTTATGAAATTAAGACTTAACTACATGAATACTTGAAGATAAATACACAAGCACATGAAGATTGAATACATGGATGACATTTGATGTGCAAAAAATTTACATAGCATTTTTGGGTCTAGAATTTCAAGTATTTACTGTTGAAAATTGCTACTTAATTATACAATACACTGACAAAAGACATGCGGTGAATGAACTTGAAACAGAGAACGATTTAATGAAACTTTAAATTTGGAATATGAATATGGCTGATAGGTAAGTGTTCTATGTGTTGGTCTTTTCTAGGTTTAGGAGTAAAGACAAGCAAATAAATGAACTCTTTGGATGTGAAATGTTTTAAAGGTTCTATGTTAATTCTCTGTTGTGTTTGCATATAACATATTGTTCCCATCATGAGTCTTTGTTTTCCTCTCTCATTTTGACTTATCAAATTTAATATCTTATCTTCAATTATTAATCCAGATGGTTATTTGGCTATCTACTAAGTTAAAATCAATAACTGAAATTATAAATCAGAAATATGATCTTCTTTATTCACAATCATTTTTCAAGAAAAAATTTTAATAATTATAGTTTGACAATTTTCAGTTTTTAAATCTAAGAGTGAGATTTACATAAATTAGCACTGAGTACAAAAATACTAAGAATCTTATTACTATAATAGGAACTTAGTTATTTAAGGTGATATAAAGAAAGTGAATTTAATAAGTTTTCTTTGTAGGTCAAAAAAAGAACATTTGAATGTGCTCTTTACCTGATATAAAAATAATGGAATCTGAGTGTATAATTTTCATGTCATTTCCTCATGTAATGAATTTTTCTTTTGTTTAAAATTGCAAAGGAAAATTTTAGAGAGGATAAAATGGAAACAGTTGCAATAATTCAAATAAAATGTTTCATATTTAATATTCTACATTTTCCTGGAAAATGTAAAGAGATGGGCTCTAATTTCATGTAAAACTGAATGTTAAGTTCCCATTAAGATTTATAGAGTATTGCTCAGAGGTAAGCTCAGGTGTTCATACTCAAATATTTATTAGAACAGCATTCTTTCCTGTTTCAGAATTATACCCCCAAATTCGCTTTGATGATTGACTTCCCATTAGAATTTTAGCAACAAATACTAAAAATGGCAGTAATAATTATATAAGAAACATATAGTTTCCAGGGTGATATCTGTGATTGGGAATAATTAATTTTTTTCTTGTCAGAATACCAATAATTTAAGTGATTGTCCTACTATTTTTAAAAGCTGTATTATTTTTGTTTTATTATTAGAAACCTTTAGGTTAAAATACATTTATTTATTATGTACTGTATTCTGTGTAAACATGTGTGCCTAAATGTATGTATATATGTCACATGCATGATGGAACACAGGGAGGTCAGAAGTAGTCAGATGCCCTGTAACTGCAGTAACAATTATGAACTATCATGTTGGTGTCAACAGCTAAACACTGGTCCTCTGACAAAACAGAAAGTGTTCTTAACTAATGAGCCATCTGTCAAGCCTAGTTATTAAGAATTTTATTAGTATAATCCAAAGTTAAAAAAGACAAGGTGAAAGTTTCCAGTCATTGGTTAAAATGTACAGTTTTAATATCCTGTGTGATTCAGGAAGGATTAACATTCTAGTTCACAAGTAAATACAGCATTACCAGGTTTATAATATTATTTAGGTAATTATTTAACAGATGACAAAGAATGTTTAGTCTGTATTAGTGTGTCTGATGTATTTTCATGTCAACAAGAGACTTGAATATTTCTTGAAATATTTCTAAGCTAAATTTTGCAGCAAAATTTTTCAAAATGGTTTTAGTTTTGATAGGAATTTATCTAATTAAGTTTTGATGTAACACATCACACACATAGATCATGAAAGAGATCTACCTCAGCAAGTGTAAAACTTTTATGATTAAAACTTTAAAACACTGGAGAAAGAAACAAAAGGATTTTGGAACATGGAAAGATCTCCCATGCTCATTAATTAGTAGGATTAATATAGTAAAAATGGCCATCTTACATACTAAATAGGTTAGAAGAAAAAGTGGGGAAGAGCTTAAAACTCATTGGCACAGGAGACAACTTCCTGAACAGAACACCAACAGCACAGGCTCTAAGAGCAACAATCAATAAATGGGACCTCATGAAACTGAAAAACTTCTGTAAAGCAAAAGATGCTGTCGTCAGAACAAAACAGCAGCCTATAAACTGGGAAAGGATCTTCACAAACCCTATGTCTGACAAAGGACTAATATCCAGAATATATAAAGAACTAAAGAAGTTAAAAGCAACAATTCAAGCAATCTAATTAAAAAATGGGGTGCAGAGCTAAACAGAGAATTCTCTGTAGAGGAATATAAAATGGTAGAGAAACACTTGAAGAAATGTTTAAAGTCCTTAGTCATCAGGGAGATGCAAATCAAAAGGACCCTGAGATTTCACCTTACACCCATCAGAATGGCTAAGATAAAAACTCAAGTGACAACACATGCTGGAGAGGTTGTGGAGAAAGGGGAACCCTCCTCCATTACTTGTGGGAATGTAAACTTGTACAACCACTTTGGAAATCAATCTGGCTCTTTCTCAGACAATTATGAATAGTGCTTCCTCAAGATCTACGTATACTACTCTTACGCATATATTCAAAAGATGCTCAGGTACACAACAAGGATATTTGCTCAACCCTGTTCGTAGCAGCTTTATCAATAATAGCCAGAACCTGGAACCAACCTAGATGTTCATTAAAGGAGGAATGGATACAGAAATTGTGGTACTTTTACACAATGGAATACTATTCAGCAATTAAAAACAAAGAAATTATGAATTTTACATGCAAATGGTGGGATCTAGAAAAGATCATCCTGAGTGAGGTAGTCCAGGAGCAGAAAGACACACGCAGTATATACTCACTTAAAAGTGAATACTAGACCTATAAGATAGGATAAACATACTAAAATCTGTTCGCTTAAAGAAGCCAAACAAGAAAGAGGACCTGGTATAAGATGATTAATCTTCACTTAGAATGACAAATGGGATGGACATTGGAAGTAGGAGAAAACAAGAAACAGGACAGGAGCCTACCACAGAGGGCTTCTGAAAGACTCTACTTAGCAGTGTATCAAAGCCGATGCTGAGACTCGTAACCAAACCTTGGGCAGAGTGTAGGGAATCATATGAAAGATGGGGGAGTAAGTATGACCAGGAAAGGACAGGAGCTCCACAAGGACCAAATATATATGGACACAGAGGTCTTTTTATGCTTTTATGTGTCTCCAACCAAGGACCATGCATAGATATAACCTAGAATCCCTGCTCGGTTGTAGCCCATGGCAGCTCAGTATCCAAGTGGGTACCCTAGTAAGGGGAACAGGGACTCTTTCTGACATAAACTCAATGGCTGGCTCTTTTACCTTTCCCCCCTGCCCCCAGGGAGGATCAGCCTTGTTAGACCACAGAGGAAGACATTACAGCCAGTCCTAAAGAGATCTGATAAGCTAGGATCAGATGGAAGACCTCCCCTATCAGTGGATTTAGGGAGGGGTGAGGGGGATGAGAGAGGGAGGGTGGGATTGGGAGGGAATAAGGGAGGGGGCTACAGCTGGGATACAAAGTAAATAAACTGTAACTAATATAAAAAATAAAAAATAAATTATTAATAATAATAAAAAACCTACTTGGTCGTGAGACAGCTACAGGAGTAACTGATTATGAAGTAGTTAATCTGGGATCCAGCTAGAGCCCTACGGGAACCTGCAACAACCCAGGCTATTGCCAAGGCAGTTGGTTGTTCTCTCCAAACTTAAGGGAAGGACTTATTCCTGAGGACAACAGCTACAGGAGCAACTGATCATGGAGCAGTTAATCTGGGATCCAGCTAGAGCCTTCACCCTCTGCTGACTAGCTTTTGTAACTTTCATGCTACTGGAAGGTACTCCGCAAGCTACCAAAGAACAAAACATAAGCATCGAATCAGCTACAAAGCATCAATTCAGCTACAAAGATTTTGAGTCACAGTGGTGTCCTACCTGCCAGATGTGCTAGTGCATGTCAGTGAAATGCAAATCAAATCAACCCCGAGATTCACCTTACAGCTGTTAGAAAGGCCAAGATAAAAACAAAACAAAACAAAACAAAACAAAACAAAATCTCAAGTGACAACACATGCTGGAGGGGATGTGGAGACCTGGTGGTCTCTCATGGTAGCAGGTCTCAGGTGTTGGAGAGACCACTGTCGCTGGCTGGCTGTGGCAGGCCAGTAGATGCAGAGGGGTGGTGCTCTCATCTGTTGCTCCCTGATCTGGTCTCCCTGGCCTCAGATTGGGGTGGGCCCCAGGAAATGGCCTCAAGCCTTTTCTTAAACTAACAACCGTAAGGAGAAAATTTTTGATATTCTGCGAGGAAGCAGAATATCAAGTCAAAGAGTCCAGTTGTTTCAAAGCTATGAACAAAGAAAAGGAATAGCAATAAAAGTTGAAGTGGAAGGACCACGTTCATTTGCTGCTTTGTTATCTGCATTACCTTCTCATTGTCATCTAGTGGTTATGACAGGTATAGAAGGCAAATGTTTTATCACGCCTTATTACCAGAGAGTACTTAATGTTTGTTACTGTTTTATCTACGGTATGCATTGAATTACTGTAAGGAGTAATAACACATCACTTTGTTTTAAACCTCATGTCTGAAAAGTCTTACATTGAGACTGAAAGAAGAAAGGACCCTTACACATAAAGAGCAAAGCTCTAAGCGAGGACCTGTAAGTCTGCAGGACGTTGCTTTTTAACTGAGTCTCCTTTATGCAAGGTTAGTTTCTCTTGCTTGGAGATGTAACAGAATACCATACTGATTAGGAGCCCCCTCTCCCTTTGTAACATTTCCTCTACTTTTAAAATTGAATTTTAAATGAAACTAATAATCCAATTTGGGGGAGATTTACATATTTGAAGATTATAGTTAATAAAAAAAGTTTTATTTGTTTGTATGAGCATCATTATTATTTTGGAGTATTTGCATTCAGGGTACAAAATGTGTTTGGTACCAATACTTGTTCGCATTATATTATTGTATACTTCTGCATAATTTCTCTTTACTATCACTCTTGTCTAACAAAATGCTAAAAATGAAAATGCAAGGTTATACATAATACAGTTACTGACTTCATATTTTTGCTTAATTATAAGCAAATATTTTCTAACTATAATGTTATTTAAATAAAATAATAAAAATGTTGAAGTGATAAGCTGAAAATAAACATTCAGTTTGGAATAGCAAGGGAAAGAAATGTCTGAGGCATTCACTCCGGACACTGCAGAGTTTGAACACTAGATGGCGCACCTAATCAAGTAATCTGCTTCAGCTTTGAATTTATTATAACATTTATTTTGAAAGGTAACCATTTCTCGTTATGTACCTCCATTACTTTTACTCTGATACAGGAATGGTTTGATTTTTACAATGTTACCACACAGAAGATCACAAGTTCTTACATGTTTTATGCATGTACACATTAGTAATTGGCAAACATCAATCACCTAATCAGAATGGTTACACTCAAAGTACACTAAACATTTCTGTTTGTTATAAAATCACATCCACAAGCAGATACAATAAAAAGTCTCTACTTTCAAACTAACTTATCTGAAGTCATCTATTTACAAAACTAGGCTAATTAAAGACCAATTAAATCACTCCTCTAAATAACAAATGATAGATACAAATGGGAGGTAGTTGTAATCAATTGGACCTTTTTTTTTCTTAAACAAATTTGAATATAGCCTTAAGTTTTGTAAAGAGGAGAGTAAGAATTATAATATTTTTCCAGAAAAAGAAAACATTGTGTATTTTTTTGCTATGTGAAAATATAAGCAAAAAACAAACAAACAAAAAAAAACCACAAAAAAAGTAAATCAATTCATTTCTCTGCCATCAGAGACACTGGCAGAATCCTGGGAGTGTAAAGTGTGTTTGCAGAAAAAAAAAAATATTAGATGAGTCATTTATCTTAACATGATCTTTTTTCAGCTACTTTGGTGTTTCTTTGTTTTGAAATAACACAGATTACATTTGTATTGTGTTCACATTTTAGTTACTTCAAGGTAAGAATTGTTATGTTGTTGAAACAATTTAATAAACTGACTGAAATAGGGCTTGAGCACTCTTATTTCAAGGTTTGGGAAGATTCACAGGCCGTATTTGTATTTATTATTTTGAAGATTGGGAGAAAGAAAAGGTTATAGTTGCTGTGCTGTAGAAAATACAAACTTTTTTTTTATAACCTTCAGTTTCTAACTTTTTGTGTAAAATGTATCCCAAACCACAGGTTGAGAGACTACATAATGAGATGATGGCTATCCACTAGGCAAATAAGGAGATAGCCAAGGAGCAAATACTTTGTGACATGAGGCAGAGATGATCCCTACCTACAAAATTCAAGGCTTTATTTCATCGTGGTCCCCCTGCTTGCTCACCTGTTATAAAAACCACAGAAATATTGAAAGAAGATCAATTCAGCTGAAATAAGTTCCCAAACTGCTAGCTGATTGTCTTCCCATTATGAAAACTGACCCAATGGTTGTACCTTGGGCATGGAAGTGTCATCATCTGTGGGTCTGGTACAACGAAGAGAGAAAATATGTGAAAGCTTTTTCAGGGCCATAGCTCAAATTGGATGCAATTGGTTTTCTGTCAGAGAGAGGATCTCACATCGTAGCCCTGCCTGGCTTCAAACTGGTAGTAATCCCCCTGCCTCAATCTCATATGTGTAGTAATTAACCATTTTGCTTGGCTTCCTAAATTCATATTTTGTTATTCCTGTATTTCCTCATTGCAGCACCTCATAAACAATTTTCACTAGAATTCAAGTTCCCTAGAAAATAATTTTCTATTAATAACTTATCTGACTGAGTTTTCACCTATAGATGAAGGCATCTTGTTCATAAAAGAAATGCAAGGTCAAGGCCATCTATAAGAAGGGAGATCTATATCTTGAAAGAAACAAAATGGTCAAGTAGGTGAGCATCTTGCAACTTACTGTATAAGGAGGCCATGCCACTTCAGTCACAGCAGAATCTCCACGTAGCTCTATTGATATATGTTTGAGATCTTAGGGATGAAATACGTGTACAGAAAACATCTTTCTAGCATTCATGATCTGTCTTAACACATAGATGAAAATAATGGTTTGGGGGTTTGTATGACATATTTAGAAGTTTTCCTGTCACCTGGGTATCAGATAGCTTTGAGGTTAAGTGAAAAATTGACCTTGATTTTAGCATACTCTTTATAAATGTATAGCTGAAGATAGCTAATTCTAAATAAAGCTAAAAATAACATGAATTTTTCTTTCATTGTAGAGTTGAACAAGAAAGCAAAATCTGCACCAACATGATATGAATGAATCCAGGCAAACAACATGGTATAAAGACCAACTAATATCTTTTAGGGTTTATTGCCTAAGTCAGTGACATCAGTCAAGACTGTGATGAGCGTTTTAAGCTCTCAGGAGATGAAAACTGTAGTGCAGGCCACCATTGATTTTGGCCTAGTATTTTTTTCTTCCTGTAAACCTGAAGCATCTTTATTTAACTAAAATTATTTCTTCTGGGCTATGCGGTTCTAAGAGAAGAGATTACCATTAGCCTCTGACAAAATCCGTAACAAACCATTCTTCAAAAACAATGATGACTTCTTTAACTTCTGAAATATATTTTATGCAATATAATTTTGCAACACATCGCAAATTCATAAATATTCACTTCTCAAATTCATTTAATTATCTTTGGATCAATCTTATCTCCTCAGAGAGAGAAATTATAAAAATACTTTCAATTTTTATTATACAATTGATCATGTACGACGAAGAACATAAACATTTGAAAGATAAGGGCAATTTAAATCTTTAATAAACGCACTCATTAAAATAACAAAGAATGATTCTTTCAATTTATTCCATGGTTGTTGAGAAGTATAAACTGATCCCTGGAAAATGCATTTAAAGCCAGAAATTGTGAGGATTCATGTGATTACATTATTCAATTCTTATCTGTAACTCCAGGTTAAGGAAGGTGATACAATGTGGTGAATTTTAAACTCAGTTAAGCTCCATTATTGAATCAAACTAATTATCACATTCATAAATTGTATAAAATCTGGTATCCTCGTGGGTTTGAAACAAGAAAAGCAGACGGTTAGGCAGGTAGATGTTACTTTTATCAAGGTCTTCAGTTTCCGACAGGCATCTTACAATAGGGCATGTCACAGTCAAATCTTCCCTCAAAATTCCACCTAAGCCCACTTCTTTTATTTAAAATAAAAGATTAAAAAAAAAAATTCCACCTAAGCACCTAAGGAATTGAAGAGGAACTCCACAGCTTTGTGTAATTACAATCACATGTTTTAATCCCAAGCAACGAGTAAATAGAAATTACAATGTAGAAGGCAGAAAATCTGTAAAATATCGTGAAGAACAGAGCTCCATCTTAACAAATTACAGAGATAGCCTAGATATTCTAAAATGGGAGTATGAAATTTAAAGTTTAGTGAATTGTCTTTTTTTTTTCTAAGTTTCAAGTCACTCTCTTTCCTTTTATTTTTCTCTGTCCTTTCCTCTCAGTTTTGACATTTTTAAAGAGCTACTATAAATTCACTTCCTAGAAATTACATTAGATTTGAGGCAGGTAGCTTTCACTTTTAATTTATGTTTTAGATAAAGGGAGAATTTTTTTAAGTATTGAAATCATTTCTAAGTATGACTCTGGCACTTGTCCACGTATTACACATATAGTTTTGATTTTTAGAATAATCTCTGCTCATCTCTCATTTGCTGAGTTTAAGCATTTTCCTCCCTCCCCCATTTTCTTGTTGGGGAATTTTAGAACAATATTTATCATTTTATACTAGGTTAACTTTCCTTAAATTAAGTGATTCAACTAGTACTTAGTTATTTCATAAAACTATTTTTAAAGAAAGTACTGATACCCTCTATTATTTAGGTATTTATCTTATCCAAATATGAAAATTCTCATCATAGCCAATGTTTCTATAACTACTATCTACTCTTCTATCTTACAGTAATATATAATGTGGATATTGGAGCACAGATGTTTTATAAAATGCAATTACTGTCAAAGAAAATTGTTAACTATTGTTTGGTGTCCAGTATTAGTGTTTTCCAGTTACGGTTTTTGCTCATTATAGTGGCCACAATATGCCACTAGTTAATGATCTGCTGAATTTTGTGTTAATACCCAATCGGAGGAAATCAATTTGCTTACAGGGATAGATTTTGTAAAGTAAAAAACAAAAACAAAAACAAAAAAACTTGTTGTATCTTTCTATATTCCATTATACAGACATCATCCAAGACAGAAAAAAATACCAGAAAAAAAGAAGGGAAGTCTTCATTGAACAATAGAATGAGAACAATCATCCAAAGACATGTCATTTCATATTGAGAAACATTTGTGGAGAAGGTGGAATCATACACTGGAATCTTATTTCAGCACTAAACACTTTATTCTTATAGATAAGACAGAGATAATAATGTAGATCACATATGCCTGTGGTTTGAGACGTAAATTAGTCCTGACAACAAAACCAGTGCAAATTTAAAGTAAAAAAAAAAAATTATAATAAGATGACTTGCAATGAGTGTGTCAAGGGAATTCCTATCTCATTGTCAAAAGTCATTATCTATCATCAAATCAGAGTAGTAAGATTGTGAGCTACATCTAGCCTTATTAAACTTTTCATATTATTTAAAAGTACAATAAACCATAATCCAGAGTGTTATAGAACTTTAAATAGGTTTTTATGTAATGTGTGCTACTCCATTTTATAAAACGGTACTTAAAATATTTTATCCTTATTCTTTCCTGGGTATTATTCATTAGTGAATAAGATAGCATTCATTTTAAAGAATAATAGAATTCTTTTAAAATAGAATAGTCCTACTTTCTAACAAAAATTAAAAACAATAATCTGACTGCAATACACGTGTCATCAGGGCAAAATCTGCAAATTGAGAGTAAGTAAAGAAGTGGCTGCAAAGACCCACACTCCAACCAAGGTCCATGCATGGAGAGGACCTAAAACCCCTGCTCAGAGGAAGTCCATAGGCTGTTCAGTTTCCAGGTGGGTTCCCTATTAAGGGGGGCAGGGACTGTCTCTGACATGAACTCCATGGCTGGCTCTTTGATCACCTCACCCTGGGGGGGGTACAGGTTTTCCAAGCCACAGTAGAAAATAATGCAGCCAATCTTGATGAGACCTGATAGGCTAGGGTAAGATAGGAGGAGAGGAGGACCTCCTCTACCAGTGGACTAGAGGAGGGCCAGAGGGTGAGAAGAGGAGGGGGTGTGGGATTAGGAGGAGAAGAGGGAGGGGGCTGCAGTGGGGATACAAAGTGAATAAATAGTAAAAATGAATGAATGAATGAATGAATGAATAAATAAATAGGAAAAATCCTCCTCCAAAAAATAAAAAAGAAGTGAAAAGAAATGGTTGTTGACTTTCATTAACATTATAGTTCTTCTGTCAGATTTAGTAAGTGTGACCTGCAGCATTCAACTCCATCACTTAATACTCCTTCTTGAGACTGTGAACTGTGTGAGCATTGTTAAGCAGCCGAACTTTTTATAGTCTAATTTCAGAAAAGAACAAATTAGATGATCAAGTAAGAATTTATATGCTTAGATGAAAGTGCCAAGAATGAACACTGAGACATCTACTTTTTTCCTTATTATGTTCATTTCAGGGAGTGAGCAGAATTAGTAAGTAAAACCGAACGTTTTGTGATGAAACTAATGGAAACTAGGTATTCTCAGAAGGGCAAACAGGATAGACAAGAGAAGTAGAAGACTTAGAACAGGACAGGAGCCTTCCACAGGGAGCCTCTGAACAACTGCATCCATCAGGGTATGGAAGGAGATACTGAGACTCAGCCAAACGTTGGGCAGAGTGCAGAAAACTCTATGGAAGAAGAGGGAGCTAGAACGACCTGGAAGGAACAGGAATTCCGGAATCAGAATAGCTGAGCCAAAAGACTGGGTCCAGGGGGTCCTGCAGAGACCAATACTCCAGTCAAGGACCATGCCTGGAGAGGACCTAGACTCCTGCTCAGAGGAAGCTCATAGGCTGCTGAGTTGCCAACTGGGTGTCCTAGTAAGGGGAACAGGGACTGTCTCTGACATGACCTCAGTGGCAGGCTCTTTGATCACCTCTCCTTGTGGGGGTGTAGACTTGCCAGGCCACAAAGGAAGATGATGCAGGTGGCCCTAATGATACTTGATAGGCTAGGGTCAGATAGAACGGGAGGAGATCCTCCTCTATCAGTGGGCTAGGAAGGGTTATAAGGGGAGAAGTGGGAGGATTGGTGGGACTGGGAGGAGATGGAGGGGGCCACAGCGGGGATACAAAGTGAATAAATTGTAATAAATAAATAAACAAACAAACAAATAAATAATAAACTATTAATCTGTAATGCTGTTGTGCAATAAAATAATTTAATAATTAAAATAGAAGTTCAACAAACTGAAATAATTTCATGTATTATACCTAACAATTATCTAATAAAATTTTAAACTGACAACATTGACAAAAAAAAGATTTTCATTATAATATTGATTATCATATAAATACCTACATTTTAGTTTTAATTTCAAGCACTGCCTATTCTCCACCATTTAATTGTTTCCATATTTTATCATACTATAAGCAAGTCATTCCAGTTGATGAAAAGTTGCAAAAACACTTTAATATTCTGGTATTTTCATCTTGTGTTGACCTGGCTAGTTTGAATTTGTTCCTCTTCCAAGGACTTTTAAGTAAATTTTAATGTCAATTGATAATAATAATTTTAATTGATCCTAAAATAATTCTATATAACTCATTCAGAAGCACAACTTGTTAGTGCTTTTTAGAGCCCTAGAATTGTAATTGGACTCCAAGGCTACTGTGTGAGCATAAAGATCAGGAAGGTAGGATTTATTTTATGAGCAGTTTATTGGAGAAAAACACTACCCATAGTCATACTGAAATTTTAAGACAGGGCGTGAAGTCCGGTTGGACTCCTCATTTTCGTGCACTTGCATGAGATCTGACAAATGAACTAACAATATGTACTTGAACTGTTCTTACAACCCTGAAACTTGTATTTGTAACCATTATATATCATGATAATGCTCAAAGTTAGTCATGAAAGAAGTCATTTCCTCACACATGGGCTAGACGTGCTCTCGCCAGCACCTGGACGGGAATGCAGTTAGTATAGTTAGCCTCGCTGGTGAACAATCAGCTCAGGGTACCTTACTAAACATGTATATCTTCCCACGTGTTTCCTGTTCTAACTGCACCATGTTATGAATTGTGAGGTCTGTTGAATAAACCCATTATCAGCTGTTGTGACTCAAATATGTAGTTACTACGCCACTGATAACTATAATGTTTTAAATTGCAAAAAACAACTGCAATTAATGATGTAACAGTTCAGCATTTAATCATATAATTATCGTACTAATGATAACTGAAAAAAATGACTTTGATGTTGGATCCTAAAAATGTTCAACATATTATGTAGGTAACAAATCATTCTGTTAGAGAGCTCTGGCTAACCTAAATGATAGCATAGAATAAAAGTAAATGTGGAAATATATATTACCTTAGAATACATTTTAAGCAATTATCATAGTTATTAATATATGACTGCCATGACAACTTGTATTTATAATGAAAATAAAAAAGCAATAATTGTATTCATTTCAAGACACCATATTCAGAGAATCCAGAATTATCCATTTTAGAATTCTTCATTGTTCTCAAAATAGTGAAAAACTGTGGTCACACTGTTGTGCAATTAACTGAACAATGAATTATGTTAATATCATAAAGTGCTTCTTAATTAAATTTGTGTTCAATTTCAATGAGACATAAGATGCTATATTTAAAACATTGACTTATTCCAATACTAACATGCATGAGAATGTCATTAATAAAGATTTAATGCATTCATTAAAGCAGATGTTTATATGGTAAGCTATTGTTCTTTTATCGTTATTATTGAGAAAATAATTTACTATCTTTAAGCTTACCTTAATGTTTCTAAATTATCTTTCAAAGCTGTCACAAAATCTTAGCCTTAAATTTCAAATTTAAAGGTTGATAAATTATGAGTAAATTTTTTGATTAATTGCAACTATTTAAAAATACAAATTATCAGATTATTTCATGACTTTTACCTGTACCATAAATGTAGATTTGTGGATATATATTTGTAGCATGACTGGCTACATCTGCTCAGTGGCTTTAAACTTGTTGAAGCATAAAAAATAATAAACATAAGTTATTCAGAAAATTTACATACCAAGAAACAGAAGTATGTCATCAGTTTACAAAATGTAAGGACCTCTTAGAGAATGTCTTAGTGTGCCTTGAATCATGAGCACCAAATAATAAAAATTTTATTTGATTTTCTATAATTACTTTGCCTGAGAAGATAATTAAATTATCAGCTATTGCTTCTGGCGTAGTTTTGGAATGCTGTTATCAGTGAAACAGGGACCAATGAGAAAATCAGACACAACTGGAGCCAAAGGCTCTTTGGTGATATAAGTCAGTTGGTAATGGAAGAACAAGATTTCATATGTAGACATGGTGAATGATATAAAATACAAAGAAAATATGTGTTAAATCATATATAGGTATTCATATTACAGAAATAGGAAACAACAGAATAAATAAAATATTAGAATTTGTAATGCGGGGCAGAAATTTTATGCAAATTTATGTAAATTTTAATTGATAAAATTTTTACTTTTGTATTATTAAAAGTCCAAATATCAGTAATGATAGACAGAATAAATCAGCCTTTCATTTCATTGTTAATTTAAAGAATTGTTTATAGCAAATCAGACATGCTGTCTTCTACCTAATCCATTAGTTTTTTCTTCTTTCTTTTGGTTGGTTTTATCATTTTTCTTTATTATTATTATTATTATTATTATTATTATTATTATTATTATTTATTATAATTTATTCACTTTGTATCCTGGCTGTAGCTCCCTCTCTCATCTCCTCCCAGTCCCACCCTCACTTCCTTCCTCTAGCCATGTTCTTCCCATAGTAACTGATAGGAGACGTCCTCCTCTCCTACTATCTGATCCTAGTCTATCAGGTCTCATCAGTACTCTCTGGATCATCTTTATCTGTGTGCTAGTGAGGCCATGTCACTAGGGAAAAGTGATCAAAGAGCAAGCAACCAAATTCATGCCAGTGACTGCCCCTGCTGCCCTTACTAGGAGGCCCTTATGGAAAATGAGCTACCCATGGGGTATATCTGAGCAGGGGGTCTAGGTCCTCTCCATGCATGGTCCTTGGTTGATTCATCAGTCTCTGCAGAACCACTTGGGCCTGGAATTTTTGGCTCTGTAGGGGTCCTTGTGGAGCTCCAGTCCTCTCCAGGTCTTTCTATCTTCCCCTTCTTCCATAAGATTCCCTGCACTCTGCCAAAAGTTTGACTATGAGTCTCAGCCTCTGCTTCGATATCCTGCTGGCTAGAGTCTTTCAGAAGGCTCCTGTCCTGTTTCCTGTCTTCTCTTACTTTGGATGTCTATCCCATTTGCCCTTCGGATTGAGGATTGAGCATTGTCCCTAGGGTTCTCCTTGTTGTTTAACTTCTTTAGGACTATAGATTTTAGTATGTTTATTTTATATTATATGGCAAAAGTCCACTTATGAGTGAGTACATACCATGTGTGCATTTCTTCTTCCGGGTTACCTCAGGATGATCTTTTCTATTTCATTCCGTTTGTCTGCAGATTTCTTAATTTCCTTGTTTTTAATTGCTGAGTAGTATTCCATTGTGTAAATGTACCACACTTCTTTTTGTATCCATTCCTCGGTTGAGGGACATCTAGGTTGTCTCCAGATTCATATTTCTTATTTCTCCTCTTTTCTGATATTATGGATAAACTGCACCTAATCCTTAGAATGTGTGAGAAAAATTAATAAAGTAGATCCTTGGAGTTATTTGTGAATGTAGATTATGTATGGACATATGGATTAGATACATATGGATTACATGTGCTCATGCACATAATTTACTTCCATTACTTGTTATTTATTTATTTTTATTCAAACAGTCTTCTGTATGACTTCTGTCATTTTATAAGTTTTAAGGAGCAAATTCTGATTTTCTATCTGGGAATATGTAGCAAGGGTTATAGCAAATAGTTTCTAACCCTCTAAATAACCAGAACATACCAGTATGTTTGTTTTCTGTCTCAAGAATCTAAAACTTGAAAGCCTGACAAATGCACTGTACATGCTCCAGTTCTGAGACAAATATAAATACAAATGAGTTGGGGATATTGAATGTCACTGTAAATGACAAACAAGGACATACAGTCCATTTCCTTCATAGTTCATTTCCTGTGTTTTCTATATAAGATAAACCACTCAGCAAAGTCTCTGTTTTTATCCTGCTTTGAATGAGTGCATTTATTTTTTTTTAATTTTAGTATTTTTAATTCCATTTATTTATTACAATTCATTCACTTTGTTTTCTGGCTGTAGGCCCTCTCTCATCTTCTCACAGGCCCACCCTCCCTAACCCTACTAGGCCACAGGGAAAGAAGATCCAGACAGTCCTTGATGAGACCTAATAGACTAAGGTCAGATGTAGGAGAGAAGGACCTCCTCTCTCAGTGGACTAGGGGAGGGACATAGGAGGAGAAGAGGGAGGTAGGGTGGGACCAGAAATGAGTGCATTTAATTTTATAGTGAAAGCAGGTATTCTGTTTACAATAGTGGGCTGAATATGTCATTATTTTTTTCTTGCATTTTAATATAGTTACAAATACTGGAACATTACTTCATGATCATATAGATTTTAAATGAATTCTGATTTTTAGGTGGTGATTTATATACAATACTGATTAGGAACATTCATTTTTAATTATTCAAAGTTGAAAGACAATCCAGCTTTATCCATGATCAGTCTATTGATCATTAATAAGTCACTAAACCACAGTGTTTAATTTTCTTTTTTATGAGGAGCTTTTATTTTTCTTT
The DNA here is from genome assembly GCF_907164565.1 of Psammomys obesus. NCBI lineage: Eukaryota > Metazoa > Chordata > Mammalia > Rodentia > Muridae > Psammomys > Psammomys obesus. Next base: position 19,455,121 of record NW_026596091.1, on the reverse strand, counting down.
GTGTGTGTGTGTGTGTGTGTGTGTGTGTGTGTGTGTGTGTGTCTGTATTGGTGTGTCTTGGCACACATGCTACAGCACACATGTAAAGGTAGCACCACTTAACTCTTGGGAGTTAATCAATTCTTTCTTTTAACTTTTGAGGTTCAAAATTCAACTCATGTCTTCAGATCTGTGCAATTACCTTCACTTGCTGAATCATTTTGATAGCCTTTCACATTCTTTTAGTGTTTTGTTATGTTCCTTGTTTTGTTTCTGAGACTCTGTGAAGATTTGATTGACATTGGATTTCTGGTTCTCCTGCCTTCACCCTCTGAGTGCCTATAATATACATGTGTGTCAATGCCCAGTCCAGTTTATGGACTACAGAAAATCAAATCCAGTGCTTTTTGCATGATCGATGACACTCTCAATTGAGGTACATCCCTCTCCTTTTTCAAACGCTTTCTGTGTGTAGTCAAAATTTGAACTTTAGGTGGTTGTTTCTATTTTATAAGAGCAAGATGAGTTGAAGTCTCTCAGTTGGTCTCACAATTAGTTGCTTATATAAAATTATTTACTACATATTGTTCTTATTAAACCTGCAGTGAATTGGTCTATAAATTATATTTGATATATTTGTTTCTTGTTCTTTTCGTTCACAGATACATTTTCTGTATAACTGGTTAACTTAGTTTCACTTATGACTTTTGCCCTTAATTGAATATGAATTATTAATATCATTCTTTAATTACTCAATTTCTGAAGGAATTTTATTAACTCATTAAGATTAAGTGACAGATGAAATTGAATGTCTTTCCTAAGCCACTCAAATTGATTAAACACAATTAAATAATTTAAGTAGCTTTATACATGTAACAAGTGATATCTAATTTTATAACTTGAGATATGTCCCATTGACTGATAGGTAGTTTCACTAAGGAATGAATGAAATGGTAAATTTTAAATAATCTGATAGATTAATTCTCAGTCCATTATATGAAAAAAACCATAACTTTTCCATAAAGTGACAAAAATTAGGGTTCTTTCCTATGATTTGGAAATAAAGCTGCATTTTCAGGTAAAGTTAGTAAACACTTTAAGAATATATGCAAATGACTGAAAAATTGTCCTTGGCTGTTTCAAAGCATGGTCAACAATAATTACTTTTAATAAAAATTCCTATCATAGATCCTCTCTTTATATTTACATAATTTTGAGATAACTAATTTCATGTATATACTCATTCTAACTATTTTTGTTCTGAATACACAGAGAACAATGAAGTGCTGATTGATTTCACTGTTCTTAGACTATTCTGAATCTACACATTTTAAATAATTTAATCCTATTTTCCTTTAAAATCAGATGAGCAATTTTAAACGTTTCAAAAATTTTACTTTATTAGCAATACCCAAAACTTACCAATCTAGAATTTTGATGGTGAAGTAGAGTTGGTTTATTGACTTACAAAATTCATAGACTAAGATCAGAAGGAAGGAGAGGAGGACCTCCCCTATCAGTGGACTTGGGGAGGGGCATGCGTGAAGAAGGGGTTAGGAGGATGGGATCAGGAGGGGAGAAGGGAGGGGCTTATGGAGGATACAAAGTGAATAAAGTGTAATTAATAAAAAAAAAACGATACCATTATCTAAAAAATGCAAAAGAGGCCATATATTCTAATAAATATTTCATGTCAAATAAAACTAATGACCAGTGGGTTGTTACTTGTGTAAAACTGCACCCTGTAAAACCTTACATTTTATTGTAATATAATAATTAATTTTTTTGCTTCAAGTCAGAGAATTTTGGAAATTTGCATAACATATATAATTATTTGTAACATAAAACTCATATTTATAGTGATATACTAATTATTGTTATATAAATGAAACTGATTTTATAAATATTGACATCTGGATGTGACATGTCCATTGCATACTTGGAACAAACAGCAGCTATGTTTGTCTGTATAAGATCAAGGCAGATAAAAAACTCCAGAGTGGACAGCACAGCACATTGGCACACTTCTTTAATTCCAGCACTCAGAAGCAGAGGCAGACGGTCCTCTCTCATCTACATAGCCAGTTCCTGGCTAGCAAGAGTCAGAGTGTGAGAGTCTATCAAAAATAAAGCAAAACAAAGCAAATTAAGACTGGGTGATAGTAGCACCTGCCTTTAATCCCAGCATTTAGGTGGCAGAGGCAGATGAATCTCTCAGTTTGAGGGCAGCCTGGTTTACAGAGCAAGTTTCAAGTCATATAAGGATATACACAGAAACCCTGAGTCAAAAAAGCAAAGCAAACAAACAAAATGAAACAACACCTCGGTATTGATGAGGGCCTGTTCCAAGACATCATCTCCCAGTCTAAGAAGTCATTTGAAGTTTATGTTGCTGGGGGAAGTAGGATCACTTTTCACCGAAGAATAGATACATTCTATGATCATATGGGCAAAACTCACTTTGTTCAGTGATATATGTATATTTTAAGATGGATATGAACTTAGGAGGAAGAAATGTTCGTCAGGGCAAAGGGGAGGTGGAAAATAATTGTGGTTAAAAAATTTAAATCAGTGGCTTGTTCAGCCATCACTAGAGAGGCTTCCACCTGAAGCAGGTGGGAACTGATAGTGACCCACAGACAGATACATGTGGAGAGTGAGACACTGGAATTCTCAGCCTTAAAGGGATGTATCCCTTAAATCTCTCCCTACCAGGCTCCAGGGGCCCTGGAAGATGGGAGGCAGAAAGAGTGTAAAAGCTAGAGGGGATGGAGAAAACAAGGCCTTCTAAATAAATAAGAGCAAAACTCATATGAAACAGCATGCATAGGGCACGTATGCTTCTGCATCAGGTGGGACCTTAGAACTGAAAGGAGAAGTGAACGTGTGCCCTCTAGCCTGACCCAGAAAGATCTCCAATTGATGAAGCTCTTGTAAATGAAAATTTAGTATAGTCCAAGGGAGATTCACAGGGGAAACAAACTAATCTTAAACGTGCCTGCATGGCCGGCAGTAGGTGGCCAACTGAAAGCGAATGTGGTGGTATCATTGAAGGAAGGAAGGACAATGAGCTTCAGGGATCCTCTGACCCTAGCCTATTAAGTCCCATCATTGCTGGCTGTATCATCTTCCTCTGTGGCCTGGCAAGGCTGCACCCCCCAACCCCAGAGGGAGGTGATCAAAGAGCTGGCCACTGAGTTTATGCCAGAGATAGACCCTGACCCCATTACTAGGGAACCCACTTGGAAACTGAGCAGTCTATGTGCTACATCTGAGCAGGGATTCTAGGTCCTCTCCATGCATGGCACTTGGTTGGAGTATCAGTCTCTGCAGCCCCTCCTGGGCCCAGGTTTTTGGCTCTGTTATTCTCCTTGTGGAGTTCCTGTACCTTCCATGTCTTTCTATATCCCTCTTCTTCCATAAGGTCTCCTGCACTCTGCCCAAAGTTTGATATGAGTCTCACATTATCTCCTTCCATACCCTGATTGGTAGAGTCTTTCAGAGGCCCCATGTGGAAGGCTTCTGTCCTGTTCCCGTCTTCTCCTATATCCAATGCCTACCTTGTTTGCCCTCCTGAGTGAGGTTTCAGCCTCTTTCTTAGGATCCTCTTTGTTGCTGGAAAATTTGCAATTCATAGATGACATCAATACATTAGAAACAGAGAAGAAGTCAATGAATCAATGAAACCAAGAGCTAGTTCTTTGATAAATCAACAAGATAGACAAACCCTTAGCCAAACTAACTAAAAATTGAGGGACACTGTCCAAATCAACAAAATTAGGAATGAAAGAGGGACATAAAAACAGACACTGAAGAAATCCAAAGAATCAATAGTTCCTACTTTAAAAGCCTATATGCAACAAATTTTGAAAATGTAAATGAAATGAACAATTTTCATGAGAGATTCCATTTACCAAAGCTGAATAAAGTTCAGGTAAATAAATTAAATAGTCCTATATTCCCTAAAGGAATAGAAGCTCTCATCAAATGTCTCCCATCACAAAAGAAAAAAAAAAAGCCAGATGGTTTCAGTGTGCAGAATTCTACCTCACCTCCACAGAAGACTAAATTCAACACTCTTCAAAACAGTACACAAAATAGAAACATAAGGAACACTAGCAACCTCATTCTGTGAGGCCTACAGTCACTTTGATACCTAAACCACACAAACCCAACAACAAAAAAAGAGAACTACAGACCAAAATCTCATTTGTGAATATTGATGTAAAAGATACAGCCTTGTCAGGCCACAGAGGAATACAACGCAGCCAGTCCTGATGAGACCTCATAGGCTAGAGTCAGAGGAAAGGAGAGGAGGACCTCCCCTATCAGAGGACTATAGGAGGGGCATAGGGGGAAAATAGAGAGGGAGGGTGAGATTTGGAGGAGACAAGGGAGAGGGCACAGCTGGAATACAAGTGAATAAATTGTAATAAATAATAAATTAAAAATTAAACAAAAATAAAATAAATACCCAATGAATTGAAGGAGATGCTGAGACTCATAACCAAACGTTGGGCAGAGTGCAGTGAATCCTATGCAAGTAGGGGGAGATAGGAATACCTGGAGGGGACAGGAGTTCCACAAGGAGAGCAAAAGATCAAAAATTTCTGGGCCCAGGGGTTTTTTCTGAGACTGACATCCAACCAAGGACCATGCATGGTGATAACCTAGAACCCTTAGAACCCCTAGAACCCTTGCACAGATGTAGCCCATGGCAGGTCAGTCTCCAAGTGGGTTCCCAAGTAATGGGAACAGGGCCTGTCTCTAACATGAACTCAGTGGTTGGTTCTTTGGTCATCTGATGGTGGAGCAGCCTTACCAGTCCACAGAGGAAGACAATGCAGCCAGTTCTGATGAGACTTGATAGGCTAGGGTCAGAGGGAAGGGGATGAGGACATTCCCTATCAGGGGATTTGGAGAAGAGAATGGGAGGAGATGAGGAAGGGAAGGTGGGATTAGGAGGGGATGAGGGAAGGGGCTACAGCTGGGATACAAAGTGACAAAACTGTAATTTATAAACACATAAATAAACTTAAAAAAGAAATTAAAATAAATACCCAACGGAATACTCACAAACCGAATCCAAAAACACGTAAAAGATATCATCCATCACCGCCAAGTTGGCTTCATCCCAGGCATGGCTCAACATAAGGAACATCCCTTAAGAAAAGCCTCTCCTCTGCTCTTCTGACATCGTGTGTGTATCAGCACCTTTGTTGCTGTTTTTTATCCTTTCCTAGAAGATCTGCTCTTTCACCATATCCAGTGTGTGAAATGAGACATCAGGAGAGTCAAGTGGGTGAGAGGTTGTTGCACTGGGCTGAATGGATTTTTCTTATTCATTTCACATTTAAAATAAGTGTGTGGGAGGGTTTGGAAGGATGGTATGGAAGGAAAATAATGCTTTAATTAAAATATATTCTCAAAGAAACCCTAAAATAAATTCAAGAAGTGATTGGCTATAGCAAACTATATATTGTTATAGCAAACTATATATTGGACTGTTATATTGTAACTGTACCTGACTTATGAATTTAACAGAACATATGGTCAATTATTGCATAGAAATGGTTTTGTATACATGCATAAGTCTTAAAAATAATTTTTAGTCATTCTTCCTAAATAAAAAATTTTAACGTATTTGTGGTAATGAATGACTATCAGTTTAGAAGTTAAAGATATACATGCTATTTCCAATCTACATATGGTTCTGAACTTGAGAAATCTTAAGAGTAAATAAATATGGGGTGTTAGTGATATAACTCATTTACTCGCCAGATGGTGCCTATTTTCAATCTCAAGAGCAGAGAGAGAGGAATGGGGAGGGGGAGGAGAGGAAAAGGGAAAGGAAGGAAAGAATTGGAAGAGTAACAACAGAAAGGCAAGGGAAATGAAGGTTATAATTCTTCACTTAGCCGAAGTTGACAATTGATTTAAGATAAAATATTATGTTCATTGTTCATTCTATTTAAGGAGGTCACTTAGTTTTTTTCCAAAATAACTACTTTTGGTTACTTTATAAATCAAGGAAATTACATTGATGGGATGATAGTCTTTTATATAGATTAATACTTTTCTAATTCTATATCAATTTATAGAAAAGAGATTCAAATTCAAGAATATATCCTATGTTATATAAAATAATGAAAGATGTGAATCTTCATGATCTACCAATAATATTGTTAAAATTTAAGTTTCACTTTTTATTTCATAACAGTAATGAATAACAGTTGATACCTCTTAACATTTTCTGATGTGGTCCTGTGTTGAATGGTAATATAATGGCTGTGACTTGAGACAAAACTAGAGCCCAGGATGGATTACGATAATGGAGATAAAAAATATTTTAATGACTTGGAAACACGTTGTGCTTATAAGTAAGGAAAGTAAATAATGCACAATTGCACTGTTTAAAACACATATACATATATACAAGTACACATAGAGGAAATTGATCATGGTTATTTAAGAGAGAAGAATAAATTTTGTAGTTAAATTGACAGAGCCATATTATGCAGAACGAATGCCAGAAAAATTCTAAACAATTTTAAACATTAACGACATATCATTGCAAACAATATGTTCTGCTATCTTGTAGTAGTTGAAGCTCGTTATTCAAAACTAATATGTTATGCCCTAGTGAAGAAAAGTGAGCAAAGTTAAAAAAAAAAACAAAAAAACTTTTTTTTCGATATTGGATGTAATAGAGCATAAAACCTTTTTTTTTAAAGAAACAAAATTGATGTATATATCTTTAATTCTTGTAGTGTGTTAATGACTTAAATGTGAGCAAGGAAGAGAGGAAGGGAAAATTTCACTATATCTCACCCGATACTTAAGTATATGATAAATACTTTAAATAATTTTTGATCTCCAATGTTTCACACTGCCTTCTTCGGTTATCACATGACTTTTCATATTTGGATTACAGTTATATCTATTGGGGTAGAATTAATATGTTTGTATATGTCTGAATTCATGTATGTCTGCACATACAAATGTGTACAGATAGAGGTTGACAATTGCTGATACAGCAGAAAACCACACAATACGTTGCTTTCTAGAGTACTTTTCTAAATTACACTTATTCATTGTCCTTTTTACACACAAATACCACTAAATAAAGTAATTATTACATTTAATGAGTGTACAACCAGTGAAAATTTCACTCAGTAAAATACTAATGATCTCATGCTCATGTTCTCAGCTTGTGTAATTTGAAAGCATGAGTACTTTTGTGCATCTTTTAATCCAAAACTTAAGATCATTTGACTATGCTGTCTTTTTAATGTAATTGTAATTTTCTGAAAGCCTGAAATTTACCCACCGTTTTCTTTTATAAGGAATTTAATTTTGGGATGACTCATCAAAATAAGTATCCAAAAGGGAAATGAGAACGTGGTGTGCTAATTTAAACCAAAAGTCACTTTTATATCAATTATCCATGCTTTTTAGAAAAGAGTCAATCTAATTATCTAGAACACAGTCTGAAACCCACGTTTAAACTTCAAAGTTAAAAATCAAGTGTTAACAAATTTCAGAGGGTTTCAAGCCTACTGAAGTTAGTCCCATTCTAAACTTATAGCGACCGTTATAAATTATTAGTGTGGGAGGGACAATGTGACTTTATTATCTTTCTGCATTTATATTTAAAAAAGAACATCTGAACATGTTACAGTTCATAGCTTTATCCCTTAAAGTTAAAGAACATCAAAAATAAATATAATCTTTACTTTCTGGTAATGTAGAACTCTTTTATGAAATATGGTATTTTCTAATAATACTTTTAAAAACATGCTTTTGAAGGATATAACAGCCAGCCCTGAAGATACCTGATAAAACAAGGTCAAATGAAAGGGGAGGAGGTCCTCCCCAATCAGTGGACTTGGAAAGGGGCAGGGAGGAGATGAGAGAGGAAGGGTGGGATTGGGAGGGAATAAGGGAGTGGGATACAGCTGGGATACAGAGTTAATAAAATGTAACTAATAAGAAAAATAAAACTAAAAAAAATCCAAAAATTTTACAAAAAAATTTCCAATACGTTCTCAATTTTTAAACACTGTCTAAAATATGTGGGTAGCAATAAAACTAAAACTTTGAGCAAGCAGAGGAGACACAGTGCTTAAATATTGCAAAGTCCTAAAAGAAAGAATGTGTTGGGCCTATGAAATTATGTTTAATTTAAGTCTTTGCTGTTTTCTCTATGTGGGTCTCTCTTTGTTCACATGTATATACAAAACTCTATAGCAAACTCTCTTTTGCAGATGCCTTTTTGGTATATACAGTGAGACAGTAATTTGATTATTTTAATACCAACGCTCAGGCAATAAGAGGATAGGAAACAGAAAGGTTGTAATAGCTAGATCTTGAAGAGGGGTGCTGGAAAATGCTGACACGTTTTTTGTAACCGTGGACTCACAGGGCTATTATTGTTTGCACAAGTCCTACAAAAGATCAAGCCAGCCCATGTTTGGCTATAGATGGGTTAGATGATTTCCAGGCCCCATCACATATGGAAAAACTTTTAGTAGGAGCATAGTTGTTGGGAGAGAATCATTATTCCTTGATTATGTAGGCACTCCACCAAGTGGCCATCAACACATGTACACCTGAGCAGCACTAACTGAATTTGGTGTGTGATTGACAGAGACTCACAGAGCAAGAGAATGATGAATTTGGAAAAGGGAATGTTAGGGTTGAATTGGAAGGTGAAACTAGAGAGTGCGTGCAATTTCATAGTACACATGAGAGAAAAGGACAGGAGCTTACCACAGATGACCTCTGAAAGTCTCTACTGATCAAAATATAGAAGCAGAGGCTGAGACCCATAGCCAAACTTTGAGCATAGTTCAGAGAATCTTATGAAAGAAGAGGGACACAAAAAGACCTGAAGGGGATAGGAGCTCCAAAAGGAGCCCAACAGAGCCATAAAAACTGAGCCCTGGGAGCCCTGAAGATAAAGATACCCCAACCAAGGGCAATGCATGGAAAGGACCTAAAACCCTTGCTCAGACCCTATGTAGCCCATAGACTCAGTCTCAAATTGGTTTCCCTAGTAAGGGGAGCAGGGTCTTTTTCTGGCATGAACTCAGTGGCAAGGTCTATAATCACCCCCACCCCCATGGGTGTGTGCAGCCTTACCAGGCCACAGAAGAGACCTGATAAGCTAGGGTCAGATGGAAGGGGAAGAGGACTCCCTCAATCAGTGGACTAGTAGAGGGGCATATGAGGAAAGAGGAAGGGGGGTGGGATGGGAGGAGATGAAGGAGGGGACCACAGCCAGGATACAAATTGAATAAATTGTAATAAACGATAATAATAAAACAAAGGAAAAAGTTTATAAAATAACATTCTATATGATCTCAGCAGGGCAAGCTGGTACGTGCCTATGATGCCAGCACTTTGGAGGTAAAGGCAGCGGTCTCAAGACTGTAAGGTCATCTTCAGCTTTGTAAGGAGATCAACCTGCTCTGCCCGAGACCCTGCTACAAAGCAAAGCAAAAAATCAACCTCTTGGAACAGATAAAACATTTAAAAAGTCAGCAGCAAAGATGAAGCATCAAGGTGTATTTACCATTTTTATATTTTAACAACAATGTCAAACTAAACATAGGAGCAGCTCCAAGAAGTAGGCATATAAACACCAAAACTCATGTAAATCAATAGATACATTGTTCTAAAGTTTGATCAACATTGACTATACTCTGTTAGCCAGGGCATCCATAATGCATGCAGTATTAGAAAAGATACAATTTTTTCTTAAAGCCAAAGGATTCTGAAAATTATGCTTCTGTGCAGTTAATGTAGATTATGGTTAAATTTTTAAAACTTAAAATATATTTCTATTTTAGTTAATTTCAAAAGTATTTTTTTTCTCTTTTTTGAAAGGGATGATTATTAATATTTATAATGGATAATTAGGAACAATTGTTACTTTTTTAGCATAGGTTTTAAATTAATAGATCAAAACAGCTAAAACAGAATATACTTTGATTTTTAAAAGTTGTTTACGTGACTTTATTTGACACTCTTCTGGACAAAATTTAGTGTGGTGACACTGTTAATGGACAATCAACTACTTTCATATTTTTAAATTTTGTGTCAATTAAGATGAAAGTTGCTGGTATTATCTGGTAGAGTCACATCAATTATTTACATATCATGAGGAAAAAGCAAATATTTGTGTTATGTTTATATTACAACATTTTTCCTAGTTCTATTGGGAACTATAAAGTAAAATTGCTAATTAAAAATATCATACAGGTAAAATTATTACAGTTTTCAGCAGAAATACAAGATGAATTTCAAAGAGGTTACTTGGTTTTATGCATGTCTGTAGCTTAGTAACTGATGCATTCTGTTTGAAATCACATATGCACAAAACTTCTGCGATGTCTCTATCTCTTACGAAGAGAAACAGTGCACATATCAAAGCAGGGCCCACCAAGATGTGGAGGCAGTGATAAAATACAGAGTCCAGATTACAACAGAGTCTTTCAGAAGCTGTAGAAAGCTCCTGTCCTGTTCCTTGTCTTACCCATCAGGGTATGGAAGGAGGTACTGTGAGAATCATAGCCAAACTTTGGGTAGAGTACAGGAAACATTATGGAAGAAGAAGAAGATAGAAAGACCTGAAGAAGACAGGAGGTACATAAGGTGACCAACAGAGCCAAAATACCTGGCCCCAGGGTGACCTGCAGAGACTGATACTCTAACCAAGGCCCATGGACGGACAGGACCTAGAACCCCTGGTCAGATGTAGCCCAGAGACTGCTCAGCCTCCAAATGTTTTCCCTAGCAAGGGGAGCATGGGTTGTCTCTCAGTGACAGACTCTCTGGTCACCTCTCCCTGTGGGGTGCAGCCTTGCCAGTTCACAGAGGAAGATGGTGCAGCCAGCACTGATGGGACCTGACAGGCTAGGGTCAGATAGAAAAGGAGGGGATCCTCCCATTTCTGTGAACTAGGGGAGGGGCATAAGGGAAGAAGAGAGAGGGAGGGTGGAACTGGGAGAAGATGAGGGAGGGTGCCACATCCAGGATACAAAGTAAATAAATTATAACAAGCAAACAAATAAATAAAAAAAAATTTAAAAAGATCTATAAGAATACATAGGCCAGATGATTATTGAAATTAATATTGTCTGAAAACTGCAAAATTAATTCAAAATACACAGAGTGGTAAAACATTAATAAAGAAATCACATAATTAGAAAATTGAGGTTTTGGCTATTACTCAATATTATTAAAATAAATGCAATGACTTTTAAATTAAAGAAAATAGTGGCAAAACAAAGAGTTTTAACAAAATTGAAATTTTACTTATTAAAGTGTGCAGAGATCCATTTGTTAATCCTTCGAGTTATGTTTTGAAGAAAGTTTTTATTAAATGACAGATTTTGAATAAAGGATATTACAGGGACATCTAGAAGAGGAGATAGATGTTTCCTTTATTGGGTAATTTATATTGTTTGCTTCATTTAAATCATTATGATAGGTCATAGAATTTATATACCATCATTATTAAGCTGAATTTGTCCAATAAAGAGTGTGCAAATTTCATAACTCTAGCTGCATGAAGAGAAATAGATCTAAATGATACACTGGTTTTAAATCATATTTTCATACCTGGGCAATATTTATTTTATAATTTGTTTGAAAATATGGTTTAAAATGAGAATATAAGGGTTTTTATTAACATTTGATTGGTAAGCTTTTTATGCAATGTTTTTATGGCTGCTCCAGTGTGTATTTTCCCAAAACTATATTTTCAACATTTTATTGTGATATATTACATGTTTTTCTTTTATTTCATGAATACTGGAAATGTTTATGTACAGCAATTTAGTGGTAAATTGTAGGGAGTAAAGGAAGTACTGGGTGAATACTTATTGTTGAGATGAGTATTACAGTTATATCCATGTCAGGAACCCATTGCCTCATACCCAGGGGAATGGAAACGCCTTACCTGAGGGAGGCTCATAGGAATAGCAAAGCCTAATTTTCATCCAATAACAGATGTTAAAAAGATTTACCTTTAGCTAATACCAACGTGTAAAGAAACTACCAACCATAGCTTTCTCCTGTATACTTGTAACTAGACCCTGCTCCCCTGCAGAGACTGCCTACTAAGACTCACTAACTTATTTCTTCCTCATTAAGCTGTCTCTAATAAAGAAACATCTGCCTCTAACTTTTCTGTATATGTGTCTGTAAGTCTGTCCTTGGTCAACCTAGTCAGGTTTCCAGGACCCCACCACAGCACTAAAACATTTGTGTCCTGTTAAATTTCTATAAAAATCTTATGTTGTATTCAAATTTGTATTTGAAATATCTCCCAATATCTTGTTTTAATGACAATCAAAAGCAAACTTTTCATTTCTCATTGTGATTATTTTCAATGAGTATTATCAGTGAGGAAAATAATCTGTGCATATTTATGTGCATATAGGCTAAAGATATACCCATCATGTACACACACTCATATCACTATGAAGAAAAGTATCACATGAGGTTTAACAGATTGAATATAGATAAATCCTCATAATTTTGGCTCTATGCCTCTATGATAACATTACTTAGGACTTAGCACATTTTAGTATACAGAACATGGTATTGAGTTGTATAGGGAAAGTTTCATGAGATTTTCATTTTGAAAGAGATCAGAAAGGTTTTAATATTCTGCTTCAGAGATACGTGCTCATCCATGTAGGAATATGAGACTTCAAAGGACGTGGAATGGAATAGTGGAATGCAGGCAGTATGAAGGGATAAAGGAAATAATGAAACAGATTAGCACATGTCAGAAGAAGGGATGTCAGATTTTATCACAAGACTTTTAAAATGAAATATGAAAGCCTACCACTGTAGAATGTTCTTAAAATATAGATATGTAGATACAAAAGAAATTTAAAAGGAGTTGCCCTATCATGGGGTGTCTCTCCCAGACATCATAGATTACCAAATTAAAATACCGGTTCCAGATAGGGGTTACCTATTTTTGAGTTAGTCAGTGTTGTCTTATAGATAACCTAAACATTACAGTTTTTTTTTTTTTTTAGTGAAAAATGCCCTGTGTTTTCCTTTATTTCTTTTTAATTAAATTTTTATTTTTTACATCAATTACATTTTATTTGATTTGTATCCCAGCTGCAACCCCCCTCCGGCATCCCCTCCCAGTCCCACCTTCCTTCTTCTCCTCCCATACCCCTCTCCAAGTCCACTGGTAGGGGAGGTCCTCTTCCCTTTTCCTCTGACCCTAACTTATCAGGTCTCATCAGGACTGGCTGCAGTGTCCTGCTCTGTGGTCTACCAAGGTTATTCCTCCCTCAGGGGTCAGAGGGTGGTAAAAGATGAGTTCACGTCAGAGACCTCCATAACTTGATCGTAAAACCCAGTTGTTGAAGACATCACATGCTTTGGTTCTAGGGTATTGAGAAATCAAGATGTAACTGACTCAAATTTTTTTTTTTTGTGTGTGTGTGTGTATCTCATAATCCTAATTAGAGAAGCTTCATTTACAATAGGATCTGATTAATATAGGTGCACAGGTTATCAACATGCAAAGACTAAGAAAACTGTGGCCTCTCAGCATTTAATGGGTCAGCTATATCCCACTCCTTCCCCTCAATTGTAATGAGACCTAGTATTTGGTATGCTGAAAGAAAAAAAATGGCATAGGTCAAAGAAAGAAAATGGTTGGCTAGAGACATGGGTCAGTAGTTCAGAGCACTGGTTGCTCTCGTAGCTGACGTGTTTAGTCAACAGGTGCATCATGGTGCCTCATAACTAGCCATAACTGTTGTTTCAGAGACCTGATTCCGTTTTCTGAAATTCCCACATGCTAGGTACACGTGTGGTACAAAGACATACATGCATACAAAACACCCATACACATACAATGATAGCAATTAAAATAAACATATAAAATAAAATCAAGAAAGAAGGTAAGTTAACCCAGTAACAGTTGTAAAGAAAACAGAGAAACCTCCCTGGGTGGTTGTAGCTTATTCAATGTCAGTTTTAGTAATGAAGGGAACTTGAGGTAAAATGTGACTTCCTTTGGTCACATTTACATCCCCCAGGAGACCTCCAACCTCAACCTCTTACCCTGGTCCATCTTTACTAAATCATTTCCCAGAAAATTACATATAATAGTAGATGCCTTTTGGAATCTCACTTGCAGTGGTCAATGTGTACAAGCATACAGCTCAGTGCAAGTAATCATTTCTGATTTTAATATTTTACACCACTTGAATATAGCTGTGTACTTTTAATAACCAGAAATGCAGAAAGCCATTACTGTGAGTTCTGAAATAGAGGGAGAACACTCCATAGCCAGTCAGTTAATAAAAAGAGCCTAAGAGATCAGGAAAGTAGAATATTTGTAAGCTTATGGCAATTATCATTCAATCCAAAATGCAGATAGTTTCATGACAGTGTTTATATTTTCTCACAAGTTCAAATTAAATATGTCCCAAATTATTCACATTTACATGTTTAAGAAAAGGTAACATATTTCCTAGAACTGCAAAAAATAAATGTGACAATTTATGTAATAGTGGCTCTGTCAAGAAAAGAACAAAAATTCTGATGCTTAGATTTTCTAATTTAATTGTTTTTGACAGAATAAATGAAATAAAACAACCTAATGTCTTTTGGACTATATAAATTCCAAGGTTATATTTTATGATAGAAAGAATAGCAGACACAAATCTCCTTTTTTTCCTTTTTTTTAGTATCATAAATAGAGTCTTTATGCAACACACATACAGACACACACATTATACACACATACACACAGACAAATACACACATGTGTGTGTGTGCAAGAGGATCACCATATATATAATATATATAATTTATATATATTATATATATATCAATCTACATTTCATTGTATTTATGAACACATTCATATGAAACATCCCATTTTTTCAATATAAATCACTTCATTTGCTTGCTTATCAAACTGTAAATAGGATATGACCACGAGTAAATTCTGAAACACAAAGTATTTAGAACACACTGTGGTGTTTTGAATCTCTTTTATGGAAAGATAGAGAAAATTGACTTATCCATAATAAGCGTTGATTACTATTTGTATGCACATAACATAAAAACATCAATTAAAACACTTCACAATCATCGCATGGCATCATAATATACTTTATGGGCCAAGTTTGTTATCTAATTTAAGATAGTCTGAAACCTAAATAAAACACATAACATATGGGGCTGGAGTAATGGCTCGGTGGTTAAGAGCATTTGTTGCTCTTAAAAAGGGTACTGGTTTGGTTCCCAGCACACATATCTCACAATGGCCTCTAACTTAAGTTTCAGGATATCTAAAACTCTTTTCTGGCTTCCACAGCCACTGCGCACAGGTAGCATTGATAGACAAGCAGGCACAAAAAAATAAACATTAAATGAATAAATACATACATACATGAAAGAAGAGAAAAGAAAGAGAAGAAGGAAGAAAAGAGAGAACAGAAACCATTAATTCTGGAAGAAAAATTTCTAGATAGTAAAGAGTGTTGTCTAGCAATCAGAACAAAAATAAAAAATCTTTCATTTTGGCTTTGTTAAAAAATAGCTCATTGGCTATAGAAAAAAAAATCTACTGATTTCTATAGCTTTAACTTTTCTCTCACATAAGATATTCCTTTATTCTCTCCAGAATATGATAAATAACAATTTCAATTACATGAATTTTGATGCAAAAATATAAGAGCAATTTCAATTTTTTTTGCATATATTGAAAATGTTTGTATGATTGGACTTACTGTAGGTCATCTCTCTTTGTCTGTTAATTACAGGTATTCAACAAAACCTTAAAATACTAAACTATTTCTTTCAAAAGGGAAGTTAGAAATAGACTTCTCCCCACAGAAAAATTATTAACCATAAGTGCTCAATAAAATGTTTAAAACAATGAACAATATTTTTTCATATAAATATCCAGAGGAATGACAACTGTTAAGTCTGTTTTTCCATAGTCTTACTTACACAATTTATTTTGTTGTAAAGACACCACTTCTAGGAGGAGGTATTAATTGTAGAAATACATCAGTCAATGAAAACCTAAATTTATAAGAAAAATATCCCAGTTTATGATTGCAACCAAGTGCATATTCTCAGAGATTCTTAGTAAGAAGGTGTCTAATCATATAATAAATGCTCAATTCATTAATAAGTGGTAATTCATTAATAAGTGTACTGGTGGTAACTGTATTTTAATTAATTACTATATCACAAAGCATTTTACCTCATTTTAAGTCTTTTAAATCACTCTTTTGGCAATCGATTTAAATTTGGAGCTCTGAATTTTTAAATATATAAATGAAAGTGGCCTTTAACTACAGAATGGTGTTCAACAACAAAGGTAAAAAGTAAAAGATACAAAGGTGTGTTTAGTAAAACTACAGTCAGAACTGCTGAAATGATTCACTTTTCTTGTAACACATCACATCAATCCCTCCAAAAGACAAAAGTAGCAAAAGAGGAAGATTCCAAAACTTGAAGCAGGAAATCTGCTTCAGAAACTCATTATACTAATTTTCTCGGCTAGGAAGTCCAAATGCTGATACTCCTAATTATCAGCCATTCTTTTTGAGTTTTGGTGACACATATCCTCATGCAATGTATGTCAAATGGGATTTTCTGATTCACATTTGACATTTCAAAGTTTCCGTTTTTGAATTCCCCTAGTCTCAAGTAAGTATCACATTGTCTAATTTGTTTACTAAATATAAGTTTTTCCCCAACATCTAGAGCTCCATGATGCAAAATGTCATTCTGTCGATCTTCTGTTCCAGTATTCACTTTAATTTTTTTAATTGTAATTGGATTTTCAAATACAATAACAAATGTGTCTCCTATTGATGGCGGCTTTCCCCAAAAGTACTCATCAACACTACTGTAAGCTTTGCTCGCTTCATAGTTTTCAAAGACGTTCATGTTGGTGTAGAGACTTGCTGGAGGATTATCAGGGATGTCAAATGACTCCTCTTCAAAGTCATCATCCTTCAGTTTATTCTCTGTTCCTTTGTAGGATGAATAATAGCCCATGTGCTGAAAAAGAGAAGGTTTAAATCGGATCACATTTTTCTGAGCCAGTAGACCTCGGAAATGAGTTAATAGCCAATCACAAGGCATTTCTTGATAAAACATTAATAAAAAATGAGCCAGACGTGGGAGATCATGAGAATGATAGAGTTTACCAATGTAGCCAAGCTTAGAGAATTCAAGAGTCACCCAGTACGTTCCTTCTAAGGATGCAATGACTTTCTTGATGGCTGTTAAGAAATTTCTGGAACACCGAACGTCATCTTCAAGCATTACATAATAGTCTGAAGTATTGGCACAAAAATTCAGCAGAAAAGCATAATCTACATTTTGCTTGGAGCGAAATCTGACTCTATCCTCTGGGTCATTGTAATTTCTTTTAAGACCATCCAGAACTGGGTAATATTCTTCAGGAGCGTGAATAACCATTAATCTTCCTGCAATAATATGATGAGCAAATTTCTGTGTAATATCTTGGACCATGGCATCACGCCAGGATGAATTAAATTCTGCTAGATGCACCACTACTGAAATTTCCTTTAGTTCTTCATAGCTTGACTGTTCAAAAATTGACTTGATGGTCTCAAGTAAATAGTTTCCTTTTTTTCTTTTTACTGATGAAAGTCCAATTGTGAGATACCCTGAGCAAAAAGAACCAGGGGAAGACCAATTAAATGTTAATAGTTTTTTTTGGTTTTACAGGTGAAAGGAAATCATTTTATTTTACTATTTTATCATAAAAAGTAGGAATCACACATTTATGTGCTCTCTGCATCCTCTCTTTCCCAAATAATTCCAATTTCTACCACAATATGTACAAAAACTTCTATACCCAACATCAGTGCAAAATATGTATGCGCTATAATTCTTTTAGTCCAGCTTCCATGGAGGTGTTTGTAAATGGCTCTCTGTAACTTAGATGGAGAGAGATGAGGAAAGATAACAGGGAGTCAGGAGAATACTCTCTCATGTGAAAGCCATATAAGCAATAGCTCATAGACATTGAACACATGGATTTCTACAATCTTCTGTCTGAAGATATACAATCATCTTCTTTATCATTATTTATCTACATTTTTACAACTCATTTTTCTTTTTTTTAATTATTAGTGTTTATTCACTTTATATCCCAGCTGTAGCCCCCTTCCATGTCTCCTCCCAATCCCACCCTCCCTCCCTTTTCTTCTCCCATGCCCTTCTCCCAGTCCACTGTTATTAGGTTTTGAATAACACAAAAATAGACAAAGAAGAACCAATATTTACTTTTGTTAGGTCTGCAATAATATTAAATAAATCTAGTAAGTGATTATGTATCAAATATTTTAAGATTAGTCTTTTAAGCTCATTACACAAGGGCTACAGTGTTTTGTATAATTTGATGTTTAATATGGAAAACAACTTATATTTAATAAGCAGTCTCATAGAGATTCTATACTATAAATATTGTTTATTAATTATAAATTAAAAGTATTCTAAAATATTTTATAAACTAATATTCTTATATGTCACTATCATAAAAAGTAGACCAATGTTTTATTATATCTACAAACAAATGGAGCATGGAACTTTAAACCTGTAGTCTTAGCACTTGGAAGTTTGAGCCAGAAGGATTGCCATGACTCTGAGGATAGACTGGTAAACACTGTGACTCAAAAACAAAAAGGACATTTGCTCAACCATGTTTGTAGCAGCTTTATTTGTAATAGCTAGAAACTGGAAACAACCCAGATGCCCCTCAACTGAAGAATGGATGCAGAAACTGTGGTACATCTATACAATGGAGTATTACTCAGCAATGAAAAATAAGGAAATAATGAAATTTGCAGGTAAATGGTGGGACCTGGAAAGGATCATCCTGAGTGAGTTGTCCCAGAAGCAAAAAGACACACATGGTATATACTCACTCATATAAACATACAATATAGAATAAACCCACTAAAATCTGTACATCTAAACAAACTAAGCAAAAGAGAGGACCCTAACTAAAATGTTCAATCCCCATCCTGAAAGGCAAAGAGGATGGACATCAGAAGAAAAAGAAAATAGGAAACAACCTCAGAACCTGCTACAGAGGGCCTCTGAAAGCCAGAAGAAAACAGGAAACAACCTTGAAACCTGCCACAGAGGGCCTCTGAAAGCTTCTGCAGTATAGACTGTCAAAGCAGATGCTGAGCCTGATGGCCAACTGATAGGCAGAGTGAATGGAATTTTATGTAAGAAGTGGGAAATAGTAAGAGCTGGAGGGGATGGGAACTCCACAAGGAGAGCAACAGAACAAGATAATTTGAACACAGGGAACTTCCCAGAAAATCATACTCCAACCAAGGACTATTCGTGGAGATGACCTGGAACCCCTGCACAGGTGTAGCCCATGGCAGTTCAGTGTCCAAGTGGTTTACATAGTAATGGGAAGAGGGACTGCCTCTGACATAATCTGATTGGCCTGCTCATTGATCACTTCCCCCTGAGGGGGAAGCAGCCTTACCAGGCCACAGTAGAAGACAATGAAGCCACTTTTGATGAGAACTGATAGACTAAGATCAGAAAGAAAAGGAGAACCTCCCCTATCAGTGGACTCGGGGAGGGGCATGCATGCAGAAAGGGGAGGGAGGGTGGAATCGGGAGGGGAGGAGGGAGGGGCTTATGGGGGGATACAAAATGAATAAAGTGTAATTAATAAAAAATTAAAAAAAAACAAAAAACAAAATGAGACAAAAAAACAAAAATAAATAAAAAGTGTAAAAATGACTAAAAGCATACACAAAAGCAAAGGGAATTTATAATTAAGGCTGACAACTCAAATCATGAAGAAAAAAAAAGGCTTAAAATTTAAAGCATCAATAAAATTTCCAGTGAATGCCTTGTGGTTTTCAGTTTTCATTATCACATCATCATAATTGCTAAAATAATCAAGAGGTAGACTTCACAGCCTTGTTTTGAATTTTGCCTGATACATTTCATAGAAAATAAAGTTTCACAGAATGTATGAAAAAAAAAACAATCTTATCGTTGCTCAAATATGTGGTTCTAGCTATGAATTTACTGATTCATTAGTTTTGAAAGACGTTTTATTGCAATATCCTCTAGAGAATTTTATTCTTAGAGTTAAGTAAAAAACTAAGAACTGGATATTTTTAGGAAAAAATTAACCTGAGTACAGACTATTAACCTTTGACAGGTATTACATGTGTTTCTAAGGTCCAATTTCATATCACTAAGATAAATATAATTTTGGAGTAACCACTGCATAAAAACACATTGATTTAATATGGGCTTTTTCCTTATGCCGTATATACTTTTAGCAAGGCCAGTTTAAATCATTCTGGTCTTCTACCATTCTTATCTGAAATGTACAAAATATTCACTGCCATTCAGCATCCTGATGTGTTTTTGTCAGTCAATGCAGTTGTAACGACAGGTTTGATGGAAGTTCATTCTTTGTTCTTTTATTTTTACTCTTTAAAAACCTAGACCCTCAAAGGCCATTTAAGGAGCTCTAAATTTTGAGTGGTTGCAATTGTTTCATAACCATGACATCTTCTTCACCTTAATAAGTGTACCCCAACTTAATTTTTTAGGTTGGCAAATAGTCTTTGGAACAATCAAAATGAGTATGTGACCACCACTACTTACAGGTCAGCTTCAGCCTACCAGAACCATGAGACAGCACATTCTTATTTAAAAAAGAAGATTCTATAGTCACGATAACCTACGATAGCCACTTATAAAACACTGCACTGCCAAGACCACACTAAAATCTTGTCAGAAATTACAATATTAAAGTATCAAAGATTTTAAATATTCCCATGTAGGAATATTTTAAAATTATTTTTTTTACATTTTAAAACCAATTTATAATGATCTCATATGTAGCCCTATAACACATTTCTAAATGATTCTTTTTAAATTCTGGTATTTTAATAGTTACCGGGTCCAAAAGTATTGACAAAGTTTGAAGAAATAAATCTTTGTTAAACCATAGATCAAAATATTCTTTTAATCTTTTACTGCTACATAAATGTAACAAATTATCACTTTTTTATCCACATTTCATTAAATTTGTTTATTCATGCAGTTTTTATTAAAGAGCTTAAGAATACTTACGCTTTCTCTGTAAAGGTGTGGTAGCTAGGTAGCGATAGGTCACATTTATGGTTCCTGAGAAGTTTGATAAATCCTTGAAAGTGTGAACGTAGCGTTCAGAATTAAGTTGATGAGTGGATGTTTCCCGTATGAGTTGCTTATCACCCTCCTATATGCAAAATAAAAAGAAAAAAGAAAAAAAAAAGGAAAAAGAAAAGAAAACAACAAAATACAGAAAGTTAATAAGTAATAGTTAGTCATTAGGTGAATATCTCTTTACACATATTGATGTGGACAGTAGTACATGTATTTAGAAAGTTATACAAATTTCAGTTATTCACCTCTACCCACAATGTAGATTTCTTTTTTTTTTTTTTTATGGCTGAATAGTATTTTATTGTGTACGTATACCACAATTTCTTTTTCTATTAATTGCAGTTTATTTGTGTCCCAGCTGTAGCCTCCTCCCTCATTCTCTCCCAATCCCACCTTCTCTCTCTCATCTCCTTGTATGCCCCTCTCTAAGTCCACTGATAGGGGAGGTTGTCCTCCACTTCTCTCTGACCCTAGCTTATCAGGTCTCACCAGGACTGGCTACAATGTCCTTCTCTGTGGCTTAGGTAGATGGCTCCTTCCACGGTGGTGGTGGTGGTGGGGGGTTGTCAAAGAGCCAGCCAGCCATTGAGTTCATGTCAGAGACTGTCCTTTGAACCCGATTTCTTATCTTCTACTTTTTTAAGCTTTTTTACTTCTGATCTTTGCTCTGTAACATACTTTTTTTGTGTAGCATGCATTTTAGTGGCATTTTTCAGAAAAATCATCTTTACTTGAAAATTTTCTCTGCCAACAGGTTAAAATTCTCAACTTTTAAATACATAAGAACTTTACCCAAGCCAAGGAGGAAGCGATGCAGTCAGTCCTGATGAGAACTGATAGGCTAGGATCAGAGAGATAGGGAGGAGGACCTCCCCTATCAGTGGACTTGGGAGGGGTATGGGAGTTGATGAGAGAGGTAGGGTGGATTTGGGGGAGGACCAGGGCAGGGGCTACAGCTGGGATGAAAAGTGAATAAAATGTAATTCATAAAAAAATTAATTAATTTCAAAAAAGAACTTTACAGTTTGATAATGATCAAATGGGAGCTTTCTACTGAGGCTATTTTTTTCCAGATTGCTCAAATTTTGAGCCATACTAATCTACTCACTCTTCTGCAAATACTTTCAAATGAAAGAAAAAAATAAGTACTGATAATAACATTTAAAGAATGGCTCTGAAGATTTAACTATAAACAAACTATTTCTATTTGGAAAAATCTATTAGAAAGTTGTATTGGTTCATTCGTAGATGACCTTATGATTCCATTGTGATGGATTGAATGAAAATGGGCCCCTAGGCTCATAGGAAGTGGTGCTATTAGTAGTTGGAGTTTATATGGACTTGCTGGAGCAAATGTGTTACTGTGGGTGGGCTTTGAGGTATCAAATGCTCAATCCAGTGTCGCCCTTTCTGCCTGCTACCTACAAATCTCAATGGAGAACTCTCAGCTGCCTCTTCGGTACCATGCCAACCTGTGTGCATACACAACATGATGAAAAGGAGTAAACCTCTAAACCTGTAAGTCAGCCCCAATTAAATGCTTTTCTTTTTTTAACTTTAAAAAGTTATTTATATTTTTATAAATTACAGTTTACTCACTTTGGATCCCTACTGTAGCCCCTTCCCTTCTCCTTTCCCAATCCCACCATCTCTCCCTCATCTCCTCCCACACCCTTCCCCAAGTCCACTGATAGGGGAGGTCCTCCTCTCCTTCCATCTGACCCTATCCAATCAGGTCTCATCAGGACTGGCTGCATTGTCTTTCTCTCTGGCCTAGAAAGGCTGCTCCCCCCTCAGGGGGAGTGATCAAAGAGCCAGCCACTGAGTTCATGTAAGAGATAGTTACTGTTCCCATTACTAGTGCACCCACTTGGACACTAAGTTGCCATGGGCCACATCTGTGCAGGAGTTCTAGGGGTTCTAGGTTATCTCCATGCATGGTCCTTGGTTGGAGTATCAGTCTCAGAAAAGACCCCCGTGCCTCAAGTTTTTTGATCTGTTGCTCTTCTTGTGAGCTCCTGTCCCCTCTAGGTATTTCTATCTCCCCTTCTTTCATACAATGCCCTGCACTGTGACCAAAGTTTGGCTATGAGCCTCTGCATCTCCATCGATATCCTGCTGGGTAAAGTTTTTCAGAGGCCCTCTATGGTTGGCTCCTGTCCTGTTCCGTGTTTTCTCCCTCTACCAATGTCCATCCCCTTAGCCTGTCTGAATGAGGATTCATCATCTTGCACAGGGTCCCCTTGCTTGCTTAACTTCTTTTGAATTGCTGTGGTAATAATGTTTTTTCACAGTACTAGAACAATGACTATGACAGCCACAGAATTGGAAATTGTTGCGAATCGTTAGCCATCTTGTTTTGGATGGAATTGCTAATCTAAAATGTCCTCCAATAGCATCAATTATAATACATTTGTACCTGATCAGTAGAATATGATGAGAGCTTCTTGGCACCTCATTTTTTTATTGTGCTCTTTCTCTCTGTGTGTATAGTTGCATACATATGTGAACATTTGATTTTGTTTGGTGTTCTTGTAAAGATGGTTTAGATCACTTATAATCATTCTATTTAATGTTTTGGTGGTGAAATTTTGTGTCAACGTGTCAACAGAAGCACTTACAATGCTAAAATTCAGACTACATCCCATCAGCCATTATTTGCTTTCATTGTTTGTACACTTTGATCCAAGTTCCATGGTAGATTTCAATAATCCGATCAAGTGGTTTTTGGTAATTCTTAACAATTGTAATTTGTTTGGTAATATGTACTAAGATGTACTACTATATGTTTTGGGGCAATCTGATTGCGAGGCCAATGGTTCTTTTGGTAAATTTTGTACTTCATTGTGTGTTGTTATGTAGATATGTTTCTTCTATATTTGTTAGATACTTAAATTAGTAGAGAGCATGGCACTAAAACTATATATAAAGTAAATTCTTTAAATGTTGCCTTGAGTACTAATCTGTGGTCAATAAGTATCTGTTATAAAAAATTGGATAAAATTCAGACACAAGTTTTACTGTTACCGAAAGATTAAATGCTTAGTTGCTGACTTACAGGAGAAAGACATAATTAAGCTTCAAAAATCTATGAACAGAGGAGAGGTCTTGGAACCATGTGAAGAGGAGAACCAGACCTAAAATATGACTAAAGAGCTGGCATGTCACTGGCATGGGCTGTCACCTTCTGTGAAAAGCATTAATCATCATATCCACTCTGAAGCTGTGGATTTCCTTCATCTTCCCACAGTAGTAAGATAATTAAAAATAAGAGGTCTTAAGAGGAAGAGCACAGGTGGCCACCACCAGTATGAGGAGCCCAGTATTAACTAAAATGAGGTTCCAAGTTTCTTATTCATGATCCAAGATGGCAGTGGCAAGAGGACACAGTATCTGAGGAGTAGGACAGCAGTGACTGCACAGCGACCAACAGACTGAATTCTGGGCCCTAAAACACCAGGGATTTTGTTTCCCAGGTGAGAGGAAATCCCATGATGTGGGAATCAGTTGGGTCCATTCTAAGGTCACCCAGCTAAACCCTAGAAAAATTTCTTTTTCCCAACAGTTGCTTGTTTGCCAGCCCAGAGCCACATGTTGGTGTGCTCTGATTACTGTCACAGATTGAACTGTGGGCACCACAACACCAGAGACTGTGATTTCCAGTCGAGAGAAAACCCCACAGTGAAAGAAGCAATCTGGACTGACGTCAGGTCACCCAGACAATCCTTGGAAAAGGACTTAAGGTCCAGCAGGCGCTCAGTCACCAGCCCAGAGAGCTGCATGCATGCCCAACTCACCATCCCAGACAAAACTGTGGGCCCCAGGGCACCAGAGACTGACTGGTTTCGCTGTAGGGAAGAAATCCAATGGTGAGGAAAACAGCAAGTTTGACCTCAGGGCACTCAGCCAAATCTCTCCTCTCACCCCCAAAACGTTCTTAGGAAAAGTTCCTGGGTTCCTGCCGGCACCCAGCCACCAGCGCTGAGTGAACCGCCTGTGCCTGCATGCTCTACTCATCACCCCAGACTGAATTTTGGATCCCCAAACACCACAGACTGGGACTCCCTGTCAGGAGAGAACCGCATGGTGGGGGAAACTCAGGTCTGACCCAGCTACAGAAAGTTTCTGGGCTACCGCAGGCTCCAGACTCTAGCTACCTGCTGCAGGCAGGCTGTGCTCACCTCCCACTGATTACCACTTGGGTACTGGGGCACAGAACTCCAACCTCAGACCAACAGAAATGGGGGATATATGGTTCAGCCCAGACACTGCACCAAGGTGCAACCTATCTCCCTACCTAAACTGACCAAACCATGGGACTCCCTGCCTATTCAAGAGGGCTACACCCAGCAAACACAGTGAAGAGCAGTAGCAGCCCACTAAATTCAGAGCAAGTAACCCAACAGCAGGGCAGCTGTCTCCAGGACTTTTCCTGGTGAGAGGACAGCCCCCCTGACTACCAACGACCACATTTACCACACAGTTACATATGCCTGAGGTGAGCTGTGGCAATTCCTGAGAAGTACTGGTCATTCGTGACCGTACCCAAAAAGCTGAGGAGGCCATTCCTCAGGAACAACTATCTTCCTACCAAGGGGATTCTCCCCAACCCAGGATTGAAGGAAGTACCAGAAACTAACAGCATACACCTGAGATAGCCAGATGGGTAGAAGCCAGCATAAACCAACAAAAGCCAAAGAAATATGGCTTCTCCAGAACCCAGTTATTCAGGGACAAGCAGCCATGGGGACCCAATCATAAGTGAAATTCAGGAATAGGAGCTTATGTCTATGCTTATAAAGAGGTTAATGGAGGAAGCAAATAAAATGCGTAAAGAATTAGAGGAAGATAAAGTCAAACATTATGGCCATCCATAAAAAAATACAGGAAGATACAGCCAAACAGTTTGTGGCCTTAAAGAGGAATTAATTAAGTCACTGAAAAAAAATAAAAGAAACAGAGAAATGTTCAAACAACCAGGTGAAGAAATTGAAAGAAAATACAGTCAGACAGAGGAGGGAAATCAACAAAACGGTGCAAGATCTAAAGATAGAATTGGAAAAATTAAAGGAAACACAAATGGAGAAAATTATTCAGAGGAAGAGCTTAGGGAAGAAAACAAAAACTACAGAGTTAGGCATAAACAGCAGACTACAAGAGATGGAATAAAGAATCTCAGATATGGAATATTCAATGGAAGAAGTGGATGTATTCATCAAAGAAAATGTTAATTCTATAAAGTTCCTAACACAAACCATCCAAGAAATCCAAGACAACATGAAAAGACAAAGCCTAAATATAATAGGAAGAAAGGAAAAAAAGAACATTCACCTCTCCAAAGCCCAGAAAATATTTTCAACAAAATTATAGAAGAAAATGTCCCTAACTTAAAGGAGAGGCCTATAGGCATACAAGAGGCCTATAGAACACCTAATAAATTTGACCAGAAAAGAAAATCCTCTCACGACATAGTAATCAAAGCAATAAGTACGCAAAACAAAAAATACTAAAAACTTCAAGGGAAAAAGGCCAAGTAACACATAATGGCAAACCCATCAGAACCACACCTGACTTCTCAACAGAGACTATGAAAGCCAGAAGGGCCTGGACAGATATCATGCAGATCCTAAGAGAACACAGATGTCAGCCCAGGCTACTATACCCAGCAAAACTCTCAGTCATGATAGATGGAAAAACCAAGATATTCAACAACAAAAACGAATTTCAGCAATACTGCCACACAAATCCAGCATTACAGAAGGTACTTGAAGGAAATATACAACCCAGGAAAATTAACTACAGTCAGATAAACACAGGAAATAAATAACCTCACTACAGCAAAACTCAAAGTAGCCAAGCACACAAACACACTACCACAACCAACACTGAAATCAAAGGATCTAATAGCCACTGGTAATTAAGCTCTCTCAACATCAATGGACTCAACTCTCCAATAAAAAGATAAAGACTAACAGAATGTATGTGCAAACAGGACCAAACAATCTGTTGCATACAAAAACACACCTAAGTCACAAAGATAGACATTACCTGAGAGTAAAGGGCTAGAAGATGGTTATCTAAGCAAATGGACTCAAGAAGCAAGCAGGAAAAGCCATTCTAATATTTAATAAAATAGATTTTCAACCAAAATTAATAAAAAGAGATGGGGAAGGTCATTTCATACTCATCTAAGGAAAATTTCACCAAGAATACATCACAATTCTGAACATCTATGCCCCAAATACAAGGGCACTCATATTTGTAAAAGCAACATTAATAAAACTTAAACCATACATAGATTCCCACACATTAATAGTGGGAGACTCCAACACCCCAGTCTCAGCAAAGGACAGGTCAACAAACCAGAAGTTAAACAAAGAAACAATGACTCTAACCGAGATCATGAATCAAATGGATCAAACAGACATCTTAGAACCTTTAACCCAAACACAAAGAATTTACGTTCTTCTCAGCACCACATGGAACCTTCTAAAAATAGACCATATAGTTTGCCACAAAGGAAATCTCAACAGATACAGAACATTTAAATAATCCCTTGTATTCTCTCTGACCACCATGGACTAAAGCTGGACCTCAACAACAACGGAAATAACAAAAAGGCGACATGCACGTGTAAACTGAACAACTTACTACTCAATGACAGCTGGGTTAAGGAAGAAATAAAGGAAGAAATTAAAGACTTCCTAGACTTCAATGAAAATGAAGGCACAAAATACCCAAATTTATGGGACACATTGAAAGCAGTGCTCAGAGGAATATTTATAGCACTAAGTGCCTTCAAGAAGAAATTTGTAACATCACATACAAGCACTTAATGGCCCAACTGAAATTCTAGAAAAAAAGAAGCAGATACACCCAAGAGGAGCAGATGGCTGGAAATAATCAAACTCAGGGCTGAAATCAATCAATTAGAAACAAATAAACTATTCAAAGAATCAATGAAACAAACAGCTGGTTCTTTGAGAAAATCAAACAAGATAAACAAACCCTTACCCAAACTAACTAAAAGGCAGAGAGACACCATCCAAATCAACAAAATCAGAAATAAAAAGGGGGACATAACAACAGACAATGAGGAAATCCAAACAATTATTGGGTCTTTCTTCAAAAGACTATATGCCACAAAATTTGAAAATCTAAATGAAATGGACAATTTTCTGGATCAATTCCACTTACTGAAGCTGAATCAAGACCAGGTAAACAAATTAAATATCCCTGTATTTCCTAAGAAAATAAAAGCGGTCATCAAAACTCTCCCATTGAAAACAAAACAAAACAAAACAAAACAAGAAAACCAGGACTAGATGTTTTCAGCGCAGAATTATACCAGACCTTCAAAGAGAGATAACACGAATACTCTTCAAAATATTCCACGAAATAGAAACAAAAGGAATAGTACCAAACTCATTCTATGAAGCCTCAGTCACTTTGGTACGTAAACATCAGAAAGACCCCCCAAAAAAAGAATTTCAGGCCAATCTCCCTTATGGACATTGATGCAAAAATATTCAACAAAATACTTGAAAACTAAATCCAAGATCACATCCAAGATAAAATCCACTATGACCAAGTAGGCTTCAACCAAGGTATGCAGGGGTGGTTCAATATATGGAAATCCATCAATGTGATCCACCATATAAGTAAACTGAAAGGAAAAAAAAACACACATGATAATCTCCTTATGCTGCAAAAGGATTTGACAAAATCCAACACCCATTCATGTTTAAAGTCCTGGAAAGATCAGGGATACAAGGCACATACCTAAACATTGTAAAGACAATGTATAGCAAGCCTATAGTCAACATCAACCTAAATGGAGAGAAACATAAATCAATCTCATTGAAATCAGGGACAAGGCGAGGCTGCCCACTCTCTCCATATCTTCTTAATATAGTTCTTGAAGTCCTTGCTAGAGCAATAAGACAAAAAGTGAGATTAAGTGAATTCAGTTTGGAAAGGCAGAAGTCAAAGTATCACTGTTTCCAGAACATATAAAGAACTCATGAAGTTAAACAGCAACAAATCAAATAATCTAATTAAAAAATGGGATAAAGAGCTAAACAGAGAATTTTCTATAGAGGAATGTCGAATGGCAAAGAAACACTTAAAGAAATGCTCAACATCTGTACTCATCAGGGAAATACAAATCAAAATGACCGTGAGATTTCACTTTACACACATCAGAATGGCTAAGATCAAGAAATCAAATGACAACAAATACTGGAGAGAATGTGGAGAAAGTGGAACTCTCCTCCATTGCTAGTGGAAATGTAAATTTTACAATCACTTTGGAAACCAATTTGTTGCTTTCTTGGACAATTAGGAATAGTGCTTCCTCGAGATCTAGCTATGCCACTCCTAGGCACATATCCAAAAAATGCTCAAGTATACAAGACACTTGTTCACCCATGTTCATAGCAATTTTATTTGTGATAGCCAGAATCTGGAAACAACTTAGATGCCTCTCAACGGAGGAATGGGTACAGAAATTGTGGTACATTTACACAATAGAATACTACTCAGCAATTAAAAACAAGGAAATCATGAAACTTGCAGGCAAATGGTGGGAACTAGAAAACGTCATCCTGAGTGAGTTATCCCAGAAGCAGAAAGACACACATGGTATATAATCACTTATAAGTGGATATTAGACATAATATAGGATAATCATACTAAAATCTGTATACCTAAAATAGATAAGCAAGAAAGAGGACCCGGGGAAAGATGCTCAATCTTCATTCAGAAAGATAAATGGGATAGATATTAGAAGAAAGTCAAAAATAAGGGACAAGACAGGAGCCTACCACAGAGGGCCTCTGAAAGACTCTCTACCCAGATGGGTATTAAAGTGGATGCTGAAACTCATAGCCAAACTTTATGCAGAGTGCAGGGAATCTTATGAAAGAATGGGGAGATAGAAAGACATGGTAGGGTCTGGAGCTCCACAAGGAGAACAACAGAACCAAAAATTCTGGGCACAGGGGTCTTCTCTGAGACTTATACTCCAACCAAGGACTATTCATGGAGTTAACCTGGACCCCCTTCACAGATGTAGCCTGTGGAAGCTCAGTCTCCAAATGGGCTCCCTAATAAGGGGAACAGGGGCTATCTCTAACACGAAATCAGGTGCTGGTTCTTTGATCATCTTCCCTGATGGGGAGCAGACTGACCAGGCTACAGAGGAAGACTATGAAAGATAGTCCTGATGAGATCTGATTGGCTAGAGTGAGATGGAGGGGGAGAAGGTCCTCCACTATTAGTGGACTGGGGAAGTGGCATGGGAGGAGATGAGGGAGAGAGAGAGGGAAGGAGAGAGGTAAGGAGAGAGATTCAGAGGGAACAAAGGTGAGGCTATAGCTGGGATACAAAGTAAATAAATTGTAATAAATAAATTATATTAAAAAATCTATGGACAAAAGTTTTCATAGAATCAAAAATAAGAAATACTGGAATAAAACTAAGTAGAGTTAAGAGTCTTTACCTGTGGGTCATACAATTAAATTAAGAAACTTCAACCTTAAAATTTTTCAAATGCTCTCTTGATATCTTTTTTAGGTGTATAGATTTCATTATATTTGTCATACCTTATAGATCTATATAAGTGAGTATATACCATGTTTGTCTTTCTCCTTCTGGGATATTTCACTCAGAATGATCTTTTCTAGATCCCACCATTTGCCTGCAAATTTCATGATTTCCTCCTTTTTGATTGCTCAGTAGTATTCCATTGTGTAAAAATATCACAATTTCTGTACCCATTCCTCCGTTGATGGACATCTGGGTTGTTTCCAGGTTCTGGCTATTACAAATAAAGCTGCTATAAACATGGTTGAGCAAGTATCCCTTTTGTGTACTTGAGCAAAGTTTGGGTATATACCTAGCAGTGGTATAGCTGGGTCTTGAGGAAGCACTATTCCTAATTGTCATGGGGTAAGATGATCAATCCTCGTTTAGAAAGACAGATGGGATGTGCATTGAACGTATGACAGGAGTCTACTGAGCACATCTGAAAGACGCTAACTAGCAGTGTTTTCAAAGCAGATACAAACCTTCATGACCAAACCGTCGGCAGAGTACAGGAAATCATATGAAAAAAGGGGAGTTTGTATGATGGGGAAAGGATAGGAGCTCCACAAGGACCAAATATATCTGGGCACAGGGTCTTTTCAGAGACTGACATTCAACTAAGGACCATGTGTGGATATAACTTAGAACCTCTGCTCAGATGTAGCCTGTGGTAGCTCAGTAACCAATTGGTTTCCCATAGTGAGGGGAACAAGGACTATTTCTAACAGGAACTCAATGACTGGCTCTTTGACCTCCCCACCTCCCAAGGGAGGAGCAGTCCTATTAGGCCACAGAGGAGGGCTTCGAAGCCAGTCCTGAAGATACCTGATAAAACAGGATCAGATGAATTTGGAGGAGGTCCCCCCCATCAGTGGACTTGGAAAGGGGCAGGGTGGAGATGAGGGAGGGAGGGTGTGGTTGGGAGGGAATGAGGGAGCGGGACACGGCTGGGATACAGAGTTAATAAAATGTAACTGATAAGAAAAAAATAAAATTAAAAAAAATTTTTTTTCAAATGTTCAAGTATTTCCTATGCTAACATATATCTAGGATTTATATCACTTGGATGATTTGAAAAGCTATGTTAACCAAGTTTTGGTTTTTTTTTTATTTTTTTATTATTTTTTTCTTTCTAGTTACATTTTGTTAACTCTGTGTCCCAGCTGTATCCCGCTCCCTCATTCCCTCCCCAACCCCACACTCCCTCCCTGGTCTCCTCCCTGCCCCTTTCCAAGTCCACTGATAGGGGAGGACCTCCTCCCCTTTCATCTAACCAAGTTTTGAAGATATTAATCTTGTTCAAAATCTGTAGATGTCTAAATTATCTGCAATTCAAGATTAAACAAAAATTTCTTTTAAATATTGTAGTTAAATATTCACTGAATTCTGATTATTGTAAGTCTCTTACACATAGTTTCACCTATTTCTATAGATCAACAAGTACACTAACACAATATATTAAAAGCAACAATTTAGGATTGGTACAAAATAACTGTAGATAAATTATTACATTAACCAATTCAACATTAATATAGTAGTGTACATCAATAGAAAGAATGAAGACATTTCTATAAAATTCACAGTAGCATCTATGATGCATATATTTTATATTCTATTATTATATGAGGCTACAGGCTAAAGAACTATATGACATTTAATATATTTTTAAGGATTCTTCTCTGAACGTGTAAAAGTCTAGATCTTTTCTGATATAGAAATGGAATACATTCATATTGGTTAAGGAATGTAGCAGAATATAAAACGAAACAACTGATATGAAAGTACTTAATTCAGCTCTCAAGAATAAGCTTCTTTATTCTTTCAGCATCAATAAAAATGTAACTTTCACCTGAGCCTGTCTGGTTGGCTGCTTTCAGAGGCAACCAGCTGAACATCCCAACTCCCTGGACACCTTTCTGCAGTAACTATGCTATAGTGTGTCTCAGTAATAAGGCAAAGCTTTATGACAATCATTTTCTGAAGAGTAATGCAATTCAGTGGGCTCACTACATTCTAAATATATACACTGGTGGCTACTTTGAAGATGTTCACAGCTGAGAGGCTAAGTTGATTGGGCACACAACGTCTCTGCCTCTTAGTTTGCCTTATAAAAGTATTTGTCTCTTCCACTGAGTTCTGCTTTCCTCCCAACGGAAAGCCAATTATCTCTCTAAAACAAAAGCAAATATACTCAGCCATTAATATGCCTATAGTTTCAAACCACAAGTAAATTTTCTATCAAAAGAGAATTGAATGTGGTGACTAACTTTAGTGACTACTAATTCTGTTCATCTGCTTTTTCTGAATTACAATTATTGTTCCAGTAATACAAGAGAAAGACATTGCAGTTTATGCTTAGAAATCTTAATGCACTATGACATTATGGAGACAAGATAAAACCCAAGAGAAATAATCTTAGGAAAAATAAAATTAAATATGAAAAAAGAAAAGTGTTAAGTAGAAACTAAATTGTATTTTATTACCAGAGCCAGCTTTTAACAAATATTCATATATTAGATGTGTACATTCTTAAAAGACTTATTTGTGTTGAAGTTGTATAAGCTGGGTTCTACAACTCTACATTTTGACCTGTTGTTTTCTGAATTTTGATCTCTGGCTATTGCAAAGTGAAGTTTTCTTCATGAGGGATGTGAACCATACATATCTTTAGCTATAAAGACAAATATTTAGAATGTAGTTGGGGATTGTGCTGGTTTAATACAATGCTCTTTCTCCTCCAGTATCCATGAGTTCACTGGCTCTGGGCAGTTGCAGTTGACTATGTTTCCTGTATCAGGCATGATTTCTCTGTTATTGAGTGGATCTTAGGTCCAATTATAGAGCTGTTGGTTACTTACAAGGTAAGCATACCACTATTGTACCTTCTGTGTTACTGCATCACACCTGTCATTCTGTGGTTCACAGGCATCATAGATGTGTAAGAACAAAACTCCTGTACCTAACTATGTCTCAAGGATTGTTGTAGAAGAAAGGGTGGAAAGTCTGTAAGGTCAAGAGGAACATGGAATTTGCAATAAGACTGTCATCTAGAAATATCAGAAGCTATACTCATAAAGTCTCATCAACATAATTGCCATAATCTGAGCTGAACAGTGACATTAACAATAGATATGCCAGTGAGGATTAAGAAAAAAACAGTAGGTGAGTCAGCAGCGACAGTGAATCCAGGGGAGGTGAGTTGGGCACAGAACCAAGGCCCCTTGTACTCGATCCCAACAGTCCTGTGGGGCTCTGCAGCAGCTCTAGGCTTAGAAATCTTTCTGCCTGCTCCCCAGCTGGCTGGCCAACCTGAGACACAAACAGTGAGCCAGTAGAGACAGTGAACTCAGTAGAGTACCTCTCTTCCTTAGCTACATCTGAAATCCAGACCCATTCTTGAGCCCCTGTACATCTCTTATCTTTCTGTAGACTACTCTAGACTCCAGACAGGTGGACCCAGTCTGTAGACCAGGCTCCAGGAGCAAACAGTAAAGGCTACAGACAACCAGATGGCTACAGACTGGTGTAAAGATACAGTCAACAAAAACGGGGATATAATGACTTCACCAGAATCCCCCAAATCAATGGATATTTTAATGGAGCTTAAGCACAGGAAAATGATCTTAAACTTATAATAATGTAGTTGTTAGAAGCACAAAAAGAGGAAATGAAAAAAAAGAAAAAAAACAAATAGAGGTCATCATGGACAGAGAAGAATCCACAATCAGCTGAAGTAAATGAATAAAATCACTTAGAGATAAAAATGGAATTAAAATCAATAAAGAAAACACAAACCAAGAAAACCTTGGAGATGGAGAACTTAAAGAAGAGACAGGAACCACAGAGGTAAGCCTCACCAACAGCACACAAGAGATGGAGGACAGAATCTCAGATGCAGAAGATACAATTGCAGAAACGGATACATCACTTAAAGAAAACATAAAGACAGAAAAGTTCCTGACACAAAAATTCAAGACATCAGGGACACCATGAAAAGACAAAACCAAAGGAATAGGAGTAGAAGGAATAAAAATAGAATAAAAGAAGATTCTAGGCTCCAAGGTCCAGAAATTATTTTCTAGAAAATCATAGAAGAAAATTTTCCCAACCTTAAGAGAGATGCCCTTAAACATACAGGAGGCCTACAGAACACCAAATAGACTAGACAAGGAAAGAAACTCCTTCCAGCACATAATAATCAAAACACTACATCTACAGATCAAAGAAAAAAATTAAAATTAAAAGCAGAAAGAGAAAAAAAAGCCAAGTAAATTATACAGGTAAACCTATCAGAATCATACCAGCCTTCTCAACAGAGACTATGAAAGGCAGAACAGCCTGGGCAGATATCATGCAGACTCTAAAGGACCACAGATGCCAACTCAGACTACTATACACCACTAAACTTTCAATCAACATAGATGAATAAAACAAAATATTCCATGATACAACTAAATTTAAACAATATATATATGCCTCAACCCAGTCCTACAAAAGATACTAGAAGGAAAACTTTCCTACCCAAAAATGTAAATTAAACACAAGAAAGTGCAAGATATAGATTCCTTCACAATAAAAAAAAGCAAAAGAAAACAAGCACACACACAATCACCATCAACTCCACAAAAGCAGGAACCAACACTCATTGTCCACTAATATCTACCAATATACTGATATTGATATTGATTCTACTCTCCAATAAAAAGACACAGATTTACAGAATGGTTGTAGAAACAGGATCCAACATTCTGCTGCATTCAAGAAATACATGTCTGCAACAAAGATAGACACTACCTAGGAGTAAAGGTCTGGAAAAACATTTCCTAAGCAAATGGAACCAAGAAGCCAGCTGCAGTAGCTATTCTAACATATAATAAAATAGACTTTCAACCAGAAATTAATCAAAAGAGAAAGGGAAGTCCACTTCATTCTCTTCAAAGGAAAAAATCCACCAGAAGGACATCACAATCCTGAACATCTATGCCCTCAATACAAAGGCTCTTGCAATTGTAAAAGAAACATTATTAGAACTTAAATGACACATTGATCCCAACACCAGTAGTAGGAGACTTCAACATCCCATTCTCAGCAATGGAAAGATCATCTACACAGAAGCTAAATAGTGAAATAATGACACTTACAGAGGTTAAGTCAAATGGACTTAACAGAAGTCTACAGAACTTTTCATCCAAACACTAAAGGGTATACTTTCTTCTTAGAACCTCACAGACTTTTCTCCAAAATTGATCATACAGTCCAGCATAAAGCAAGCCTCAACAGATACAAGAAGATTAAAATAATCCCTTGTGTCATATCAGTCCACCACTGTCTATATGGTAATAACAGTAACAGAACTAGCAAAAAGCTCACACATGCATGGAAACTGATCCACTCTCTACTCAATGACAGCTGGGTCAGGAAAGAAATAAAGAAATCAAAGACTTCCTATAATTCAATGAAAATGAAGGCACAAGTTATCTAAACTATGAGACACAATCAAAGCAGTGCTAAGGGGAAAGTTCATAGCACTAAGTTCCTTCATAAA
>NW_026596091.1:19365485-19408760 GCF_907164565.1 Psammomys obesus | reverse complement strand
AAAAAAAAAAAAAGAGCTAGCAATATCCTTAGCCATCAGGGAGATGCAAATCAAAACAACCCTGAGCTTTCACCTTACACCCATCAGAATGGCTAAGATAAAAACCTCAAGTGACAACACATGCTGGAGAGAATGTGGAGAAAGGGGAACCCTCCTCCATTGCTGGTGGGAATGCAAACTTGTACAACCACTTTGGAAATCAATCTGGCACTTTCTCAGACAATTAGGAATAGTGATTCCTTAAGATCCAGCTATACTCCTAGGCATATATCCAAAAGATGCTCAAGTACACAACAAGGACATTTGTTCAACCATGTTTATAACAGATTTATTCGTAATAGCCAACCTGAAAACAACCCAGATGACCCTCAGTAGAGGAATGGATACAGAAATTGTGGCACTTTTACACAATGAAATACTACTCAGCAATAAAAAAGGAAGAAATCATGAAATTTGCAGGCAAATGGTGGGAACTAGAATCGATCATCCTGAGTGAGGTATCCCAAAAGCAGAAAGACACACATGGTATATACTCACTTATATAGACTTATAAGATAGGATAAATATACTGAAATCTATACACCTAAAGAAGATAAACAAGAAAGAGGACTCAGGTTAAGATGACCAATCCCCACTTAGAAAAAAACAAATGGGATGGACATTGGATATAGGAGAAAACAAGTAACAGGACAGGAGCCTACAGCACAGGGCCTCTGAAAGACTCTACCTAGCAGTATCAAAGCAGATATTAAGACTCATAACCAAACCTTTGACAGAGTTCAGGGAATCATATGAAAGAAGGGGGAATTAGTAAGACCTGGAGAGGACAGGAGCACCACAAGGACCAAATATATCTGGGCACAGGGGTCTTTCATGAGACTGTTTCTCCAACAAAGGACCATGTATGGATATAACCTAGAACTCCTGCTTGGATATAGCCCATGGTAGCTCAGTGTCCAAATGTGTTCTCTAATAAGGGGAACAGGGACTATTCTTGACATGAACTCAATGGTGAGCTTTTCGACACCCCCCATCCCCCGCCAAGGGAGGAGCAGCCTTGCTAGGCCACAGAAGAAGACATTATAGCCAGGCCTGAAGAGATTTGATAAGCTAGGGTCAGATGGAAGGGGAGGAGGTCCTCCCCGATTAGTGGACTTGGAAAGGGGCAGGGAGAATATGAGGGAGGGAGAGTGGGATTGGGAGGGAAGGAGGGAGGAGGCTACGGCTGGGATACAAAGTAAATAACCTGTGATTAATATAAAAATAAATTAAAAAAAGAAAAGCATCCAGTTAAATGTGAAGAATCATTCAACCACCTTTCAGTAATAACCCACAATGTAAATGGTCTTAACTATTTAATTAAAACACACAGTTTAGCTGATTGGGAAAAAAAAAAAAAAAGCTAGAAGAAATCCCTTTGTAGACTTTTGAAACTTTATTTCTGTGTGTCTCTCTTGGTAGTTATATTCTCCATGTGGCATTTCTTTCTCTTGCATCTGCTTGTAAATTCTCTCCCCCTTGTCAACTCAAGAAATCAACAATTCTGAGCAGGGGTTCCAGGATATATCTATGAATGGTCCTTGGATGGAGAATCAGTCTCAGAAAACACCCTTGTTCTCAGATCCTTTGGTTCTGTTGCTCTCCTTGTGGAGCTCCTGACCTCTCTAAGTCTTTTTTTTTTTTTTGAATTTTATTTTTTTCTTATCAGTTACATTTTATTAACTCTGTATCCCAGCCTTGTCCCAATCCCTCATTCCCTCCCAGTCCCTCCCTCCCTCCCTTCCTCATCTCCACCGTGCCCCTTGCCAAGTCCACTAATAGGGGGGACCTCCTCCTAATTCATCTGATCCTGTTTTATCAGGTATCTTCTGGACTGGCTGCAAAGCTCTCCTCTGTGGCCTAACAGGACTGCTCCTCCCTTGGGGGGTGGGGAGGCCAAAGAGCCAATCATTGAGTTCCTGTTAGAAATAGTCCTTGTTCCCCTCACTATGGGAAACCAATTGGTTACTGAGCTACCACAGGCTACATCTGAGCAGAGGTTCTAGGTTACATTCATACATGGTCCTTGGTTGCATGTCAGTCTCAGAAAAGACCCTGTGCCCAGATATCTTTGGTCCTTGTGGAGCTCCTATCCTTTCCTCATCAGACTAACTCCACTTCTTTCTTATGATTCCCTGTACTCTGCCAAAGGTTTGGTCATGAGTCTTTGCTTTGAAAACACTGCTAGTTAGAGTCTTTCAAATGCGCTCAGTAGACTCCTGTCATACGTTCAATGTGCATCCCATCTGTCTTTCTAAACGAAGATTGATAATCTTACCCCATGTCCACTCTCTTGATTATCTTTTAGGTGTGCAGATTTCATTATGTTTATCATATCTTATAAGTCTATATAAGTAAGTATATACCGTGTTTGTCTTTCTCCTTCTGGGATATTTCACTCAGGATGATCTTTTCTAGATCTCATCATTTGCCTGCAAATTTCATGATTTCCTCCTTTTTGATTGCTGAGTAGTATTCCATTGTGTAAAAATACCACAATTTCTGTACCCATTCCTCCGTTGATGGACATCTGGGTTGTTTCCAGGTTCTGGCTATTACAAATAAAGCTGCTATAAACATGGTTGAGCAAATATCCCTTTTGTGTACTTGAGCAAACTTTGGGTATATACCTAGCAGTGGTATAGCTGGGTCTGGAGGAAGCACTATTCCTAATTGTTTTAGAAAGCACCAGATAGATTTCCAGAGTGGTTGTATCAGTTTACATTCCCACCAGCAGTGGAGGAGGGTTCCCCTTTCTCCACAACCTCTCCAGCATGTGTTGTCCCTTGAGTTTTTCATCTTGGCCATTCTGATGGGTATAAGGTGATATCTCAGGGTCGTTTTGATTTGCATTTCCCTGATGGTTAATGAGGATGAGCATTTCTTTAAGTGTTTCTCTGCCATTCAATATTCCTCTGTCGAGAATTCTCTGTTTAGCTCTGTTCCCCATTTTTTAATTGGATTACTTGGTTTGCTGCTTTTCAGGTTCTTTAGTTCTTTGTATATACTGGATATGAGTCCTCTGTCAGATAAAGGGTTAGTGAAGATTCTTTCCCAATCTGTATGCAGGTGTTTTGTTTTGATGACAGTGTCCTTTGCTTTACAGAAGCTTTTCAGTTTCATGAGGTCCCATTTATTGATTGTTGCTCTTAGAGCCTGTGCTGTTGGTGTTCTGTTCAGAAAGTTGTCTCCTGTGCCAATGAGTTCTAGGCTGTTCCCCACTTTTTCTTCTAACAGATTTAGAGTACCTGGTTTTATGTTGAGGTCTTTGACCCCCTTGGACTTTAGTTTTGTGCAGGGTGATAAATATAGATCTATTTTCATTTTTTTGCATGTGGACATCCAGTTGGACCAGCAACATTTATTGAAGATGCTGTCTTTTTTCCATTGAATGGTTTTGGCTTCTTTGTCAAAAATCGAGTATTCATAGGTGTGTGGGTTTAGTTCTGGGTCTTCTATGCAGTTCCATTGGTCCTCCTTTCTGTTTTTATGCCAATACCATGCAGTTTTTATTAGTATTGCTCTGTAGTACAACTTGAGATCGGGGATAGAGATACCTCCAGATGATCTGTTGTTGTACAGGATTGTTTTGGAGATTCTGGGTTTTTTGTTTCTCCATATGAAGATGAGAATCTTTTTTTCAAGGTCTGTAAAGAATTGAGTTGGTATTTTGATGGAAATTGCGTTGAATCTGTAGATTGCTTTTGGCAGGATGTCCATTTTCACAATGTTAATCCTACCAATCCATGAGCACGGGAGATCTTTCCATCTTCTGAGATCTTCTTCAATTTCTTTCTTCAGAGACTTGAAGTTTTTCTCAAACATGTCTTTCACTTGCTTGGTTAGTGTCACCCCAAGATACTTTATGTTATTAGTGGCTATTGTGAAGGGTGTTGTTTCCCTAATTTCTTTCTCAGCCCTTTTGTCTTTGGTATACAGGAGGGCTTCTGATTTTTTTTGAGTTGATTTTGTATCCTGCCACTTTGCTGAAGGTGTTTATCAGCTGAAGGAGTTCTCTGGTTGAATTTTTGGGGTTGCTCATATAAACAGTCATATCATCTGCGAATACTGACACTTTGACCTCTTCCTTTCCGATTTGTATCCCCTTGATCTCCTTTAGTTATCTTATTGCTCTGGCTAGGACTTCAAGTACTATGTTGAAGAGGTAGGGAGAGAGTGGGCAGCCTTGTCTTGTCCCTGATTTCAGTGGGATTGATTTAAGTTTCTCTCCATTGAGTTTGATGTTGGCTATAGGCTTGCTGTATATTGCCTTTACTATGTTTAGATATGTGCCTTGTATTCCTGATCTCTCCAAGACTTTAAACATGAATGAGTGTTGGACTTTTTCAAATGCTTTTTCAGCATCTAAGGAGATGATCATGTGGTTTTTCTCCTTCAGTTTGTTTATGTGGTGGATTACATTGATGGATTTCCGTATGTTGAACCACCCTTCCATGACTGGGATGAAGCCTACTTGGTCGTGGTGGATGATATCTCTGATGTGTTCTTGGATTCTGTTTGCAAGTATTTTATTGAGTATTTTTGCGTCAATGTTCATAAGAGAGATAGGTCTGAAGTTCACTTTTTTTGTTGGGTCTTTGTGTGGTTTAGGTATCAGGGTGACTGTTGCTTCATAGAGTGAGTTTGGAAATGTACCTTCTGTTTCTATTTTGTGGAATACTTTGAGGAGAATTGGTGTGAGCACTTCTTTGAAGGTCTGGTAGAATTGCGCGCTGAAACCACCTGGCCTAGGGCTTTTTGTGGAGGGGAGACTGTGAATGACTGCTTCAATTTCCTTGGGGGATATAGGGCTGTTCATTTTTTTTTACCTGATCTTGACTTAATGTTGGAAGATGGAATCTATTAAGAAAATTGTCCATTTCATTTAGATTTTCAAATTTTGTGCCATATAGGCTTTTGTAGTATGACCTAATGATTGTTTGAATTTCCTCTGTGTCTGTAGTTATGTCACCCTTTTCATCTCTGATTTTGTTGATTTGGATAGATTCTCTCTGCTTTTTAGTTAGTTTGGCTAAGGGTTTGTCTATCTTGTTGATTTTCTCAAAGAACCAGCTTTTTGTTTCATTGATTCTTTGAATAGTTTTATTTGTTTCTAATTGATTGATTTCAGCCCTGAGTTTGATTATTTCCAGCCTTCTGCTCCTCTTGGGTGTATCTGCTTCTTTTTTTTCTAGGGTTTTCAGTTGGGCCATTAAGTTGTTTGTATGTGATGTTACGAATTTCTTCTTGCAGGCACTTAGTGCTATAAATTTTCCCCTGAGCACTGCTTTCAATGTGTCCCATAAATTTGGGTATGTTGTGCCTTCATTTTCATTGAATTCTAGGAAGTCTTTAATTTCTTTCTTTATTTCTTCCTTAACCCAGCTGTCGTTGAGTAACACGTTCAATTTCCATGTACGTGTAGGCTGTTTGTTATTTCTGTTGTTGTTGAGGTCCAGCTTAAGTCCATGGTGGTCAGATAGAATACAAGGGATTATTTCAATCTTTTTGTATCTGTTGAGGCTTGCTTTATGACCAACTATATGTTCTATTTTGGAGAAGGTTCCTTGCGGTGCTGAAAAGAAGGTATACTCTTTTGAGTTTGGATGAAAAGATCTGTAGAAGTCTATTAGGTCCATTTGATTTAGGGTCTCTGTAAGTGTTTTTATTTCTCTATTTGTTTTCTGTCTAGTTGATCTGTCCCTTAGTGAGAGTGGAGTGTTGAAATCTCCCACTGTTAGGGTTTTAGGATCAATGTGTGATTTAAGCTT
Source organism: Psammomys obesus (assembly GCF_907164565.1). Classification (NCBI taxonomy): domain Eukaryota; kingdom Metazoa; phylum Chordata; class Mammalia; order Rodentia; family Muridae; genus Psammomys; species Psammomys obesus. The sequence goes on along the minus strand of NW_026596091.1, from coordinate 19,402,950 downwards.
TAATTTTGTTTGATTTATGAATGTAGGTGCTCTTGTATTTGGGGCATAGATATTCAAAATTGTGATGTCCTCTTGGTGGATTCCTTTGATGAGAATATAGTGGCCATCCTTATCCTGTTTGATTAACTTGGGTTGAAAGTCTATTTTATTAGATATTAGGATGGCTACTCCCGCTTGTTTTCTAGAACCATTTGCTTGAAAGACATTTTTCCAGCCCTTTACTCTGAGGTAGTGTTTATCTTTGTTGCATAGGTGTGTTTCTTGGATGCAACAGAATGATGGATCCTGTTTCCAAAACCATTCTGTTAGTCTGTGTCTTTTAATTGGGGAGTTGAGTCCTTGATGTTGATAGAAACTAGTGACCAACAATTGTTACTTGCTTTAGATGTGGGGTTGGTGGTGTCACTGAGTTTCATTGCTTGTATTCTTTTGGTTTTTTGTTGTGTAGTTATCTATTTCCTCTGTTTCCTTCGATGTAGTTGTTTTCTTTGGTTTGGAGTTTCTTCTCTAGTAACTTCTGTAGAGCTGGGTTACTATGTAGATATTGTTTAAATTTGGTTTTGTCTTGGAATATCTTGAATTCTCCGTCTATGTTGATTGAAAGTTTTGCTGGGTATAGTAGTCTGGGTTGGAATCTGTGGTCCCTTAAGGACTGTATGATTTTTGTTCAGGCCCTTTTGGCTTTCATAGTTTCTGTTGAGAAATCTGGTGTGATTCTGATATGTCTACCTTCATATGTTCCTTGGCCTTTTTCCCTTGCTGCTTTTAGAATTTTTTCTTTGTTCTGTAGGTTCAGTGTTTTGACTATGATGTGACGTGAAGAATTTCTTTTCTGGTCTAGTCTACTTGGTGTTCTGTAGGCCTCTTGTATGTTTATGGCCATCTCCTTCTTTAAGTTGGGAAAGTTTTCTTCTATAATTTTCTTGAAAATATTTTCCGGACCTTTGAGCCTGATGTCTTCTTTTTCTTCTACTCCTATTATTCTTAGGTTTTGTCTTTTGATGGTGTCCTTGATTTCTTGGATGTTTTGTGTTTGGAACTTTTCTGATTTTATTTTTTCTTTGAGAGACGTGTCAATTTCTGCAAGTGTATCTTCAGCTCCTGAGATTCTTTCTTCCATCTCTTGTATTCTGTTGGTGATGCTTACCTTTGTAGTGCCTGATCTTTTCTCTATGTTCTCCAGCTCCTGGTTTTTCTCTATTTGTGTTTTCTTTATTGATCCTAATTCTGTTTTCATGTCTTGCACCATTTCCTTCATCTGTTTGAATGTGGAGTCCTGCTTTTCAATGATAGCTTCTATTTTTCTGTCCGTTTCCTCTCTATGTATTACTAATTGTGCCTCTACTTCTTTGGGTATAATTGCCTGTATTTCTATGAGAGCTTTGTTTATTTCTTCTTTATTTGCCTTCATTTGTGTGGACATTTCTTTGAGAGCTTTGTGCATTTCTTCTCTGTTTGCCTCAATTTTCGTGGTCATTTCTCTGAGAGTACGATTTGTTTCCTCTTGGTGAGTCTCGATTTCTTTGGTTATTTCTCTGAGGGCTTTGTTCATTTCATCTCTATGGGCCTCTAATAGCTGGAGAAATATAGTTTTGAGGTCGTTTTCTTGTATATCTAGTGAATTGAAGTGTCCATTGTTTTGTAGGGTTGCTGGTGAGGTCATTGTGTCCTGATTTTTGTTGGGAGTGTTCTTACGTCTGCCTCTAGCCATCTGATTATTTATAATCCTCACTGGTTGTTCCTCGAGATTGTAGTTTGGGCTATGATCCTCTCTTTCTGTTTTCTGGACTGTTTTTTCAGGAAGATGAGAGAGGTTCACTGCTTTGGGAGTGTGCACTGTGTTTTCAGTTTTGCCTAAGTAAAGAATGTGACGCTGGCGCTATTCGCGTGCGCTTTTAGCGGGCGCAGTGTGAATGTGCGGATTCTCTGACTATTGCAGTGGCCTGCAAGCCACTATTACGCTGTTCTGACTGAGATTCAGGGATTGTTTGCCTGGATTACCCTGGTGGACCTGCAATTCAGAGGCTTCAATATTGGGGTCGCTATCGTCCTTCTGATGCCCACACTAGGAGTGTGTGTAGCAGGGATCTCATCTGGTTGCTTCTGTAGAGAGGCCCTGGGTCTGGGGCAATCTCTCCGTAGAAGGCTCACTCACTCTCTTGCAGGACCAGTTGGAATGCACAGGGGTTCCCCTTGCTCACTACTCTCTGTTTTGGTCCTGCTGCAGAAGTGCACGGGTAGGCTAACAGTCAGCTCTGTGACACTGTGGCCGCAGGACTCGGTGTTCACCTTTCCTGTGTGCTGCCTCTTTGTCCTTTCCCTCTGCCAGGAGGGGTTGTGTTGACTGGTCCCTGGGTGGCGCGGGAAAGAGTTAGGATGAGTGTACTCAATCCCAGATCCCGGGCCTAGATCTCTCTGCCAGAAGCAGCCTAGCAGTAGAATCTATGTTTGCTGATCCCAAGAGAGTACAGTGTAGGGTTGAGTGTCCTCAGATCCAGAGCTTGGGTTTCTCTGCTAGGGGCCGCTGTAGAGAGGGTGCTGTGTCCTTGGCAGGCTGCCTCTCTGTCCTTCCCCTCTGACCTTCCCCTCTGCTGGGCAAGTTTATGGAGTTGCTCTCAGGGGAGTGCCAGCAGGGGTTTGGGCTTCTCAGTCGGATCCTGAGCCCTGAGCCGGTGTTTCTCTGCCAGGGGGTCGGGGGGGGGGTGTGTGCCGGTGATAGAACTTGCTGCTAGAATGACCACATTCCCAGATCCCGAGCTGTAGTTTGTAAAAATATGGAACGCTTCACGAATTTGCGTGTCATCCTTGCACAGGGGCCATGCTAATCTTCTCTGTATCGTTCCAATTTTAGTATATGTGCTGCGGAACCGAGCACGCTCTCTAAGTCTTTTTAACTCCCCTTCTTTGATAGGATTCCCTGCATTCTGCCCAAAGTTTATTTAACAGTCTCTTAAACAAAGCATCTGCTTTGATACCTTGCTGGGTAGAGTCTTTCAGAGGCCCTCTGTGGTAGGCTAAGGTCCTGTATCCTATTTTCTCCTTGTTCCAATGTCCACCCTGTTTGTCTTTCTAAGTGAGGGTTGATCATCTTACCCAATGACATCCTCCCTGCTTAGCTTCTTTAGGTGTATAAATTTTAGTGTGTTTATCCTATACTATAAGTCTAGTATCCACTTATAAGCGAGTATATGCCTTGTGTGTCAACCTGGCTCAAATATAGCCCATGGCAGCTCAGTATCCAAGTGGGTTCCCTAGTAAGGGGAAAAGGGACTGTCTCTGACATGAACTCTCTGGTTGGCTCTTTGACTACCCCCAACAAGGGGGGGAGCAGCCTTGCCGGGCCACAGAGGAGGACAATGCAGCCAGTCCTGATAAGACCTGATAAGCTAGGGTCAGATGGAAGGGGAGGACGACCTCCCCTATCTGTGGACTTGGGGAGGGGCATGAGAGGAAATGAGGGAGGGAAGGTGGGAATGGGAGGGAGTGAAGGAGGGGGCTACAGCTGGGATACAAAGTGAATAAACTATAATTAATATAAAATATAAAATTTTCATTTAAATGAATAAATAGCCATTGTCAGAAAAAAAACAAACAAACAGAAGACCAACAAACAAATCAAACAAAAAACCCCACAACACTTGGGTTTTATATTTGTTTCCTTTTACGGAAGTTCATCACTGTGTTCTGATGTTAATGTCATTGCTCTATATTTGCTGGTCTAGTGTTTTGGTTGTTTAAGGAGATTAGAAATCTAGTACTTCTTTCTTACTAGAGCATCTTTCTGGTAGAGTCGCTGTCAAACTTTCCTTTATTACACTGAGAAGTGCTGCTTTCTTGTTGACCTCCCTCATTTATTGTTTGAGACATCAAATCCAAACCATTTCTCTTCCAATATAAATGAAGTAGTAAGTAAACAAATGAACTATTAGAATTACAAGCTTGTTAAATATTTCTTTATCTTTCAATTTTAGTCAAACATCTCTTACAGATATATATTCTTATCCAAAACCCCAAGCATTGTTTGGAAAGTTGAGAAAGAAACAAATTACCATTGATCTTTTTTATTGAATAATAGATTTAATTTTTATATAGATGTTTGTAACATAGTATAAGAATTATGAAAGCTGTATGTTATAAAAAAGGAAAAATACAATCAGTTACACCTGGTTTGTGTGGAAATGTTTGTATATGAGCGGTAGAAGAGCTGAAAGCAGAGTTTTGCAGGCTGTACTGATGTGAGTCCGAAACAGTAGAAGTCAATTAAAGATGGGTAGGACCATTACCTGGTCCCTACTGAGCTTCCTGAACAGACAAGATACAATAGTTGTTTTCATAAGCTTCTATAGACATCAACTGAACCATTTCAGTGTCCATGCTTTCCCTGCCATAAAAAAAAAAAACAAAACTGTATCTCCTGAACTGTAAGCCCAAAGACACCTTTTAAATGTATACATCTATACTAATTAGGGAATAGGTGTGAATAAAAGAATACACATTGAAAGAAAATGATATGTATAGAAATAAAGAGAAGAAAATGACATTCATGCCACAATTAAAAACATTATGAAAAACTAACTAAAAAACCAAAAGACTAAAGTTTCTCAATCCTAAATTAGGTAAATTAAAAATCTTAGAAAAAACACATAGGAAAATATACTTCATATCTTCAAATCATAGAATATATTTTAGATACAAATATTGGAATGACACATGAGCAGTATCAACAAGTTGAAATAAACAGCTAATGTTTAAAACAAAAGTATTTATATATTTGTAAGTACATGCACACACATGCATGTAGTAGTCACATAAGTGCACAGGTGCACAAGTGTGAAATGACAATTGGATGAACAAAATATAGTAATCAGGGAAGATGAGTTACTAGGTTTGCTGAGGTGATTTGCAATGTAGTTAAATATGAGCAACACAGGCAGAAAATTATATAATTCTTACTTTACAATAAAAAAAGCCACAATTGTGAACAAATTACTGTCAAATTATATATTGAGAAGTGTTCTTATCCCTGAAGAACAATTAATCCTAGAAGTAGAATCTTGTAAGAGTCATCTCACAACAGATGAAAATAGCCAAATATCATATCATCAAAAATGTACAAATAAAAGATTCTTAGAAATATAAGTATTGGTGTGTGAATCTACACACACAGAGAAAAAAAAAAAACTTACACTGTCTCAAGCTATCACCATTCAAACAGCCTTTTCTTTTAAACAAAAGAATTTATAAAATCCAGAGCAGTTATTTCTATTAGAAATTTTTCTGTGCTTTGGTTAACAAAGCATACATGAATATATGTATATGTTATAACATATATTTTCATATATGATATGTAATTATTTTGTCTTTTTCTTATTGGATGCTAAGCAAAAATAATAATTCATTAAAGGAGGAGAAAAAGCACATTCAGTGGGATATTAGTTTTTATCAAAAGTTTTATTGATAGATATTTATAGATAACCAAATAGATATTAATGGTTGTCATGGTGGAAACGAGATGAACTGAAATAAAGAGATATAAAAGCAAGATGACTCCTATGGAGCAAAACAGAATATTTCAGTGGCCTTATGTGCTCTCTGAACTCAGACTTAAAGTCTATAAACACTATAAGATTAGTCATGGAGAGGCTGAGAATAAATGGAAAATAACATGATACAATCTACCCCTAATCGATTACTAAGAAAGCACAGTCATTAAATTAATCAGACTTAAGCCCCAACTCTTCAAAGTATCATAGTGTTAAAGTTTTGATCTCTAATTGTAAATAAACATGCATTAATAACATAAATTTTCATGTATGATACTAACACCTAAGACCATCAGTCATAGCAATGCCTTTGTGTCTTAAGCAATTTTGGCCCCATATGTAACAATGTCTTACTAAATTATTTCCCTAGTGTAGTGACAATATTTGACAATATTTTAAAATATTCTTTTAAAATTTGAAATATAATTACATCACTTCTCCCTTCTCTTTTTGGTCGTTAGCCCCACTCATTTCCACTCTTTCTAGCTTCTGTATATTAAATAACATAATAACTGTGTGGCGATGATTATAATTTATATTGCCATGATAAGAATTATCTTCTGAAGGTGACCATCATCTTTTCATACCCACTCCTAAACTAGAAATCACATCGCAAACACCAAAGGACCACTCTAGACTCAACTGTCAGTTGGTGATTCCTGCTGTTGTCTGCTGGTGACTATTTCTGCTTTGTCATTAGGAATAAATCAAGAAGTCTGTCTGCAAATGATCTCAGTCAAAATAAGAAAACAGATGCAGGAAAAAAAAAAAATCAGCCATCCCTGCCTAGCACAGAGGTACATCTTTTCACTTCACCCAGGCCTCAAGATCTGTGCATTGAAAACATAACACCAGACCCAGTTTATGCCTTTTAGTTATTTTCTGCATGAAGAATAATAAGGGATGTAAGGGTCCTACTTATTTTTTTCAGTTCCGGAGTTACCTATATTTTTGTTTGTACTTATACTGAAAGAGAATGTGAGATCTGGAAGAGGAGTGACAAGAATTTGGGTATCTGGGAAAGCAGAGGCCTAAGAAAATTTTGAAGTCAAACCAACAGTTTTCCCATCCTGTATTCTAATAAATATTTTCTTTGAGGAAATAGCCAAGTACTGCTCTGTGTTCTAATAATGACACTTATTTTAAATTTACTGACAACGATGATAAAAATGAATCAATTTCTTGTTATAATAAGAAGTAACATAAACAAGGTTTAATGTGAGGATGCTGGGGCAGTTTCCAGTGGATTTTCCTAACGTCCTTGCTGCTGTGTCTGCCTTGGCCATGTCTATGAGGGACATGCAGAGAACTAGGAGACCCAGTAGATTTCCATGCACTGTGACTGAGCCTCTCCTGTTGACTGAAAAGGTTGTTCCAGTTTGGCACATTCTATTTAAGAACACTGCTGATTATGGAGACCAAATAATTTTAACCAGAATGCAGATGGAGAAAGCACATTTTAGTATTACCAACCAAGACTCTTAGACTGCTGACATACTGAACCAAACTATCTGGACACAGGGGTCTTTTCTGAGACTGATAATCCAACCAAAAGCCATTCATGGATATCCTAGAACCCCTGCTCAGATACAGCCCATGGCAGCTCAGTATCCAAGTGGGTTCCCTAGTGAGGGGAAGAGAGACTGTCTCTGACATGAACTCAGTGGCTGGCTCTTTGACCACCCACCCCCTGAGGGTGAATCAGCCTTGCCAGTCCACAGAGGAAGACAATGCAGCCAGCCCTGATGAGACCTGATAAGCTAGAGTCAGATGGAAGGAGAGGAGGACCTCTCTTATCAGTGGATTTGGAGAGGGGCATGGGAGAAGATAAGGGAGAAAGGTGGGATTGGGAGGGAGTGAGGGAGGGGCTACAGCTGGGATGTAAGGTGACTAAACTGTAGTTAATATAAAAATAATGAAAAATTAATTAAATAATTTCAGCTATTTTGCTGCTTAGCATGAAGTGAAGAATACTTAGGTATCATAACTAGTCTCTAGATGGCTGCTCAGGAAATGTGTGTAACCAACTCATATATATGACTGTCTCGATTCCCACATGATGGGGAAGTGCTTTATCCTACAGGCTTGCTTGCAAAATCCCGAGTGCTTTGCAAATGGGAACCAAAGACTCACAAGGAAAAACCATTGCCAAACTAACTCCCCTTTCTCCACATCTTCTCTAGCATGTGTAGTCACTAGAGTTTTTGATCTTAGCCATCCTGATGGGTGTGGGATAGAATCTCAGAATACTTATGATTTCCATTTCACTGATGATGAAGGATGTTGAGCATTTCTCATTAATTAATTAATTTTTTAAATATAAATTTTTATTTATTACTGTTTATTCACTTTGTATCCCAGCTATAGCCGCACCCTCACCCCTCCCAATTCCACCCTTCCTCTCTAATCTCCTCCCATGCCCCTTCCCCAGTCCACTGATAGTGGAGCATTTCATTAAGTGCTTCTCCACCATTTGATATAACTGTATTAAAAACTCTCTGTTTAGATCCATACCCCGCTTTTTAATTGGATTACTTGGTTTGTTGGTGTTTAATTTCTAGAGTTTTTAAAAACATATTCTGGCTATTACCCTTGTCTCTGATGTAGGGTTAGTGAAGATCTTTTTCTAGTCTGTAGGTTGTTGTTTTGTTCCGTTGACAGTGTCCTTTGCTTTAGAGAAGCTTTTCAGTTTCATGAGGTCCTAAACATTGTAAAGGCAATGATAGCAAACCTATAGCCAACATCAAACTAAACGGAGAGAAACTTCAATCACTCTCACTGAAATAAGGTACCCACTCTTTCTGTATCTCTTCAACATAGTACTTGAAGTCATAGCTAGAGCAATCGGACAACTAAAAGAGATTAAAGGGGATACAAATAAGAAAGGATGAAGTTAAAGTATGATTGTTCACTGAAGACAGGACAGTAAATTGAGTGACTTCACAAATTCTACCAGAGAACTCCTAACAGCTGGTAAACCCTTCAACAAAGTTGTTGAATATAAAATTAACTAAAAAAAAATTATTAGCCCTCCTGTATATAAAATATAAAGGGCTGAGAAATAAATTAGGGAAGCAACACCCTTCATAATAGCATGAATAGCATACAGTACCAAGGACTTCTGTTGGGTTCAGACATGTTATTGGATATCTGTGCCTTTTTGATGCAAGCATGCAAATGGACATATCAGTTTTACATCTACCACTCACAAAGCATCATAAACTTTCATTATTTATAAATTATTCATGGGCAAATTGAGAATAGTGGTAATATTTACTTTTATCACAGGAGTGATTGAAATATTTTATAACTACCATAAACCCAATTTTAAGGATATTTAAGAAATGAATCAGGAAAAAATAATGTTGATATTGTGGGCAGTTAGAAGACCAATGGCAATATTTGATAATTTCTTTGTGCTTAGGAATCCCAAATATGTATTTTGATTATTCTAATATCAAAACTCAAATATTTCAAATAATGCAGAATGTCTAGACAGCACAAATAAGGACAGATATTTGAAAATTCATTCTACTTTCCCTCATTAATTCACATATATAAATATAGAAATACTCATGCTACTTGAGTACAAGAATCAATACTATTTTCTTCAAATTTCTGTTGATGGAAGCAAGTAAGCTCTCTTTGAAAACTGTTAAAATATTTTTTCCTGTGTGAAGCTGCTGGCTTAGTAAATTATGTGCTGGTTTTCATCAATACAGAAAAAACCTCATTTATTAGAGTTGATCCTGATGGAATTGACAGATGAGCTTGTACACTGCAGAGCTCTTTGCTTCAATGCAGACGACTGCATGCATGGTGACAACACCTTCATGCTTTTAGATTTGGGCTGCCTGATGCAAATTACTCAGTATTAATGAGTCCTGTATTCATTCTCCAGATCTTCAGAGTAAAAAAAAAAAATCATATTTCTGACTCCTCCCCAGTGAAAAATACGCTATGGCCATATGAGGATTTTGTAGGGAAAAAGAACCAATTTCCTACCCATATAATTCAATGTTGTTACGTTTATCTACCCCAAGGCACCACTTGTAACATACTCTTTGTGTAGTAGGTGTTGAAATTAACAGAATAGAGGAGTAAATTACATCTTTAAATGCAAGGATTTATACATAACATTTAACCTTACATCAAGGAAAACATGCAAAAAAAAAAAAGTGTTACAGTTAACTGTTCATCTCTCTGACATGTGCCACGCCGTGTATCAGATTTGCTTGGTTTGCGTTTTTTAATGCTTGCCCAATTTGTTTTTCTTCTTTCCTTTGTGGAAGGCTGAACATGCCCTCAGGGCAGCAGTCAATACTTTCTGATGAATAGAAAGAACGTTGCTGACATAGCAGAAAACCTCAGAAAGCTTTCAAAAAAAAAAAAAAAAAAAAACACGATTATCATTATATTTGGTACAAAAGTCTCAGATATTGATAGCAGGAAATGCAATTGTTTTTCCCCTTTAGAATTTTCTTCTTGTCATCCCAAGTAGTGCCATTCATTTTTAGCTGCAAGTGGCAGTGAAGTGAAAAATGATGGCAGCTAGACCATTCCTTAGGGTTCATAGCAATGCCTAGCAAGACTTTTTTTTTTTTTTTGTGGCTGATGTTAAGTTACAATATAAACCTAAGTAGTAGCACTGACAGGATCAGGTTTCCTTGTCATGTACTATAAAAACAAGAAATGTGAGAGTAAGATTAGAAAGACAAGGCAATCTTCTTCAGTACTGAACTTAAATAAATGAAGAAAGCTATACTTACTTCACAATCTTCCCTTGCAAGATGGTGTTCTTCCCACTGATTTCTACTTTTCATCATCAAAATTTGAAAAAAAAAATATTTCTGGCTAGAAGAAAAGTCATAATAGGAATGGACACCTTTCTTAGCACAAGCCTTTGTTTATTCTAAGGGTCATTATAACCATGAAGTATATATACTCTTAGTTGAGGACACCAAAGCAACAATTTTGGTTGCAAAAAACAGCTATCTTAAAGTGATGTGTCATGCTCTTTGGTTAGCCATTAAATATTTTATATGGTATTACAATATTATACTATACTTTCATTGTTTTATTTTCTGTTAAAATAATCAGATACTCAGCCTCCTACTTAATTAAAAAATATAAAACAGATTTATTTAATTCAATGTAAACCAGCAGATCCAACTATGTTTGTGTTGAGGTCCACCTGGGGAATAAAAATCACAAGTCCAAGAGTGCCTTTGTATCAAGCCAGAAAGCCAGAAAATGACTCCAGAGAGAGACTTAGTCCTTCATTTATTTATGTATTTATTTATGTATTTATTTATGTATTTATTTATTTATTTATTAATTTATTATCTATCTATCTATCTATCTAACTATCTATCTATTTATTTATTTCATTACGCATGGGTATTTGGTCTGAATGTGTGTTTGTGTATCCCATGAAGTATGATGCCTAGGGAAGCCAGAAGTAGGTCATGGATTACGTGGAACTAGAGTGAAGTTTACTTGAGAACCACCATATGGGTTCTGAGAACTGAATCCAAGTCCTCTGCAGGAATAATTGCTCTTAATACCTCAGCCATTTCTCCAGACCCTAGGAGCACTCATTTAAAATTACTGACTCATCAGGAAACTGACTCCACAAGACCAACCTGTATCACTCCTGCATGGGATGCTCCCAATCTAAAAACTTCCCTTTTGACCTCACTCCTTTCAGGTTCTGCAACTTCCTCAACACTGCAGCAGAAACTAGGCTTCCAGCGTTAGACTCCTGCAGCAGGAAACTGCATCTGAATAATAGAAACATTCGTGTTTACTAGTCTAACTTCAGTTATAGGGGCAGCACAAAACAGATTGAATTGCTACAGGGGTATGATAAGGGACTGCTTATAACCACAGGATATCTTACCTACCCTCATTTACAAAATGAGCTTAACAGAGAACATAAGATAAGTACTTTCAAGTCAAGTTAAAATTTGATTAATTCAGTAAAACTGAATGATATTAATATGTAGGTTCCATGATATAGCGATTAACACTATGGACTTGGAATAATATTAGTAACCATACTTCTGTTACTAATATAAAGAAATAGAGCAGAACTATCATTACTTCCCATGAATGGCTAAAAGCATGTATGTACAAATTCCAAAAGATATATATATATATATATATATATATACATATATATATATATATGTAATATATTCACAAGATAGCTTATATATGTCTTATATATATCTTATATATCTTGTATCTTGTATAGTATATATCTTGTATATTATATATATAAGATATATATATATATATATATATATATATATATATATATATAAAACAACAAGGAAGTCCCTAAGGAAGATGCTCAATCTTCATTCAAAAGGACAAACACGATATACATTGGAATCAGGAGAAGAAAGGGAACAAGACAGAAGCCTAACACAGACAGCCTCTGAGAAACTCTACTGAACAAGGTATCGAAGCAGAGGCTGAAACTCATAGCCAAACTTTGGGCAGAGTGCAGGGAATCTTATGAAAGAATGGGGAGATAGAAAGACCTGGAGGGGACAATAGCTCCAAAAGAAGACCAACGGAGCCATAAAAACTTAAGCCTGGGGGACCTGAAGAGAATGATACCCCAACAAAGGAAAATGCATAGAGACGACCTTAAACCTTGGGTCATATGTAGCAGATAGACCAAGTGGCGACTCTAGTAAGGGGAGCAGGGTCTTTCGCTGGCATAAATTCAGTGGCAGGCTCCCTAATCACCTCCCCTGAGGGGGTACAGCCTTGCCAGTCCACAGAGGAAAACAATTCAACAAGTCCTGATGAGACTTTATAGGCTAGGGTCAAACAGAAGAGTAGGATCAGTGAACTAGTGGAAGACCATATAGGGAAAGAGCGAGGGATGGTGGGATTAAGAGGAGATGAAGGAGGGGGTCACAGCCTGGATACAAATGGAATAAATTGTAATAAATGATAATAAGAAAAAGAAAAGAAAGTAAGAATAATAAAAAAAGAACTCGAACCATTGGAAACACTAGAAAAATTAATACAGACATTAACTTGTGTATTCTTTCTTACTGTGTACTTCCTGAAGATAAACATTCAATAATGTGGAAATGTTCTCCAACTTTGTGTAGACTTGTTAACATTTTAAAATGGAACTTATGTATTTTTGTATACAAATAAATGTTTTCTTTAAATATCAAAAATTTCTCAAACCAAAGAAGTCCACTGTACCATCTATTTAGTTTTTTTTCCTTGTATTGAATATTAAGTGTTAAGTAAGTACAATGTATCTGTAGATGGAACAATGATTTATGCATCAAATAGGGCAAACACAACTAAAAATACGGTTTGGCTAGAAATATTTGCTTCTTCCTACTTTCCTTATGTACTTAATGTCTCACTACTATCCAACAGATAAAGTACGAATGAATATACTCCAGAATTCATGAATAAAACAAATGGCCTATTTTCAGTATCCTATTTGAATTTAAGTTTTACATTAAATATTTGTGTGTGTTTGTGTGTGTGTGTTTGTGATAATTCACACGTGGAACTCTAATCACAGCATATGGGAGTTTGCTTTCTCCTTTCATAAAGTGTGTTCTAGAGATCAAAATCAGGGTTTTAAGCTTGGCATCAAGCATTTTTTCCACTGTACCATCTCACCAATCTGTCTGGCAGTACTTTAATTAGCACTGTTATAGAAGTATACAGATGATTCGGTGGGTAACTAGTAATCAGTCCTGATAACTTCAATTCAGATCCCCAAAACACATTAGAATTCTTGGCACAATAGCATGAGCCTGAGTAGAAAAAAATAAAGTCAGTAACCCCAGGACACCCCAGCAGGAGCCTAGAATGCTGAGATAATAGAATTGCTGGACAGCCAAGGGTAGCTAGCTTTGCTTACACAGAAGAGAAAAGAAAGAGATCCTGTTTAAAGACAGGTGGAAGGCCAGGGCTGACACCCAAAGTTCTCTTCTGACATCCATACTTAGGCTATAGCATCAGAATCCTCACACTGAACATACACACAAATGCCTATATACCCCAGCACATTCATGCACAATCACAGCACTCACACACACAAACGGAAGAAAATATCATGAGTGATTCTTTGAGATTTTTGAAAACAAATGTTATTGTTCTACAACGGTAGTTTGAGACTAGCCCCCTTATGTAGCTAATGCTAGCTATGAAGTGTTCTTTTTCTATCGCCTTTAATATTGTATAAAATTACTGCTTATGTATTTTATAAAATATATGCTTACAAGTGTAATTCAAAATATATAAATAGATAGCTCAGATTCCATATAAGCAAGCATATAGGGAACAATGTTATTAGCCAACTACTCATTTCTAGTGAATTGAGATAGTAATTTCTATACTTAGTTTCTTTTCTTTTTATTTTATTATTATTATTAATTAAACTTTATTCATTTTGTATCCCCCATAAGCCCCTCCTTCCTCCCCTCCCGATCCTACCCTTCCTCCCCCTTCTGCATGCATGCCCCTCCCCAAAACCACTGATAGGGAGGTCTTCCTCTCCTTCTTTCTGATCTTAGTCTATCAGTTCTCATCAAAAGTGGCTGCATTGTCATCTTCTGTGGCCTGGTAAGGCTGCTCCCCACTCAGGGGGAGGTGATCAAAGAGCAGGCCAATCAGATTATGTCAGAGGCAGTCTCTCTTCCCATTACTAAGTAACCCACTTGGACACTGAACTGCCATGGGCTACATCTGTGCAGGGGTTCTAGGTTATCTCCATGAATAGTCCTTGGTTGGAGTATGAGTCTCTGGGAAGTTCCCTGTGTTCAAATTATCTTATTCTGTTGCTCTCCTTGTGGAGTTCCCGTCCTCTCCAGCTCTTACTATTTCCCACTTCTTACATAAAATTCCATTTACTCTGCCCGACAGTTGGCCATCAGGCTCAGCATCTGCTTTGATAATCTGCAGAGCAGAGGCTTGCTGTACTATAGAGCAACAGTTATAAAAACTGCATGGTACTGGCATAGAAACAGAATGGTGGATCAATGGAACCAAACAGAAGACCCAGAAATAAACCTACACACTTATGGTCACCTAATTTTTGACAAAGATGCCAAAACCATACCATGGAAAAAAGATAGCATCTTCAACAAATGGTGCTGGTCCAACTGGATATCTACATGTAGAAAAATGAAAATAGATCCATACTCATCACCCTGCACAAAATTGAAGACCAAGTGGATCAAAGAACTCAACATAAAACCAGACACATTAAATCGGCTGTGGGGAATATCCTAGAACTCATTGGTACAGGAGAAAACTTCCTGAACAGAACACCAACAGCACAGGCTCTAAGAGCAACAATCAATAAATGGGACCTCATGAAACTGAAAAGCTTCTGTAAAGCAAAGGACACCGTCATCAAAACAAAGCAACTGCCTACAGATTGGGAAAGAATCTTCTCCAACCCTTTATCTGACAGAGGACTCATATCCAGTATATATAAAGAAAAAAAGAAGATGAAAAGCAGCAAATCAAGTAATCCACTTAAAAAATGGGAAACAGAGCTAAACAGAGAACTCTCTGTAGAGGAATATCGAATGGCAGAGAAGCATTTAAAGAAATGCTCAACCTCATTAGCCATTAGGGAAATGCAAATCAAAACAACCCTGAGATTTCACCTTACACCCATCAGAATGGCCAAGATCAAAAACTCAAGTGACAACACATGCTGGAGAGGTTGTGGAGAAAGGGGAACCCTTCTCCACTGCTGGTGGGAATGTAAACTTGTATACTTACTTTCTTAACTAGAACTGAGAAGCGCCTATAATCTAGAAATATCGGGAGCAATATCATCTTATCATTTTAAATATTTTTTGGTTAAAATTTCCCTTATTAAAATCAGAAATTATGTGAATTTATTTGTTTTCAGTTTTAGTTCAAGATCAAGATTAAGCCCTGCTACACTAGGAGATATATGACAGTTAGTATATACCATGTGTGTCTTTCTGCTTCTGGGATACCTCACTCAGGATGATCTTTTCTAGATCCCAGCATTTGCCTGCAAATTTCATGATTTCCTTGTGTTTAATTGCTGAGTAGTATTCCATTGTGTAAATGTACCACAATTTCTGTATCCATTCCTCAGTTGATGGACATCTGGGTTGTTTCTAGGTTCTGGCTATTATGAATAAAGCTGTTACAAACATGGTTGAGCAAATGTCCTTGTTGTGTACTTGAGCAAATCTTTTGGATATATGCCTAGGAGTGGTAGAGCTGGATCTTGAGGTAGCACTATTCCTAATTGTCTGATAACGCGCCAGATTGCTTTCCAGGGTGGTTGTACACGTTTACATTCCCACCAGCAATGGAGGAGGGTTCCCCTTTCTCTACAACCTCTCCAGCATGTGTCATTACTTGAGTGTTTTATCTCAGTCATTCTGATGGGTGTAAGATGAAACCTCAGGGTCATTTTGATTTGTATTTCCAGAATGACTAATGGCATACCTGAAAGCACTAGAAATAAAAGAAGCAGACTCACTCAGAGAAGGAGAAGGCTGGAAATAATAAAACTCAGGGCTGAAATCAATACATCAGAAACAAAAAGTGAAGGCATGAAGGAAATCCCCTGTCAGTGGACTAGGAGTAGGGCATGGGAGAAGAGGGAGGGTAGGTGGGGTTGGGAGTGATTGGGGGAGGGGGTTACAGCTTGGATACAATGTGAATAAACTGTAATTAATAAAAAAAATTTGTTAAATTAAGAAAAGGAACAAAGAGAACAATTCAAATAATCAATGATAACAAGAGCTGGTTCTTTGAGAAAAATCAACAGGATAGACAAATCCTTAGCCAAACTTAATAAAAGTCAGAGGGACCCTGTCCAAGTCAACACAACTTGAAATTAAAACAGGGACATAACAAAAAACACTTGAGGAAATCCAAAGAATGGTTAGGTCCTATTTCAAAAGCAATGCAGCAAAATTTGAAAATGTAAACGATATGAATAATTTTCTCAATAGATTCCATTTACTAAAGCTGAATCAAGATCAAGTCAATAAATTAAATAGTGCAATATCCACTAAGAAAATAGAAGCTGTCATCAAAATCTCCCATCCATGAAAAGCCCAGGGCCAGATGGTTTCAACACAGACTCCTACCAGACCCTCAAGAAGAGCTAACACTAATACTCTTCAAACTATTCCACAAAATAGAAATAGGACAGAATTTATTACTTGTTTATCATCAAACAAAAACAGTGTCACAGTTTTATCTGTTTTTTTCCTAATCACAGTTTTCTTAGCTAGTCTATAAAGTGAATTTTAATAAAAATGAATTTTAAAAATAAAATATTAATGTAGATTTATTGTCAGTCTCTGAGACATAATTTCTATGTCAATTTTTCAGTCTTCCTTTTTCATTTACCATGGAATGAATTGCTTTATTGATTAGAAAGCAATGGTCTGGGTGCATAATGAAAATCTGTAATGAAAGCTCAATTTAGGAAAAATTAATATTCTCAAAAGCGATGACTAATTTTTCTATGTTCATCATTTAATCTGTCTAGCAGCATTTCCCATATGAAACCAAACTATCACTGAATTGTGATATTATGTAGATAATCAATTAAACTGAAAGAATTACATAAAATATATCTCTCAAATGCTATGCTCTAGTGGGCCTCTTTCAAAAATGCTAGTTACTAAAGTCAGTAGTTAATCTTGCCAGTAGGGAATTAAACAGTTTTTTAAACTATCTCAAAATGAGAAAAAAAAACACAAAAATATTTACAAATGTGTGTGAAGAATTTTATTTAACCTATGAGCAAACATACCTATTAAAGCTGTAAGAAAATCCCTAAAAATATTTTAAACTTTATGTAAATTTCTCACATGAAGGCACTATATTATAGGACTTCATAACACATTGCAGTTTTCATCATTCTGGGACTCAAATAAATGATAATATGTTTATTTTATTAATAAAATACAATAAAAGGCTTAGTGGGTATTTATCAAGTTCTATCAGGGTCTCAAGGCTGTTTCAGTTCAAACCAAAGCTTTATGTGACTCTAATGACTGTGTTTTTAGTCATTGTGTGCCTCCTTCATCATCAAACACATCCCCAAACATATATGGATATGTACACATTTTTACTTTCTTTGTGTGTGACTGTTAACTAGGAAGAATTAGCACATACACATACCTACTTGTATTATTTTATATGTATATAAATTCAAAAAATTACAATGTGTTACTGATCTTGAAATTTTATGTTAATATAGGATTAAAAAGATACCAGGTATGATAGTTCATCTCTGTAATTGCAGTATTTGGGTGTTTAGGACAAAATTAGGAGTTTCCCAATTTTTTTCTTTTTTTTATTGTTTATTATTATTAGTTACATTTTATTAACTCTGTATCCCAATTGTATCCCACTCCCTTATTCCCTCCCAATCCTACCCTTCCACCTTCAGCTTCTCCCTGCCACTTTCCAAGTCCACTGATAGGGTAGGACCTCTTCCCCTTCCGTCTGGCCCTGTTTTATCAGATATCTTCAGGACTGGCTGCATGGTCCTCCTCTGTGGCCTAGCAGGACTGCTCCTCCCTTGGGGGGTGGGGAGGTCAAAGAGCCAGCCATTGAGTTCCTGTCAGAAATAGTCCCTGTTCCCCTTACTATGGGAAACCAATTGGTTATTGAGTTGAAGCTAGCCTGGCTAAATGATAAGTTCCTGGTTAGAGAATAAAAAGAAAAGCGGAGATAAACATTATGTAAATATTATTAAAAAAAAGGACTGTGTGTGTCAACAATCTTTTTCTTCTCTGGTGTGTATGTGTGTTGTACTCACAGATGTGCATGCCTGTGTCTGTGGAAGCCACAGGAGTATGTCAGGTGTCCTGTCCTGCTCTGTCTCTGCCTTGCTCTCTCCCCCTTTCTCTCGCTCCCTCTCTTTCTCTTTCACTCACTCACTTTCTCTCTCTCCATGTGTGTGTGTGTGTGTGTGTGTGTGTTTGTGTGTACATAAGGTCTGTCTGTGGATCTCTGTATTTCCCCTCATCTTCTACAGAAAGATGGATCTGATGATAGCAGAGCAAGGCGTTGATCTATTAGTATAGCTGAAAGTCATTAGGCGATATCTTATTGCTGCATTTGTTTTGTTTTGCTTTTATAGGTACAGGAGTATTTGATTTTATTCTAGGTCCCTGAGCTAATTAGTGCCAGGTTCTTGATCACCAAAGCAGTGTCCATTATGAAGTTACCCTTAACTCTAATAAAAAATTGGTTGGTTACCCCCGCAAGATTGTTGTAAGCACTGCACTCGAATATGTTGCAGGGGATGCAGCATTGTAAATAAAGGGGATTTTGCTGCGTTGGAGTTTATGTTTCTCTTTTGATAAAATGTAGAGTACCTTCCTGTACTAAAGATGCCAGAAAGGCAAGAAGCCTCTATGTAGTCTCCAGCTCTATTTCCATACTAAATGAGTTGTGTAGTGTTCAGCAATTTGTAGTCTTTGCAACAACAGTCCGTATTATTTGAGGATTCTCATGGGAAAAAGAGAGAAAGAAAGAGAGAGATAGTAGGAGGGAGAGAGAATCCTTGGAACACTCAGCTGTAAATGGGGGGGGTCCATGAAATTCCTAGGACACAGGAAATCCTGTGAAAGAAGATGCAGGAACAGTATAAGAGCCAGAGGGGATAGAGGACTACAGAAAAACAAGACCATCTAAATTGATAGAGTAAAGCTCATATGAACTTCCAGAGACTGAGAAAGCTGCATGAGTCTGCACCAGGTTCTTTGCACATATATTATAGCTTCTCATTTAGTGAATTTATGGTATTCCTGAGAGTGTGAACCAGTGGGTCTCTGTTTCTTGTGTCTTTGCTTGGGCTTGTCTCTATTTGTTTGCTTTTTCCAATTTTGATATGCTAGTTTTTGTTTTATTCTATTTTTATTTTCCTTAGAAGACTGCTTGTTTTATAATGACTGAGAGAAAGGGAATCGATTTAGATAGGAGTGGATGAGGGTAGAAACCAGGAGAAATAGGAGTGTAAAATGTAATCAGGATATATTTTGTAAGGAAAAGTAAACTTTCAATAAAATGATGAAAGGGCAACAATGAAGCATTTGTAAATGGTATCAATTAGTACCAATTAGTAGGTGGAAATATCTTTATAAAATACGTTTATAAATATAATCTATGTTGTACTTGTCTTCTAAAATTATTATCATCCAGTAAATAATTCCATATTTTGAAAGAAAATATTGTTAAGAAAAATATGCAGTGAACCATGATTAGAAACTTTCAATAAATATATGTTTTATAGTTGACATTACATTTAACCCTAAAGGAAATAAAGGTAAAGCCCACTTACTGAAGAGGAAAGAACCATGTGGGTTATTATACTCATGAATACATTTTGTGTACTGGCTGTTTTCCCTTATTTTGAATTAAAAAACTTCCTAGTGGACATGTTGAATTATTTAATCATAAAACCTTATTTTAAAATTCTACTTTCAGGCATATCAAATATTCTGCACTTTTACATTACGATTCAAAACCTGGTTTCCCATTCATGATTCATTTTTATTCAAATGTAATGAAAAATAATTACCTAGATAACTTAGGAAGAGTAAGAACACTGCTGCACTCAGCCTTTATGTGAGTGCTGAAGATCACACTCATGCTTCAGGCTAGCCCTTCTCCACTAAGCCACGACCAGGTCATTCCAAAAGTTTCTCTCTAGCTAACATTGGGGAAAGTCTTGAAACTTCCAGAAAGTGTTTTGAAACACCAATGCAACATTTTGTTTATGATATTGTATGTTCATGAAATTCTGATTCATCTGAGTGTAGATTCTGTAAACTCAAAATTAAATATTTCTATTAGGAGAAAAGCATTGAAAATGTAGAAAATTCATGTCCTAATTGAAACATCTTAAGGTCATTCATTTTACAGTCTCATTTGTCTGTACTTGAATTTTACCGTAGTAATACAGATTCTCTGGCAAGGAATCACATCCAAAGACCTTCTAGGTCTATGTGAGCCAACTGTAGAGCAGACATGCTCTGGATTACAGTGTGATATGGCTGGAATGCAGACCTTTAATTTCGAACAATGAAGGAAAGGTTAGTTTACAGAGGAAACACCCATGCATGAAAGTGAAGTCTAATTGAAAGCCTGACAAAGTGAGAAATAAAAGATTTGACAGAATGAATCAGAGATAGGGTACACTCAACTCTCGCCAAAACAGAACAGGGAAGAGAGGCTACTTAAAAGTAGAACAGGGAGAGAGAGAGAAGGATTTAGAAGGATTTTTGTTGTTGTTTGTTTGTTTTAAACTTAGATTTGATTTCCAATACAGTTTTAGAGAGAAAGGTTGCAGAGAGAATAAGCTAGGCACAGATGAAGACAGAACAAGACAGAGATTAATAAGAAGCCACATATTTAAAATATATTTCTAGAATTATTTTAAGGCCAGGCAGTGCAATTCATTCTGAAAAAAAAAAAAAATCACTCAGTTTGGAGAGGAGTTTAGGCCAGAACAGCTGAGTTGTACTAGCCATTGAGAGTTAAGAAAGAGCCAGAAAGGCTTGGGAAGAGGACACAAGAAGAAGAAAATCAACCTCTCATTTGAGAAAATGAAAAGGTTTACATATGGTTAACTGGAACACCAAGTATCTTTAATTTCCTAATTGTCTGTGCCTTTGAACGTTGGAATGACAATGGGGATAGCACATGAGAATGACACTGAAATATAAGTAAAGACAAAATGAGGCTTTTTAATAGACAGTTGTGTAATTTCAGATACAGATGATTCCTGATCTAGTACTAGTACCTGGAGCTGTTTGCATGGGTTTTACTCTATGCTAGGAATTTCATATGTTACAATTTGTCCAAAAATCATAACAAACTGCTTACTACATATTACGGACATAGCCATTTATACATGCAAACAAAGGTAACAACATTAAATGATTTAATTTCTGTTTTTAAAGACATGTACATATTTTATGTGTATGTGTTTGTATCTGAGTGTATGTGTACCATGCACATGCAAGAGCCTGAAAATGCCAGAGTAGGCTTCAGTTTTCCTGAAAAAGGTCAGTCTTGATGGGATAAACCATGTCTTTGGTAAAAATTGAACTTGCTTCCTCTGTATGAGTAGTGAGTGCTCTTTGTTACTGAACCATTTCTCCAGCATAGTGTCTTTTTTTTAACTATAAAACTATAAAAAGAGTCATCACCTTCATTGTACAAATATTAATATTCTTTGTTTTGGTGGGTCTGTCTTCCCTGCTCCTTTCCCTTTTATGATAAACAAGTTTTAAGTAACAGAGGATATGACTTAAGCTTACCATGAACCCAGATCATAAAACAAACTTTTCTCATTGATTTGAGATGACATTATTATTTTAATGTAGGCATACTGGAAGCCTTTGAAATGAAATCCTAGAAGTAGGTCAGTAATAAAGTAACTATTTTTTTTTATTGAGTATACCCTTTGAAACAAATTGTGTGAGTAGAAAAAATGTAAAATAAAAGAATATTAATTTTCTCAATTTTAAATGCAGATTTATTAATAGAACAAAAATACCAAATTGTACGGAAGTAAATGTAACTAACTATTAATCTAAGAATAATTTGAAGTTTTGGTACTTCATTAAGATTTAAAACATATTAGGGCGGGGAATCTTAGGAAAGAAGGGGGAGTTGAAAGACCTGGAGGGGACAGGAACTTCACAAGGAGAGCAAAAGACCAAATAATCTGGGCCCAGGGATCTTTGCAGAGATCAATACTCCAGCCAAGAACCATGCATGGAGGTAACCTAGAACCCCTCCTCAGTTGTAGCCCATGGCAGCCCAGTATCTAAGTGGGTTCTCTAGTAAGGGGAACAGGGACTGTGTCTGACATGAACTCAGGGGCTAATTCTTTGATTACCTCTCCCTGAGGGGCAAGCAGCCTTACCCAGGCCACAGAGAAAAACAATGCAGCCCATCCTGATGAGACCTGATAGGCTAAGGTCAGATGGAAGGGGAAGAGAATGTCCCCTATAAGTGCCCTAGGGGAGGAGCAGGGGATGAGAATGAGGAGGGAAGGTGGGATTGGGAGGGAATGAAGGAGGGTGCTACAGCTGTGATACAAAGTGAATGAATGTAATTAATTAATTAATTAATCAATTAATTAATAAAATGTAATAAACATATTAGATCTAATTTTAACATCCATGTTTTTGTATATATTTTGTTACACATAAAAATTTTCTTTACAATCATAACTAACCCTTTATCTGATGGAGGACTAATATCCAGTATATACAAAGAACAAAAGAAGCTGAAAAGCAGCAAACCAAGTAATCCAATTAAAAAATGGAGAACAGAGCTAAACAGGGAATTCTCGACAGAGGAATACCGAATGGCAGAGAAACACTTAAAGAAATGCTCAACCTCATTAGCCATCAGGGAAATGCAAATCAAAACGACCCTGAGATTTCGCCTTTCACCCATCAGAATGGCCAAGATGAAAAACTCATGGGACAACACATGCTGGAGGGGTTGTGGAGAAAGGGGAACCCTTCTCCACTGCTGGTTGGAATGTAAACTGGTACAACCACTCTGGAAATCTATCTGGTGCTTTCTAAGACAATTAGGAATAGTGCTTCCTCAAGACCCAGCTATATCACTGCTAGGTATATACCCAAAGTTTGCTCAAGTACACAAAAGGGATATTTGCTCAACCATGTTTATAGCAGCTTTATTTGTAATAGCCAGAACCTGGAAACAACCCAGATGTCCCTCAATGGAGGAATGGGTACAGAAATTGTGGTATTTTTACACAATGGAATACTACTCAGCAATCAAAAAGGCAGAAATCATGAAATTTGCAGGCAAATGGTGGGACCTAGAAAAGATCATCCTGAGTGAGGTACCCCAGAAGGAGAAAGACACACGCGGTGTATACTCACTAATTCTCACTAATAAGTGGAAATTATTGTTACTTATTACAATTTATTCACTTTGTACCCCGGCTGTAGCTCCCTTGCTCAAGTCCTCCCAGTTCCCCCTCCCTCTTCTCCCCCTATGCCCTTGTCCACTCATAGGGAAGGCCCTCCTCCCCTTCTGTCTGACCTAGCCTATCATATCTCATCAGGATTGGCTGCATTGCCTTCCCCTGTGGCCTGTGAGGATGCACCTCCCAGTGGGAGGTGATCAAAGAGCTGGCTACTGAATTCATGTCAGAGACAGCTCCTGCTGCCCTCACTAGGGAATTCACTTGTATACTGAGCTGCCATGGGCTACATCTGTGCAGTGGTGTTAGGTCCTCTCGATGCATGGTCTTTGGTTGGAGCATCTGCATCTGCAGGGCCCGTGGGCACAGGATTTTTCTTCTGTTTTTCTCCTTATGGAGCTCCTGTCCCCTCCAGTTCTTTCTATCTTCTTCTTCTTCTGTCAGATTCCCTGAAGTCTACCCAAAGTTTGGCTATATGAGTCTACTTTGGCTGAAAGATTTCAAAACGTAGACACGTACCAGTCAAGAAACTGTATAAAAAATGACAGCTGAATGAATTAAGATAATCAGAATTATAATGATATGTTACAAAATTATACTGTGATTTGTTGACATGAATAACAAGTTGTGTGAATTGTTTTATTTGTTTTATTTATCACTTGTCATAAGGAGTAAAGTACTCACCAGGCACAGTGGTGCATGCCTGTAATCCCGGTACTCAGAGAGGAGGAGACAAGTGGATCTCTGAGTTTTTGAGGCCAGCCTGGTTTACAAAGAAGTCCAGTACAGCCAAGGCTGCATAGAAAAATTCTGACTTGAAAAAAAACAGAACAAATGGTAAACAATTCTCTAACTATAAAAGGCTTGAAATTGTTTTAATTGACAAGTACCACATAGTTTTATCTGTTTAGCATTTGAGTCAATCAATTAAACAGAATGACTATGGAAAAGTTTTCCTGCCTCATTAGAATTCACCCTAGTTTGATGTAAATGTATATAGCATCATCAGATCAAAACAGGAAGAGCTGCAAAGTAGGCTGAGCATTGGAAAATAAGTTAGTATCCAGCTAACGCTAGGGTAGGACTGAATCACTGTCAGTGATAAGCCATTAGGAAGGCTCCAATAAACACTGCAGAAACTGTTTATTTTAGTATTTTAGTAACCCATTTATATTCAGTCTAAAAATTTACTAGTTATGTGTTGATGAAATCTTTCAAAAAAAATAACAACAACAACAACAAAAACCCTCTTAACTATTTGAGAATCCATATTTCCCTTTCAGGAAAATCCATATTTCCCTTTCATGGTTCCCTTTGAGGAACCATGATTTTCTGTTGTTTTTTTTTTTTTTTTTTTTTAACTATAATAAACTTAGATTCCTAAAAATATAGAGGATAGGAACTTCTTAAATATTTATTAAAAACTATAAATTATTACTTTCTTCTATTTATCTTCTTCAGTGGTTATGCATGATATTATTGAGGATATTTTGCTTAGACCCAGTGAAGGAATTTATTTGATAGACACACTGCAATTAGATGCTTGCCCAGAGTTACCTCTTTATATTATTAATTAATGTGTGTAGCATTTTTTAACATTATAAGAAAACTTAAAGTACAGTTATTTTAGAAAAGAGTACCTAATGTTTAATTTAAATTTTACACACATACATTTTGAGGTAATGCATAATACATTTTTTTTTACTGACAATCAACAAATTTCTTATTTAAAAAGAACAATAGAGTTATGATTATGTTGATTGTGCCTATGAAGAACAGCACATTGAAAGTAAAAAATATATATATCCATTTGTGAGTGGCTTACCTTTAACAAATGAGGAAAAACATATGGCAGTGATGGTGTAATTCACTGTCATTTCATACAAATAAGGCTCACAGTCTTAAATCATTGGCACATCTTCATACCCCTTCATGTACCAACATTATACAAACTTTCCTTAGGTTTATGAATCTTTTTTTTTTCACTGTTCAGAATTTTTAATTTTCTTGTGAAAGCAAATTTTATTTTTTTAATTTTTATTTTTATTAGTTACAATTTATTCACTTTGTATCCCTCCTGTAGCTCCCTCCCTCCACCCTTCCCAATCTCACCCACAATCCCCCTTCTCCACCCATGCCCCTCCCCCAGATCTTCCTCCCCTTCCTTCTGATCTTAGTCTATCAGGTCTCATCAGGAGTGCCTGCATTGTCATCTTCTGTGGCCTGGTAAGACTGCTCCCCCTCAGGGGGAGGTGATCAAAGAGCAGGTCAATCAGATTATGTCAGAGGCAGTCCCTGTTTCCATTACTGTGGAACCCACTTGGACACTAAACTGACATGGGCTTCATCTGTGCAGGGGTTTTAGGTTATCTCCATGCATGGCCCTTGGTTGGAGTATCAGTCTCAGAAAAGACCCCTGGGACCAGATTTTTTGGTTCTATTGCTGTCCTTGTGGAGCTCCTGTCCTCTTCATGTCTTACTATTACCCACTTCTTTCATAAGGTCTTAAAATCTCATAGTAATGAAAAAGAAAATTGGTCGTGAACTTGTGTGATGTCTATGATATTGAACTGTGAAAGCAGTTTGTAGAGTGAGAACTGCTACTAGGCCAATATCTTTTTCAGTAAGCTACGGGATGATGTTTGTTCATAATATCGCATACTGGAGATTATTGTATCAACCATCTTTAACACATAGAATAAATCACAAAAATGACAAAACTTAGTAGATGAAAGTCAACAATGAAAATGGTTTCAAGTGGTTGCTGAGAATTTATTGCACCAGCATGTTGGGTTTATGCATTTAAGAGCGTTATGAGATAGTGATGTAGTAGGTGAAGTATCTGCCTAGCATACATAGCTACATGTATATGCTTACCCCCCCCAGAACCATAGTTTTTAATTAAAACAGGTTAAAGGGAGAATAAAGAACTTGATTTAGATGCGACAAATACATCTAAATTGCTTCTTAGTGTAATATCAGCTACATTGTGGTACAGAGGCCAATATCTTTGACTAAGTGACTCAGATATGATTGTTTATTAAATTTCAAAAAAGGCATAAAAACAATCATAATAAAAGCATGGAAGATGAAAATAAGGGTGAAGATCATTCACTCACCTTTATGTCAAGAGGAAATAAATCAGTGCCTAAAAGTGCATATAACTAGCTCAATTTGATAAAGAGGGGACTGAGCCTGGCTAAAGCCCTCCAAACTTTATGCAAAATTATCCTTAGGGTATAAGATTATCATCTTTCATATAGCCATTAAAGCCAGTCACCAAAACAAAACAAAAAAATATGTCTACTCCAATAGAGGAGTATAACATCTTCATGTAGAATCAAAAATTGATACTGTGCCTGAAATTGAATTTGTAGTGGTCAGTGATTATTATTACCATATACACAATTGTGCCTTTTCTCTTCAGTGCCAGATAGAATCAGCTTCATTTCGGTAACGTGCACGAAATGCATTCATTGCAAACAGCACAGTCACATTCCGTGTAGTAATAAGTTCACTCCAAGGGTAATGATAACTGAGAAAAGCAGGTTCACATCTGTTTAATTCTCAGGGTCACAGTGAGGTGCACAAAATGAAACAGCACAGAATTGCCTGCACACACCTGTGCACATTGTTCTCCCTGCTTCTTCTCACTCTGGAGTAGATGAGCTTACACTGCCTATTTATTTATTAGAATGCGTAGTCAAAGCTCACTAACACATTGTAATAACTGGTTGGCTCTAATTAAGAACTGCTTCAACCTGTAGGGGGAGATTCTGACTTCTGACAATTTTTCATGTTTACATTTCTTGGCGTTTTGTTCATTTCACTCATTACTCATTATACCTATAGTTCTGTAGTTAATTATGCAACACTGATACAGACATTAAATGGAATGAAATCTGTAAAAAAAATTTAATGTTCCATGTTTTTAACAGTATGATCCTTTTTGAGGTAGAGAGTTATATAGTACAGACTATAAAAGATTACTCTCTGATTGAGGAAAGAACACAAATGTCAGAACTGTAACACTTAACTATCATATATGATACATTTCTATAATGATTACTTAATCTGGTACCCAGTTGTTTATTTTGATGATTTAGAAAACAGTCTACTTATAAGGATGAAATGTGTTCAAACTATGTATTTCACTTTGATGAAAATAAATTGTATATTTCTGTTTGTGTTCATGTTGCTGTATTTTGTGTTTGTAGTTGTGAATTTATACACTGGGGGCCAAAGAACATTCTAGGTTCTTCAGGTACCGTGTACCTTGTGTTTTTGAGACAGGGTCCACTCACTAACCTGCAGTTCACCAGTAGACAAGGATGGCTAACAAGTAAGTCATCCTCAGTGACCCCCAGTCTCCATTTCACCCCCACTGGAATTATAAGGACATACCTCTATGCCTGATTTTTAAAATGTTGATTCTGATGACTAAACCCATGCCCTCATAATTAATAAGCTGAGTCATCTCCCTACCTTGAAAGTAAATTTTTGATGCATATCCTTTGTTTCCATGAACATAGTATGATTTTGCCACATCTAGATGATCACGTATCTTCAGCACAAATAGTATTTTTACTATATGTAACAAATGAAAATATAACAAACTTTTCATCAATTTTACACTTTCATTTATTTTCACTATTTGATACATTCTGGTATTTTTTTTTTTAAATCTAATCCTCTGGATGTCACATCAAGGTGGTAAGAAAGAACTGACCTCATAAAATTGCTATCTGTCTTATCATGTGTGCCTTAATAAATGTCTTCTTTGCACACATCATCATGTACTCATTCACACAAATACACAATTTAAAAGTACATTTCTTAAAAATGTGAGCATCCTGAAAACTATGGTGTTTTACATTTGGCAGCTTGTTTCTTTCTGATATAATAAAATGTTCTCACAGAGGTTTGTTTGTCTCTTGTAAACTGACTTCTGTGGCAGACCTTGAAGGAAAGTTCAAAGTCTGGAAATGTAAAGCCATCCACTGCGTGTTCCTAATTTTTGAGCAATGTCTTATCATTTTCAAATTAATTATTTTATTTTTTTATTATTTTTTAATTATTTTTTTCTTTCTAGTTACATTTTGTTAACTCTGTGTCCCAGCTGTATCCCGCTCCCTCATTCCCTCCCCAACCCCATACTCCCTCCCTGGTCTCCTCCCTGCCCCTTTCCAAGTCCACTGATAGGGGAGGTTATAATTAAAAATTTGGATTATTTTCCTTCCAGCACACTTAATAAAACACAGAGTAATATTTATTTATCCAGCTCATGAGCTAACTTGGCTTTATGCAAAGCAATGGTTTCTGTGAAACAGAAACATATAAACTGAGAACTTAAAGAGAATTTGTTCAAGATATAAAGTTGAAAGCTGAAAGAAGATTGTTGTGGTTGTACTAATAATGCACTTTGGAAGATTAAATTACTCATACAATGTAATGTGTTTAGCCCAAAATGCATGCAATTTTAACTTGACGTTTGTCAGTATTGTAATAACAGGTTTATGAAAAACTAAGACTTTCTTGGGCTGATATTGAATATTGATATGCCTATCACTTATGAGAAATTAATCAAGCTGGGAACCCAACCCAATTTATTCAACCAGTTTCCTTTGTTGGATGCTTTTGCTATTACCTTCTTGACTGAGATTTGGATAGTTGGAGTAGTAGAAAGACAAGAAGCATTGAATGGAATGACAGATCTTTACTGTATGATATAATAAGAGAAAAGATGTACCATATTTATTTCATTTATTTGGAAAGAATCATATTGTATTAGTTTCTAAGCACTGTTGGGAAATAATATAAATGCAAAACAAAATAGGATATGAAAATGAACTCAGTACTTATGAGTTCAAAATTTTCCATTTGGAAGTTTATGTTTTAACATTTTTCCATTACATTAAAAAAACACCTAATGTGTAAAAGCAGCATTTTAAGGTAAAAGTGGACAGTTTATTAAAGAAGTCATTTATAGAAAAATATAGAACCATGAAAATGATATTTTATTAATTAGCATAAGGCTGTATTGCTGTTGTAAATAAAAAATAGAGTGTTACACTCTATAATGTTTATTGTTATTGGCCCTAAGATTATCACGGCAGTATATTGATATATTTTAACCCGCTATCACAAATAATAAGACACAAATCCTGTTAGATGGGTGGGAAAGAGAGAGGGAGGGTGAGATTGAGAGGGGAGGAAGGAGGGAGCTACAGAGGGCATACAAAGTGAATAAACTGTAATTAATGAAAATAAAAATTAATTTTAAAATTACCTTATTTACTTTGGGCCAGGAAGATAGTCCTACCTCTGTGGTCTGAACCACCTTACCATCTATCTCCAAGCCCCCATCCAATGACATCTTCCTATCTTTCATCCATAATCTTATAAATACTTGCTTTTATTCTTCATCTCTGCCTTTCTCTGCCATTATTGGAGTCCTTCCTCCCATCCCCACGTGGTTTCTTCTCCAGGCTAACCAATCATGGTGTCCTCCTTCTTTTTCTAGTCTGTCTGAGTCCCATGAGTCTCTCTTACACCCAAAAGCACAAAACCTTAGCCATGCCTACCCTATTCTGCCTTGCCCAGGTGTAGGCTGTTTAATCAACCAATCAGGTAGGTCTTATGCAATGATAGGTGTAACCAATCTGGAGGGCTAGTAACACACATCAGACCAGTCTTCAACACTGGATTAAACCATGGAAAATGATAGCACATAAATTTTTAAATATTTAGACCATAATGTGACAAGAACATCTGTTTTAGTATGTACCTAGTGAACATGAGTGTGTTGGTAAATTTTTGTTGCTATGATGAAATATCCTAATAGAAAACACTTTTAGGATAAAGGATTTATTTTATATTACTGTTCCAGAGGGATAGAATCCATCACGGATGTCAAAAAGGCATGGTAGCAGGAGCAGAGAGCAAACAGATCACTTCATTCACACACAGAAAGAAGAGGAAGATAACAGAGTGGAATGAGTTTAGGAACCCTCACAGACAATCTCTAATGATGCATTTTCTGCAACAACATTCCACATACTAAAGGCTCTCCATTCTTCCCAAAGAGCTCTTCTTCTAGGGACCAAGTGTTGAAATACGTGAGCTCATGGGGGACATTTCTCATTTTAATCACTACAACACAGGAATACAAGAAAAAACTTTCCTATCCAAGGTCTACCTATGCTTCAGTTCCAAGTACCCTATTGTTATTTTACTAATGAATATAAATTAAATAGGATATATTGTTTTTGAAGATGAGCAAATTATAATAATAATTACACGTTATTAAAATCATTAATTCATAGTATTTGAGGTGTGTAAAATATTAAAAGAGAAACACAAATTACTTCTTTTTCTTCAAATTACTCATTCAAAGTTCATACTCATTTTCTCTGTTGACAAGGCTTAATAGTTTGCTGAGATTAATGTGCTAAAAAAGGCCAAGCTTTAGGGAAGGGAATAAAATCATAGAAGCATAACAGAATTATGGAAGGAAAAGATTGAAAATGTGTAGAAGTAATAAATTAGTTTGAAATGAAGAGTAATCAGAGGTTAGCTATTGAACTTGATCCAAAATAAAAATATTTCTATTTAAACTTATCTAAAAAACATGAAGCTTCAAGTGTTAGCATCTTTATAAACAAAAAACCTTGTATTTCTAATCTTGCCAGTCTATTGGGTATTGATAGCCAATTCTGAATAATAAAGCAGATGGAACATAACTACCGATGAAATTAACTAAAGAGTTTAGAGGTTTATAAAATCAACAGTGCAATGTGTTTTAATTCTTAGCAAAATTTAATATATTAATATATGTCTTTGAAAGGCTCACTAGGAAACAGCTCACTTTATATTAGTTTCATTTTATTTTATGTCTGTCACTATTTTACTTTTATCCCATTACTCTATTTTAATGATTAACATATTTCTTTTTTAATTAAAGCATAAAGCTATATGTATTCAATACAGTAGCTGCCTTAAAAACATCCTCATAATTATTGGGAATGCAGTACAGTTGAACAAATGGATTGTGAACACAGAACTCTTTATTATATGCCTAAGCACAGCAGAACATAGCTACTACCAACAAATTTTACTTAACATTTAGAATGTATACATAGGCCCTCAGATTATAACTGTGTCATGCTACCTTACCTTAAGGAAGAAGCTGTCATAATCTGTCCTGTATAGAAACTATAGTCACCCTGGAAGAAATAAAATTCAGTGTTATTACTACAGTTCAATGACTCATCTCTGATTTAAAAAATTGCATTAAGATTCTATAAAATTTGCTATTTTCATGCAACTGAATTATACTTATATTTACTACATTTACTACATAAAATAGGTATAAAATATATACTTTTAGCATAGTTTACCATACAGAAGCCATTTCTTTATCTAATTAAAGTATGTATTATAAGTTATCAAATAAAAGGTTGAATTATATGTACTATAACAATAAAAATGTAACATATAATTATTATATAATTTATTTTATACTAATCAGTGAATTATACTTTACATTATTTCACTCATGTTCTGGGCAATTTTCTCTATGAGTAATTAATTTTAAGCCCAAAGTACTAAGTTTCTCTTCACCTAAAATTTCATATAGTAATTTGGTTCAAATTTATCCATGCTATTGATTTTTTCATCATCTATAAGGACTTACAATGTTCACCAGATTGTTCCTGCTACATTATAAATTCATTGCCCAGGATACAGTTTGCTATTAAGTGCCTGCCAGACTGTGTTAACAAGGATATTCACAAGAAAACCAAAGCTGTACTACAATGAAACTGAAACAAGTTATGTAAAGATCACTTCCTTCTAAAGTCATTTGCATTTGCTGTAATCAAAGGAAGAAAAAGAAACAAAGTGTTATGTATCACTGTTTTCTTGTACACATAAAAGTATCTTATATTACTAAACATTCAGCACACCTCTGTTGCGATTCTGTGTTACTAAAATATTTTGGAGGAGAAGCACTGCAGTTGTTTCTTTGAATGCAATTCCAAATACATATTAATTTCTTAAGATCACAGCCATATCAATCCACACACTCTTAGCCCAAATATCTTCAATGGCATCTCCATTGCCTGCTCTTTGATCACCTCCTCCTGATTATGTGGCCTTACTAGGCCATAGAGAAAGATGATGCAGCCAGTCTGTTGAGACCTGATAAGCTAGGGTCAGATAGTAGGGGAGGAGGACCTGTCCTATTAGTGGACTTGGGAAGGGACATATGGGGGGGGGGAGGGGAGGGGGAGGGGGGGGGGGAAGGGAAGAAGGGATGGAGGGACCAAGAGGAGATGAGGGAGAGGGCTACAGCAAAGGTACCAAGTAATAAATTGTAATAAATAATAATAATTTGGGGTAAGATTATCAATCCTCGTTTAGAAAGACAGATGGGATGCGCATTGAATATATGCCAGGAGTCTACTGAGCGCATTTGAAAGACTCTAACTAGCAGTGTCTTCAAAGCAAAGACTCATGACCAAACCTTTGGCAGAGTACAGGGAATCATAAGAAAGAAGGGGAGTTAGTCTGATGAGGAAAGGATAGGAGCTCCACAAGGACCAAAGATATCTGGGCACAGGGTCTTTTCTGAGACTGACATGCAACCAAGGACCATGTATGAATGTAACCTAGAACCTCTGCTCAGATGTAGCCTGTGGTAGCTCAGTAACCAATTGGTTTCCCATAGTGAGGGGAACAAGGACTATTTCTAACAGGAGCTCAATGACTGGCTCTTTGGCCTCCCCACCCCCCAAGGGAGGAGCAGTCCTGTTAGGCCACAGAGAAGGGCTTTGCAGCCAGTCCTGAAGATACCTGATAAAACAGGATCAGATGAATGGGGAGGAGGTCCCCCCTATTAGTGGACTTGGCAAGGGGCACGGTGGAGATGAGGGAGGGAGGGAGGGACTGGGAGGGAATGAGGGATCGGGGCATGGCTGAGATACAGAGTTAATAAAATGTAACTGATAATAAAAAATAAAATTAAAAAAAATTAATGAAAAACCATGGAAATTGGTAAGGAAATGTGGTAGTGAGGAGAAGGGATGAATTTTAGGGGAGAGGATTAGTGATGGATTTGATCAAATACCTTTATATCTATGTATTAATTTCTTAAACAATAAAAAAGGAAAAAAAATCCAGCCAAAATTCTGACATAGTTTCAATACATGATCTTTAGGCTTCATCCCTTACAGTGGGTAGTTGGCAGTTCATAGTTGTTAAGAGACAACAATTTTGTTGTTGTTTTGTGAGGGCATGATACTATGTGTGTGTTCCATGTTCCAGTAAATGGCCCTATACTCTTGCACATCTAGGCAGCTTTAACTGGACTTAGTGTGATCTTTAAAACAAAATGAAGCTGGAAAAGGAGTATATTGGGGAGTGTCTTAGTTACTAGTCTAATTGCTACTGTAAAACATCATGACCAAGGCAACTTGGAGAAGAGTTTATTTGGGCTTACGGTTTCAGAGGGTTAGAGTCAAAATGATAGAGCAAAGGCCTGACAGCAGGGACAGAAGCACGAGGCAGAGAGTTCACTAAGAATGATTTAAGAGGCTATTGGAATCTCAAAGCCACACTCCATAGTGACACAATTCCTCCAGCATGGCTAGGTCTCCTAAACCTACCCAAAGAGTTCTACCTACTAGCAACTAAGTACTCAAATATTTGAGCCGGTGAGAGACACTCTCATTCAAATCACCTTAGCTGGACAAAGCGGAATTGGAAGAGGGAAATGGGGAAAGAATATCGCATATTCTGTTGCTCTAAATAGATTCATTTCTTGATTCTATATCCTATCTTGTTGGTCTGCCTATCCATTTTTATTCAGTACTGTGATGACAATGTTATTATAGACAAGTGTGGTAGGGATTCCACTTTTGGTCTTATTGCTTAGGATTCTTTGTCTATCCGGAATCCTGTGTGGTTCATTAATATTTTAGGATTATAGTTTTTGTTCTGCTAAAACTTGTCATTGACATTTTGGTGACTTCTACTTTCAATATATATCCAGGACTTTCTATCTTCCCCTTCTTTCATAAGTTTCCCTGCACTGTGCCCAAAGTTTGGCTATGAGCCTCAGCCTCTCCTTTGCTATCTCTATCTGTTGTCTTTCAGAGCCCATTTGTGGTAGGCTCCTGTCCAGTTCATTGTCTTCTCCTGCTTCCAATGTCTACCACGTTTGTCCTTCTGAATGAAGATGGAGCATCTTCCCTAGGGACTTCCTTGTTGTTTAGCTTCTTTAGGAGTATGGATTTTAGTATGTTTATCCTATATTATGTGGCTAATATAAACTTATGAGTGAGTATATGCTATATGTGTCTTTCTGCTTCTGGGTTACTTCACTCAATAATATCTTTTCTACTTCCCACCATTTGCCTGCAGATTTCATGATTTCCTGGTTTTTAATAGCTGAGTAGTATTCCATTGTGTAAATGTTCCACATTTACAAATGTATATTCTGTATCCATTCCTTCGTTGAGGGACATTTAGGTTGTTTCCCGCTTCTGGCTATTAAGAATAAAGCTGCGTTGGGGGCGGAGCCAAGATGGCGAGTAGCACAAACAGTTTCCAAGCTGTGGAAGAGATAAAGTTCTGAGTTGATGAGTGGAAGAACTTCTGAAGCCAGGGAAACAATGGAGAGACTTTCTAAACAACAGGGAACATCACAGGAGGTGAAAACCTTGGTCTCAGGTCACCCAGGGACTTGTTTGGGGAAGGTGAGAAACAATCCTTTGATCTCTCGGCACTCCCCTCCCCCAGACCTCCCTCCTCCTTGGCACAGCAGACTCGCCTTTCTCAGCACAGACCTAACTGCCTGGGGCCTGCAGCCACTGAGGAGGAGCCCCAAGCCCTTTATCGGCAAAGGCCAGCAGTACTGTGTCTTGGAGCCCCAGATTCGCACGGCAGCTGCACCATCCTCCCAGGGCCCAGGTCTGCTAGACGCCATACTAGCTCCGCAGGAGCGCCATCACTGACGGTACGGCCCGCCCAATCTCACAGTGACAGAGAATACGCTATATACTCACCAAAACCAGACAGAAACGCCATACAAGCTAGACACACCAGGCGCTGGGCCTCCGAAGCTAGGAGAGCACAGTGAAGAGACCCCAGGACTTCCCAGAAAGCATCTGGACTAGCAACCCAGTCTCCAGTTACAGCGGGACTTTCTAACCTGGCGGCAGAGCAGCACTGAGCTGGCGGGGCACATCAGCCCCCAAGTTTAAGACTAACCAGGGCCAAACCAGAGAACAGAAAGGCTGGTTACCCCGATTCCTACTGACGTGACCACCCTGAAATCTCCAGCTGCAGCAAGACCTCATAACCTGGCAGTGACAACAGCACGGAACTGGCGGAGCACATCAAAGAAGCAGGGCCAAACCAGAGAGCAGAGAGCCCAGATACCCTGATCTCTGCCAAGTGACCTGCCTGTAAGTGAGTGCACCCTTGAGAATCTGCAGCTCCACTGATCCTGGGTCATTCTAAAACAGAAGCCAGGCATCGAACCCCCTCCCACCCATATACCCACTTTGGGAAACAGAGGGGCACTTGGAACATTGAAGTTCCTGCTCTGTGGGTCTAATTGAGGAGTTAAGGCAGTTAATGCCAGAAATTGCGCTGCGATCATCACTAGCGCCTGCGACATATACATTGCAGAGCCCCTCCCACACACTCAAGGGTTCAACATTAGCCATCACTCTGTCCCTCGAGACACATGCCCACACCCACTTACACACACACACACACACACATATACACACACACGCACGCACGCTTGCATTTGCCTCTGTTTGCGCCTGCGTACTTTCCTCCCACAGGTACAGCTAGTCCTCAGCATACGCTAAGGACACGGGACCTCTCTCAACTTCCTGAAGAATTCTCCAGACTCGAGAGAGAGACAGTACCAGTCTGATCGGCTGAATCCAAAAACAAACAGGGAAGGTCTCAGATAAGCCAATGGCCAGGGGTAGGCGAAAGAACATTTCCAACATAAATCAGGACATCATGACTTCACCAGCAAACCCCAAAATCGATGGATATTCCAATTCATCAGAAGCACAGGAAAATGACCTTAAAGCCATGCTTGCTCAATTATTTGAGGCTCATAAGGAGGAAATGAACAAATCTTTCAAAGAGATGGCCAGTCAATTGGAGGTAAAGAAAGAAGAAATAGACAAAACCCTTAAAGAAACACAGGCAAACATAGCCAAACAAATAGAGGCACAAGTAGAGAAGAAATTAGTGGCATACAAAAAGGAAATGAACAAAGAAATAGAGTCCATCGTAGAGAGACAGGAATCCAAATTCAAACACATAAAAGAAATGGTGCAAGGCATGAAAACAGAATTAGAATCAATAAAGAAAACACAAAGTGAGAAAACTCTTGAGCTGGAGAACTTGGAGAAAAGATCAGGAACCACAAAAGTAAGCATCACCAACAGAATACAAGAGATGGAAGAGAGAATCTCTGGAGCTGAAGACACACTTGCAGAAATTGATACTTCTCTCAAAGAAAAAGTAAAATCAGAAAAATTCCAATCACAAAATATCCAAGAAATCAAGGATGCTATGAAAAGACAAAATCTAAGAATAATAGGAATTGATGAAAAAGAAGACTCCAGGCTCCAAGGTCCAGAAAATATTTTCAAAAAAATCATAGAAGAAAATTTTCCCAACTTAAAGAAAGAGATGTCCATAAATATACAAGAGGCCTACAGAACACCAAATAGACTAGACCAGAAAAGAAACACATCACGTCACATCATAGTCAAAACACTAAATCTACAGAACAAAGAAAAGATATTAAAAGCAGCAAGGGAAAAAGGCCAAGTAACATATGAAGGTAGACCTATCAGAATCACACCAGACTTCTCATCAGAAACTA
>NW_026596091.1:19350064-19365475 GCF_907164565.1 Psammomys obesus | reverse complement strand
GGAGGAATGGATACAGAAATTGTGGTATTTTTACACAATGGAATACTACTCAGCAATCAAAAAGGAGGAAATCATGAAATTTGCAGGCAAGTGGTGGGATCTAGAAAAGATCATTCTGAGTGAAGTATCCCAGAAGGAGAAAGACAAACTTGGTATATACTCGCTTATATAGACCTACAAGATATGATAAACATAATGAAATCTACACACCTAAAGAAGATAATCAAGAAAGTAGACACAGGCGAAGGTGATTAATCCTCATTTAGAAAGACAAATGGGATGTGCATTGAACGTATGACAGGAGTCTACCACAAAAGGCATCTGAAAGACTCTACCTAGCAGTGTTTCAAAGCAGACACTAAGACTCATAACCAAACCCTCGGCAGAGTGCAGGGAATCATATGAAAGAAGGGAAGTTAGTATGATATGGAAAGGATAGGAGCTCTACAAGGACCAATTATATCTGGGCACAGGGTCTTTTCTGAGACTGACACTCAACCAAGGACCATCTATGGATATAACCTAGAACTTCTGCTCGGATATGGCCCGTGGTAGCTCAGTAACCAAGTAGTTTTCCAAAGTAAGGGGAACACAGACTATTTCTAACAGGATCTCAAGGGCAGGCTGTTTGACCCCCCCTCCCCAGGGGAGGAGCAGTCTGTTAGGCCACAGAGGAGGACTTTGCAGCCAGCCCTGAGGATACCTGATAAAACAGGGTCAGATGAAAGGGGAGGAGGTCCTCCCCTATCAGTGGACTTGGAAAGGGGCAGGGAGGAGACCAGGGAGGGAGTGTGGGGTTGGGGAGGGAATGAGGGAGCGGGATACAGCTGGGACACAGAGTTAACAAAATGTAACTAAAAAGAAAAATAAAATAAAAATAAATAAAAAAAAAAAAAGAATAAAGCTGCTACGAACGTGGTTGAGCAAATGTCCTCATTGTATAGTTGAACATATTTTGGATATATGCATAGGAGTGGTAGAGCCTGAGATTTTTACCTTATACCCATCAAACTGGCTAAGATCAAAAACTCAAGTGACAATACATGCTGGAGAGGATATAGAGAAAGGTGAACTCTCCACCATTGCTGGTGGGAGTGTAAACTTGTACAGCCACTTTGGAAATCAATCTGGCACTTTCGCAGAAAATTGGGAATAGTGCTAGCTCAAGAGCTAATATTCTTAATGGCTAAGACATCTCCTTAATTCATTAAAAAAAAAACTATTTTAAAGTTTTCTTGTTCAGTGTGAGTTTAGCTGTATGCTTGTCTTTATGAAATGAATGATTTATCTTAATTATGTATGTGTATGTTTCTTCTTTTTCTCATTTTTATAATGAAAAATTTTATATTTTACTAAGTGATGTTGTTTTGTCAGTACTGAGCTAATCTGGAGATTCTGCCTTCTTTTTTTTTTTTGCATCTATGGAAACATTCTTGCATCCTTCCATAAGTTCATATAGTCTTGACATTTTATTACTTTGATGTGCTGCTGGATTTAGTTTGTTACTATTTTGTTTGCTTCTATATTTATTTATTTAAGTTTCCTGTGTTGAAGGGTTGTTCTGCCTTTGCATTGTTTTCTTAGATGCATTTTTTTTTTTTTTTTTTTTTTTGCAGAATGCTTTTGAAGAAATCTTTACGTCATTTTTATAATAGTTTGAGAATAAGTCGTAATCACTTTTTTAAGAACTGGTATAACACAACATTTCCATTTTTATACCATGTGGAGCCTCGTTATTCAAGAATGTCATCAGGCTTGGGTCTGGGTGCCTTTATCACGTGAAGCATCTTATTGCCCTAATTCACTGACTTTGCCTTTCCTAGAACCTCATGTGAAAGAGCATAAATGATGTACCTGCTTCAGAATTGTCATACTGCTTTCAAGAGTTTAGCATATTTTCATATTAATGTGCTGATTATTCTTCCTATCCTTTACCATCTCTTTTGAAACCTTCAAAGCACAATTTCTCATTTCCTTAATGCGTTCTTACAGTTTGGTTGTCAGCTTAGTTGGTTCTGGGTCAACTAATACAAATGCCTCTGGGCAAGTCCATAACTGTAGTTACTGAAAGCATTAAATGGAAAATATCCTCCAACAGAGTAGATGGCACTTTCACATAGTAGTCAATATAGAAAGAAGCCTTAGGGGAAAGCAGGGCATCTTTGTCTTCCCAACTTTTTCCAATGGTGATGAGTTTACCTATTGTTTACCATCTACTGCTGATACCATGACTTGGATAGCATTGAAACCCAGCTGCTTTAGCTTTCCAATGTAAACTGAAAACCTATGGCTTTCAAGGCCTTCATTACCAGATTAGGATTGTTGAGGTGCCCAGATTCATAGAAGACCTGCAAGATTTGTAGTCTTCCTAGCCTATGCACAAACCACTGTTGAACTACCTACCCAATATTCTGCAAGCCAGTCTAATCAAGTCACTTTATAGTAAATATTGATTTCTTTGGTTCTGTTCCTCTAGAGAATATTGGCTAGTGAAGGTTGTATAAACCTTCTGTACTCTTTTTATTCGTAATTTTTATTAGCTTTTGTTTTTGTGTTTGTGCTTGCCTATTTATTTGTGTTTGAACCATGTGAGCTCAAGATTCTTAAGAGGCCAGAAGGGTCATTGGATCATACATTTGTTCTGGATCTACATCACGTACAATTTTCGTTTCTCCCTTACAACTCTTCTCGGATTGCCCATTATCTTGTCTCTCTCAAATTCATTGACGTTTCTTTAATTGTTTTGCACATCCACATGCAAGCTCACTTTTGCATGTACTGCACACCTCCCTCATCCCCAACCTGCTGAGTCAATTTGCTGTTGTTCTTGTTTATAAATGTTTAGTGCTGACCACTTGGTTTTGGGTAATCAATTCAAATCCTTATCACTGGAGTAGACTGATCCTCCCTTTCTCTGTATTCATCATGTTCTGAAAATCTTTAATTAGATGTGGCCTGAGAGACTTTTCCTATCTACAACTTTATCAACTGGTGGTTTCATTGTTAAAATCTTGTTGTTGTTGTTAATTTTCTACTTCAGCAATTTCTTTTTTTTTTGTTTTGTTTTTTAATTTTATTTTTCTTTTTAGTTACATTTTGTTAACTCTATGTCCCAGCTGTATCCCGCTCCCTCATTCCCTCCCCAACCCCACACTCCCTCCCTGGTCTCCTCCCTGCCCCTTTCCAAGTCCACTGATTGGGGAGGACCTCCTTCCCTTTCGTCTGACCCTGTTTTATCAGGTATCTTTAGGGCTGGCTGCAAAGTCCTCCTCTGTGGCCTAACAGACTGCTCCTCCCCTGGGGAGGGGGGGTCAAACAGCCTGCCCTTGAGATCCTGTTAGAAATAGTCCGTGTTCCCCTTACTTTGGAAAACTACTTGGTTACTGAGCTACCACGGGCCACATCCGAGCAGAAGTTCTAGGTCCTATCTCATCTTCCTACTCATATGTAGAAGATATACAATCTTGCAGTAGATGGCCCGGTCCTTTGGGTCTTTGCAGGTGCTGCAGCCCCTCAGGTGGGGCACTGTGGATGGTGAGGGAGGCTTCCATGTCAGCTGGCACACTGCCTAACACAAAATAGAGGATCATAGCAAACTAGTAGAGCCTCAGAATGAGCAAAGAACAGTGCAGTTGTTTGTTGTTTGTTTTTTTGAGACAGCATTTCCTTGTGTAGTCCTGGATCTTTCAGAACTCCCTCTGTAGACCAAGCTGGCCTCTGATTCAGTTTCATCTGCCTGTGTCTCCCTGAGTGGTGAGATTAAAGA
Source organism: Psammomys obesus (assembly GCF_907164565.1). Classification (NCBI taxonomy): domain Eukaryota; kingdom Metazoa; phylum Chordata; class Mammalia; order Rodentia; family Muridae; genus Psammomys; species Psammomys obesus. Next base: position 19,361,709 of record NW_026596091.1, on the reverse strand, counting down.
TGTCACCACTGCCCGTCTATATTAATGGGCTTCTTTAAATTGGTGTTTTGGATTCTCTTTTAATTCAATTTCTCCTGATACTACGTGATTGTGCTTATCTGTGTACCTACATTGCTATATATGCATCAAGTAAAATGGTAAACTTTTCTTGTTATGAAGGTTTGCCTACCACAAGAAGAAAGACCTTCTCCTGCACATAGGCAGGAACAGTATGTTAGTTTTGATTTTGGATGAGTCAATAGTGCTATCTCTCTGTAGTTTAGTTGTTTATTTATTCTTTGTGTGTTTTCCCCAGTTATTTGCAATTTCTGCCAACTGGCTAAGCTACAAGTGTTTGAGAATATGATGGTTAGTCTTTTTTGACTATGATATTAGTCTTTTTTTTTTTTTTGGTAGCAAACCCCCTTCCTATCAATTGATCTAGACATAAGTATTTGTAGATTCACTATTAATTGTGACTATATATTGGATTATCCAATGGGCTGGCTGGGTCATTTTTGGAATGAATAAGCTGTGTAGTCAGCCCTTTAGTACGAAAACACTGACATATGAGAAATGGCAAAATCCATGAGGAATAAAAAGATTAAAAAAAAAAAACAGATAATGAGTAAAAGTTAACTGTAATTCATTTGACCAGACTTACATAGACAAAGTACCTGTGCTCTGATATTTTTTTATAATTTGTGTGACCTCAACTTCTATAGGTCATTTGGACCTACTGCTAAGTCGATCCAACTTTGAGGGCTGTGGCTGTAGTGTATTTCAGTTTCCAGGATTTTAGAACCTATTGATCTTCTAACTATTTTTCAGAAATTGTTGATGCTTTAGGACCTCACTGTTCAGAGACTAGGTTAGGCAGCATTAAAAGCATCAGTTCTTCATGATACCCTCTCTTTGTGGCAACAGGTTGAAAAAAAAAAAGATGTGAGTCTTGAAACCCTCTATATGCTCACGTTATCCCAAGAGTCAACAAGATGCTCATAACATATAACTTAATAAATTTTTTCATAATAGAATTAATTCTGTCACCTTTAGTTTCTTAATGTAAATGTTGTTTTATATAAAATTTGGATAAATATGTTTAAAATTATTAACAATAAAAATAGTTGCCTGTGCCCTCTAAAAATGTAAAAAGCATGTATCACAAATATGTAATAATTTTAGAAATGTAAAAAATTTTCCAAAAGCAGACAGGTAAAAGTGATGTCATTTATTAATATTCATACATAGTTAAATCCACATTCAGCCACAATAAACTGGCTAAAGAAAGATGTGTGACATGGAATCAGAAGAAGACAATTATTGGTGGATGAAGATACCATCACATGGGAGGTAGTGGATGCAGCAGGATTCAATAAGCTATGGTCAAATTAGAGAAAAGTGCAATGGGACATATGAATGAAAATGTTTTAATGAAACTCATTATTTTGTATGGTTGTACTAATGAAAAAATGTAATAAGTACCTAATTATTGAGTACATACATTTCTTCTATGGCATGGGTGTTGCTTATTCTTATATGTATAGAAAGAAATATATATTTTATGTATTCTTCCCAGACAATTTCCCCCTGAGCACTTGAACTGCTTCAAGCATCAGATCGACCATGCTACATCACTCAGCAGAATTTACAGCAGATAAGAAACACAAAACATGATAGGAAATGAAAGACAGAAAGATTGCCTTTCTCAAAAAGCTATGCTCATCGGACTCCTAAATCTTACATTCCTTTCCTTTCGTATCATTCTTGATGTGAATCTTACAGGAAGAAAAATGGGTTAAACCGACTTTGCCTCACTGTCAAGAGAAACCTATGGCCAGGGATATATCTAATTCCCACAGCTTTCATCATTAATATTTTATGAGTCTCAGTGATCTGTCCCATCTAAAAGAAAAATTTATCTTTCATTTGTGCAAGCAGAGCCTGCCTAGTAATAGATTTCATTTCTATAAGTCAGTAGTGAAATGCAAACCACAGCAAAGGTACCAGGAAGCAAAGTGTTCACTTTATTTCTTTTTACTGGAGTCTGGCTGCACTTTACTGTACTTGCAAAGTCAGCCAGGCAAAGTAAAATATCTTTCGGGATGATGAATAGTGTTCCTACCCAACTACATCAGCGTATACATGTGATTGTCTACTGTTGTTTAAATGATTTTTAAATGAGATGAATAGCTACATGCCTCTTATTTGTAAGCTTTACAAGAAATTATTATAACTGGAATACTAATTTGATTCATTTGGTAAGTAAAACCACCAGTTCCAATTTGAACATTCCATCCTCTTTAGAAAGATGATTAAAAAGAAAATTATTGATCACCAAATATTTCCAACTGAAAGCTATTGCTGTGCTCTTTGAATAGGGCTTGGCTTCTCCTCTTGTGAAGTAGGGTTTTCTGTGCAGGCTTATGTGTGACACTGAGCCTGAACTTTTATTAATCTACAGAAATGTCAAATAAGAAACAGTGTTCTAAGGCCCACCTTCTTTGAAACTAGAAGCAGGGCAAGCTCCATAACATTGATCCTAAGTGAGATTACTTATATAAGAACTCTGAAGCACAGTGAACAAAGTGAAAGTTAGATAAACTGAGTTACATTAAATATAAAGACTTCTGTACAGAAAAAGCACAAGAAATGGAATGAAAACAAAAACCATGAGAGGAAAGAGTTTGCAGACATTTTATATGATAAGTTAACTTAGCAGTATGTAAAAAAAAAATGTAATTAAAATATGAAAAAGTCTTAGCTGGTTATTTCTCCAAGAAAACACACAAATGACCAATATATATACAGAGAATACTAAACATCATTGATAATCAGAAAAATTCAGATTAAATCTACTATAAAATATTACTTCTCACCAATTAGGAAGACAGTATCAAAATAAAGTGATATCTCCCATCCTACATTCATTGGTACATTATAAAAAAATAGCCCAGAGAAAGCTAATGGACATGTAAGGAAAAGGTAAAGATGGTGTCTCTGTCTATCAGTCCACCATGACTTGAAAGTCAGCCTTCAAAGAAAAAGGAGGACTGTCATTTCTCAAAAGATAAATGCAATAATTTCACTTGTATGAAGCATACAGAAAAAAAAAAAGTTATCAGGACCTGCCATGGGGCTGGTGGATATGGGAACATGTTCAGCAAAGTATACAAGATATCTGTACGTGAGGGATAATTTCAAGATACAAATAATAGGATGACTGTAGCAAACAACAACGTGTGTTTTAAAATAATAAGAGAAAAGAATAAAATAAAATAAGCATATAAGTTAATATATGTATTACTTGGCTTGATGTAACCATACCAAAATGGAGTATGTGTGTGTGTATCCTAAAATATAATGACATTATAAACTTAAAGATTTTTTAAAAAAAAATTAATTGGTACAAAAATTAACAACAGTAACATTAAAGGCCACGTTAATCTTGGGTGTTATTCTTCTGTGTCTAACTGATCCATAGACTAAACTAGAGTCACAGAAAGATGCATGTAGTTCCTACATGCATATGAACACTTATCCACTTGTCGGGAGGAATGCTCTTAGTTCCGTAAAATCAGAGGAATCCCTGAGCAAGTGAATCTTTGTTTTTGTAGGGCATAATGGTTTCTATGTTCTTACTTCTTACTATTCTTACAGTCTAATTTCAAGCTATGTAACAAATTATCCTTGAACTAAGTGTGAAGGTTCATCTAGAACATCTAAGAAATAAGAAAGGGGAGGTAGGAGCAGTGGAGGAGGCCCTGTGTGAGTGAAATACTTGAATGTGTATTTTGACATGGGTGTGATTAAGAACTGGCAAGGACTCTAACATCATTGGCTCATGGGGGTTGGTAAAGCTGTTACCCATGCTGGCCAGGCTCATGAAAAATAGTGAAGTTTTCAAGGCATTTCTTGGGAGTCTGTATATGAGGATTTATGGATGCTTCATCTGTGTGTTCATTGACTAGCAAGTGTGTCTTCATGCCCCGGAGTACATACAGACTCATAGTGTACACCTCTAGAGACTGCCTACCCAGACTAGCTTATCTCTCCCCTGTACTGTGCCTAACTAAGGTTACATTTGCTATGTTGCTGTAATAGTGGTCAAAGAACCCCATCCAATCACAACTTCTTTGTGTCTGTGTTTCTGTCGTTTCTTCATTCTCTCACAGCCTCTAGGCAGGGTTCCAGGACCCAAGCTGTTTAGGAAACACCATAGAACACAATTATAAAGGAAAAAAAATGTTTTTAAAAGGTATTCTCCTTCACTGCAGACACTAGAATTTGAAACTACACAGAAAAGCAAACACATGAATAAACAAACAAAAACAAAAAACGTTTTTATCTTTTTTGTTAGTATTCCTACCTCATTTTTAAGTATATGTAATTATTTAATACATTTTTCCTCCTAAGATGTGACAAATAAGACTTTGTTTATTTTAGCATAAATTGTTATCTCTAGAGTTTATACACTGTTGACAAGATGTACGCATCCATTAAGTTGCCTTTTAAAAGTTTGCTTTATTTATTTATTTATTTATTTATTTATCTATCTATCTATCTATCTATCTATCTATCTATCTATCTATCTATTTGCTTTTAGGTGTGCTTACTAGCATGCTCTGATATGACAATCATTACTAATGCTTAGGTTAAGAGTGTTTCTTTATTTAAAATATAGCTACTGTTTTAACACTTAAAGAAAGTACTGATTTAGAAATCTCCTGTCCCCAAAGAGTGATATCTCACCCCCAAAGAGCCAGCTTGTTGGAAGAATACAGTATATGCATAAAAATAATGCCAACCCATGATCCACTAAATGTAAGAACAGATTCACTGTATTTGTACTATGTATATAGAGATAATAATCATATTAAAGACACTTGGAGAATGATACAGCTTAGCACTATTTCGAAGATCCGTACCTGTCTGTAAGAACCACCTGAGCTTTCCTCTAACAAAGATGTATCCATTTAAAAATTGTTGCAGAAGTACACAGGATTCTCATGAATGGGGAAATCAATCTTCACTATGCATGTGTTGTGGAAGCTTTGGATTTAATATTTATGTTTTAATCCCAGGTGTGCTGTATAGGACTGAATCAGATTGTCCACAGCAGCAGACTATTTGCCTCCTGCAGGCTCTGAGAGGGGCTTTTTGCCAGCTGCAGATAGTTTAAATCTCAGGACTCTGGAGAGAAAATAAATACCAGAGCCCCTAGACAGAAAGGGAACTCCAAGGAAGAAGAATGCTGCTGGTGCTTCCCCCCAGCTGTTCCTGCTTGCTGTTGATGCAATTTGACTAGAGTAAGTTGGAGATTTCTTGAAATGAGGATTGGACTTGCCCCAAGGAACCCAACAACCCTAACCAGCAGGAAGTAACTAAGAAAAACTATACACCTTTCCCCTGACTAACCTTCGTTCTCTCCTATCAGGTATTGGGGTATTAGAAAGGATTGTGGTGAAGAAGGGAGGAAGAAGTATAAGAAACCCCGATAAAATAGTTGTTAAATGTACACTAATATGTATGCTAATGTGACATAGTCATATGAATGGAGACATATTTCTTTTCTCAAATTCAAGGTGGTATTTGGGAGCTTCAGACTTTGTAGCCCTTTTCAGACTTAGAATGAGGGGGAATGGAAGGTAAGTAACATCCCATTTCCCTTTAATCCTGGCCTGAGTTTGAAACAAAATAATTATGCCTGGACTGCTCTTTTTGCCATGACAACATTAATGACAACACCAAGATAGGATAAAATTTAACAAAAAACCTTACTTACATTTTGTCACCAAATTTTGTGAACCCTGCTCTCTGCATTCAGTTTACAACCCCTAAGAAATGTCTCTGTTTTTAGAAAACATGCCCTTATTTTCTTCCCAGTCTCTCCCTCTTCTATTAGATTAGTGATCCCTGTGACTCTGCTGTGCAAATAATATTCGAAAAGGCAATCCTAGTCAAATCATTTTTGACACTGATCTCATTGCTTTTTCACTATCTCAAAAATCAGACCACATAAAGTCTCCCATTCTCAATTTGATTTAATAAGTTTATCAGAAAGATAGTCTATTCCAATAGAGTATTCTGCACTGCAGCTACAGGGATCGACAAATGCAGCTAATATACCTCAAGATTCAGAGCCCTTTAACCTACATTCTGTCTTCCTGGATAAAATCCTGATCATCTGTTATCTCTTCAAGAATGTCTTTGACTACTTCAGGATTGTTCAGACCTCTTTTGGGGGTTAAAGTTAGAGCACTGGCTTGTCTTCCTCTAAGTCTTTGAGTCTGTTTTTCCCAGTTTTCCCTGTTTTTCCCAGGGACCTGAAGCTTCAGAGTTGGATCTTTTTATGAGTTTAGAAAAGAGTAGATATGCAGTTATTGCTTGCTAGTAGACCAAGATGAATTAATGTCACAATTACCCACTAACTAAGTATTTCAGGGCAAACAAATTTCAGTCTTACATATTGTTTCTTGAAAAGTATTTATTATTTGGAAATTCTTTGTGGACCTCTTGAATGATGGAAATTATACAGAAAGTCTAAGAGCTTTCAAAATTATATTGCTCCACTTCCTGTTTAGACTTTATAAAACCTTTGCTTAGATGAATTTTATGAAAGAAGTAAAAATGCAAATAAAAGTATTCTTTAATTAATACATTAAGTTTTGGGAGGTGATATTTCAGTTATTAATAGTTTATGAAACTCGTTATCTGGAAAATTGTAATAGTCCTCTGTAACCCTGTAATGAATATATATGCTACAGTAAATTTGATAGAGAAAATGTGAATCAAAGCCTCATGAGAAAGATTCCAGTTGTCCATTTCTTTTAGTAGTTTGTATAAATTTATTTTAGTGAGAATTTTAGTGTCTTTAAAAACCCAGTTAGGTTATGCAAATGTTTTTGTTTTAGTCTCAGATGTGGGATATGGGGCTGCTTCAGATTGTCCTCAGCAGCAGACTACTTGCCTCCTACTCTGGCAGGTGCATGATTTTTGCTTGCTGCAGATAGTTTACATTTTGAATTTTGGGGACTCTTGAAAGAATATAAATGATGGATCCCAGAGAGGGACAGGTAGCACCAAAGAAGAAGGCTGCTTCTCCCCCTGCAACTGGCTGCTGTTGTTGCAGTTTGAAGAGAAGTTGGAGACATCCTGACAATGAAGATTGGATTTCCCCCAAGATACTAAACATCCCTAACGAACAGAAAGAGGTTTAAAGAGGTCTATATCCCCTTTCCACTCTAACCTCCTTTCTTGTCTACCTAGGGTTGGGAGAGTGGCAGAGATTGGGGTGGAGAAGGGTGGAAGATAGACGAAGCCAAATAAAATAAATTAAAAAAGAGTGCCAACAATGTATAATCTTCTCCAACTATATATAAAAATATTTCAGATTAAGTAACAAAAAATGCCCAAATTCCTCTCAGACTTCTCTCACCAAGAAAAATAAAGTACATAGTGCACTTGTAGACCAGTGTTTCTCTACCTGTGAGTCATGATTAGCTATCCTGCATATCAGACATTCGCATTATGATTCATAACAGTAGCAAGATTTGTCATGAAGTAGCAAAGAAATAATTTTATGATGGATGGGTTATCATGTCATGAAGAACTGTATTAAGGGTTGGCAGTATTAGCAAAGCTGAGAACCACTGTCATACATGTATTTATCCTAGTACTTTATATAATAGTAAATAAATAAATAAAGCTTGCTATCAATTGAATTTTAAACTTTGCAGTTATTTAAATCTGAAGAATATCTAATGCAACATGATAATTGATTCTGAGGACAGTCTTATGAGTCATGCAATGTGACATTTTTATTGTTCTTGCCTTTCATATTAGAGAAAGGATATCACAAAACATTTTATAATTTTCCCAAGGCAATATATATACATATATAATATATCTTCTCAGTTTAAACTGAAATTAAATCATGGAACATAATGTCAGGCTAGATTTTATTTTTCAAATACTAAAACTCATGATTCAATTCAATTAAAAAATTTTAAGTTTTTGATTAATATTATAATTTATTGCAATTTATTCATTTTCTATCCCTGCTATAGCCCCCCCCCCATCTCCTGGTGACACCCTCCAACCCTCTTCCCCCTATGTTCCTCCCTAGTCCACTGATAAGGAGATCCTTCTCCATTTCCATCTGACCCTAGCCTGTCAGGTCTCATCAGGACTGTCTGGATTCTCTTTCTCTCACAATGGGTAGGTGATCAAAAACCCAGCCACTGAGTACATGTCTGAGACAGCCCTTGTTCTCACATGAAGACTGAGTTGCCCATGAGCTACATCTGAGTAGGAGGTCTATGTCTTTTCCATGCATGGCTCTTAACACCTACTTTAACGGCTTATTAATTATTTAGATTTAAACTAGGCTATTTCAACTTTTGTCTTAACACTCTTTCAATTTTAAAACTTATTAATGCATGGCCCATAACAAGATTATCCAAATTATTTGGGTAGGTAGAATAAAAGGTAGTAATATTAAAACATATCTCACCGAAGGAGAATATTTTGTTCAATTTACATGACACTGTTTTTTTTTTTCCTCTGAAAAGAGCTAATGTCTTTCTAATGTTCACCCTAACTAATTTTCACCAATTCTTTTGATTTGTATACTTGCTTACATTCCATGGTTTATTTCTTCTTTATAATTGAGGTAGGAAAGAACTATTATCTTGAGGAAACGGGGCGAGATCAATGCTTGGTTTGAACCTGAGCTGTTTGTAAAATGATTAGCATCTCAAGCTTCTCCATCTTGTAAGGACAGCAAAGTGCTATTGAAAGCCTCAATCTGCCATATACTGTGTGCATACTTGCTGAAGACTCATACAGAGTGTGAGAAGCTGTAATAGCCAGATAGGTTTGCATATTTGAAAGAAACCTTCAGTGTGAATGATGAATTTGAGCTGATTACAAGGAGTCAAAATAAAACGGTTTGGTAATTTTGAGTTTGCTCTCTCTTGACAATCTGTATAATGAAAACCCAAGCAATGGCCCCTCCACAGGACCACAACATTGTATAAAATGTCTTCACCTGACCTGCCAAGCAGTACACTAAAATAACCTGAGAAGTGAGAGGAAGGCATATTTTATAGAATAAATATATGGACAAGACAAGCAACAAGAGAGTTGAACATGAAGCAATGTTTGAAAAATTTTGTTCCTTATTTCTTAGACATGGAAAGGAAATATGCAAAATGACTACCTAGTATGGATATTTTATTAAAATGTGAAATGAACATAATAAGAGACTTGTGTATAATATAAGGCTTCCAAAATTGTATTCTTCTCTTTTTTAATTTATATTTTTATATTAATTACAGTTTATTTACTTTGTATCCCAGCTGTAGCCCCTTCCCACCTTCCCTCCCAATCGCACCCTCCCTCATCTCCTCCTTGTCCCTCTCTAAGTCCACTGATAGGACAGGTCTTATTCCCCTTCCATCTGACCCTAGCTTGTCGGGTCTCATCAGGACTGGCTGCAATGTCCTCCTCTGTGGCTTAACAAGGCTGCTCCTTTCTGGGGGGGGGGGGGCAAAGAGCCAGCCATTGAGTTCATGTCAGAGACAGTCCCTGTTCCTCTTACTAGGGAACCACTTGAATGCTAAGCTGCCGTGGGCTACGTCTGAGCAGGTGTTCTAGGTTATATCCATGCATGGTCCTTGGTTGGAGAATCAGACTCAGAAAAGACCCCTGTGCCCAGATATATTTAGTCTTTGTGGTGTTCCTGTCCTCTCCAGGTCATGCTAACTCCCCCTTCTTTCATATGATTCCCTGCACTCTGCCAAGGTTTGGTTATGAGTCTCAGCATCTACTTTGAGAAAAGCCGCTATTCAGACTTGCCTCTTCTCAATATCCACTTCAGTGAAGGAAAATAATTTTTTTCATTCTATCATTTATTCAGTGTTCACAAGGTTTTCTGTTTATTTAAATCAATCAAGATTTTCAGAAAGTTTAGTAATCTTTCAGACTTTTATAAACTTTCAGAAAACAAGTTAAAAATCTATTATATTTTTTTCTTCTAGAAAGTTCTGTTATAAGTGATTAAATTAATCATTACAAGATGCAACACATCTTGAAATGTACTATAATATATCCAAGTGAGATTTGTAAAGTAGAAATAACTGGTTGGTGTATCATTAATTAATAAATGACCTTTAATTATAAGTTTTATTAAAACATTTCATGTAATCAAAGGTTAAACTGAGAAAATGTGTAATCATCTAATTCATAGGTATCAAGCTGAGAGAAAATACAAAATGATTTATATAAAGAAATTAGAAACATAATTTTGCTTGTATGATCTGCCCAAGAGAGTACCTATTTCTTCCTTTGGGTTGTAGGAAGTGAAATCATTGGTTTTGGCAAAGATGTCCAGAAACTCTTTGAGGGGAGTGACAGTTTATCACACCACTCAGAATGGTATTGAAAAGGAATAGTGTATTTTGAAAATAAGTGGGAGTAGGGGGTAATTTTGCTTCATGGACACAGATAGGAGGAATTTTCCTCCCACTGTTATACCCTAAAAGGGCTTTAGTTTTATTGGTAGAATTTCTCTGTGGAAAATTTTGTTGGTGGTATAGAGGCTTCCTGTGAGACCCATTCTAGGAACTCTGCTGCACCCCTGCATCCTGAATTGAGAGATCATTAATAAAATGAGAGATCCTCTAAAAACAGACCAGTTCCCCTCTCTGTCTCAGACACCTTGACTCCTAGTCCAGTCATACAAGGATGAGTACAGTTGCCTCATTCTAGTTGACTTCATCTTTTGATGAGAATCTCTTCACTTAATTTTGTGCCTTAGGTCCATGAAAAGTTAAAATTAAAAGGAAGCAGGGCTTTATGATATATCTGATATATCCTTCAGTATTCTTTAAGTAATTATGTTGTCACGAAACTCTTTTTTTTAAATCTCTACAAGGAAGACATCTTTACTCCAAAATATAGAAATTAAAGTCAAGGCTGGTACAATCTAGAGTTATTTCCTGAGTACTCCATTTAGTGGAAATGCTAATTCTTCTATTAGCAACTTGGTTAATGATGACATTCTGAAGTACAATTCAAGTGTATGTAACAATATTAGATTTTACTTAATGTATTTCTTTAAATTAAAAAAAATTGACAGAAATAACTCAATGTTATAGCTCTATCTGTTTGACTCCACTTAGGAATAGTATCTTACAAATAATGGCATTAACTGAGCAAATGAAAATACTAAAAATTCTCTTTCTCAATTCATCTTCATATATTGTTTTAGTCCATGACATCAATTAGAGAAGCTATTAGTTACAGTTTACAATTCATGTTCATTTCACCTGGAAACCATACAATGTACATGAATTCTTTAGCCACAGTTCACCAAAGCACAGTCTTTGCCCAAGCTACTGTGATTTCCCATCTAAAATTAAAGTACATTGTAGCACTTCAGTATACTTTTACTTTCATAAACTTCTCTACTTGTATAATCTATTCTAAATTAACTTGATTAAAAAGACTGTCACATAATCAAGTTTCTGGAAATAAAGTATAATCATTCTTTCTTGTTTCTTTTAAAGCTCATACCAATCACTATGGTATAAAAAGCCTTTCTTTTTTTTTTATTTTTATTTTATTTTTCTTTTTAGTTACATTTTGTTAACTCTGTGTCC
>NW_026596091.1:19343272-19350054 GCF_907164565.1 Psammomys obesus | reverse complement strand
GACACTCAACCAAGGACCATCTATGGATATAACCTAGAACTTCTGCTTGGATGTGGCCTGTGGTAGCTCAGTAAAAAGCCTTTCTTATTCTGAGCTTTTCCTTGTTTTCATCTTAATATGCATCTCCAGAGACAGCTGCATATGATTTCTTGATATTCAATGAGCATGCAGCAGAATTTGGAGAGAATGTTTTTCCTTCCTTTCTTTCCTCTATTTTTCCCCTTTCTATCACCTTTCTTCCTTCTTTCCTTCCCTTTCTCTCTTTGTTTCTGTCTCTATCTTTCTGTCCATTTTACCCCATCTTTCCTTTTTTTGGTTTAGATCATGATTTTCTTTTGCAAGATATTTGATCCCACTGTGAACCCCAAAATTATGAACTGAAAAAAACCTGTTGTTTCTTTGTTATGGTTCAGCCCTAACACTCACCTTTAATCCTAGAGTTTTCTGTATTTTGAATTTAATAACGATAACACTAGGTCAAGAGGCAGAGCAAATAACCAGCTTACAAGAATTAACAGAAAAAGAGGGACTTTGAGAGAAAAGTATGTAAGACAGCATGGAGAAGTTGGGTGCATTAGCTCTTTAGCTTTAGCTCTCTAGATCTTGGGCTTTTAGCTGTTGACTTTTTCCTCCTGGGCCATCAGATGAGCTAGCAAGCTCTTAGTTCTATCAATTTGGCCTTTTCCTTCTGGGGCATGAGCTAAATAGAAAGATCAGCTGGGTGGTTTCTCTGACCTAGTAGGTTTTCATCCCAGCATCTGACTCCAAAGTCTTTACTGGTAAAATAGAATGGATAGGATTTTCATTTTTCATAACAACACTTTTCTTTTTGTTGATAAATTTTAATATTTTTATATGAATTATAGTTTATTCATTTTGTATCCCCACTGTAGCCCCTCTTTTAGTCCCTCTCAGTCCCATCCTTCCTCCACTCCTGCCTACCCTTCTCCAAGTTCACTAATAGAGGAGGTCCTTCTCCCCTTCCATCTGACCTCAGCCTATCTGGTCTCATCAGGACTAGCTGCATTGTCTTCCTCTGTGGCCTGGTAAGTCTGCTTCCCCTTCAGGGGAAGGTCACCAAAGAACCAGCCACTGAGTTCACGTCAGAGACAGTCTCTGTTCCCCTTACTTGGGACCCTACTTGGATACTGAGCTGCCATGGGCTACATCTGTGCAAGGGTTCTAGGTAATCTCCATGTATGGTCCTTGATTGGAGTATCAGTCTCAGAAAAGACTCCTCTGAGCAGATTTCTAGGTTCTGTTGTTCTCCTTGTGAAGTTCCTGTGCCCTAAAGGTCTTTCTATCTCCCTCTTCTTTCATGATTCCCTGCACTCTCCCAAAGTCTGGCTATGAGCCTCAGCATCCTCTTTGATGCTCTGCTGAGTAGAGTCTTTCAGAGGCCCTCTGTGGTAAGCTCCTATCCTGCCATACTATGTAAAAAAGTCAGCATCTTCAACAAATGGTGCTGGTCTAACTGGATATCTACATATAGAAAAACGCAAATAGATCCACATTTATCACCCTGCATAAAACTAAAGTCCAAGTGGATCAAAGACCTTAATATAAAACCATACACACTAACTCTGTTAGAAGAAAAATTGGTGAAGAGCCTTGAACTCTTTAGTGCACAAGTCAACTTCCTGAACAGAACACCAACAGCACAGGCTCTAAGATCAGCAGTCAATAAATTGAACCTCATGAAAGTGGAAAGCTTCTGCAAAGCAAAGGACACTGTTATCAGAACAAAATGGCAGCCTACAGACTGGGAAAGAATCTTCACCAACTCTATATCTGACAGAAGGCTAAGATCCAAAATATAGAAAGAACTCAAGAAGTTAAAAAGCAGCAATTCAAGTAATCACAATTATATAATGCGGTACAGAGCTAAACAGAGAATTCTCTATAGAGGAATATCAAATGACAGAGAAACACTTAATGAAATGTTCAACGTCCTTAGTCACAAGGGAAATGCAAACCAAAATGACCCTGAGATTTCACCGTACATCCATCAGAATGGCTAAGATAAAAACTTCAAGTGACAATACATGCTGGAGAAGATGTGGTGAAAGGGGAACCCTCCTCCAATGCTGATGGGAATTTAAACTTGTACCACATTGGAAATCAATCAGGCGCTTTCTTAGACAATTAGGAATAGTGCTCCCTCAAGATTCAGCTATACCACTCCTAGGCATATACCCAAAATATGCTCAAGTACACAAAAAGGACATTTGCTCAATCATGTTTGTAGAAGTTTAATTCATAATAGACAGAATCTGGAAACAACCCAAATGTTTCTTAAATGAAGAATGGATACAGAAATTGTGGTACATTTACACACTGGAACACTAGTCAGCAATTAAAAACAATGAAATCATGAAATTTGCAAATTTGCACATGGCTGAACCTAGAAAAGTCAATCCTGAGTGAGGTATCCTGGAAGCAGGAAGACACACAAGGTATATACTCACTTATAAGTGGTTATTAGACATATAATATAGGATAAGCATATGGAAATCTATACACCTAGAGAAGCTAAGCAAGAAAGAAGACCCTGGGTAAAATGATCAGTCTTCACTCAGAAAGGCATACCAGCACATTTCTATCTGTCTCATCTTCTCTATAATTAACCCCTGGCTGTAATATATGTTTTTCTTTAAGCCACCATTCAAAAGTAATCTTATCAAAGTCCATCATAACCATTAAACTTTAGTTACTCCTCCAAATCAATACTCTAATCCACCTAAACATGGTATGTTTTCTGTCTTTAACCATTTTCTAAATTAATAAATAGCACTTACTATTTTTTAATTATTCATTTATTTTGCATATACTGTTCTGCCTGCAGGTCAGAAGAGGACACCAGATCTCATTATAGATGGTTATGAGCCTCCATGTGGTTGTTGGAAATTGAACTCAGGACCTTTGGAAGGGCAGCCAGTGCTCTTAACCTCTGAGCCATCTCTCCAGCCCCACTTACTAGTTTTTAACTACTACATTACATAACAAAGTATGTAAGTCAGATAGATCTTTTTGTTACTTTTTATGATTTAAAAGTACTTGGAAAAAATACAGCTAAATATATTTGTTGTAGAACAATTAACTAAAGAGGAAGATGAAAGTATCAAAATAGCTCTATTTTACTATTTCAATCAACACATAAAACTTTGTACACTCAAGCACACATATATATAATATGGCAAATTTCATCATACATTTGTATAACATATAATATTCAAATAAGGGTAAGTAGCATAACTTGTATCTTAAAATTCATCATTTCTTCTAAATTATTTTTAAAGAAAATTTTAATCAAGAAAAAAAATCCCTTAATATACAAAAGCTAGTTTTTTTTTTCTGTAAGCCAACAACACAGGAGATTCAATTTAAAAACTACTATCTAATAGGGAAGTATTAACATGTGAAATATATACTTGAGTTTTTATTTAAAATAATATAATACTAAAGGGTTGATAAAGAATTAGATAAAATGACACAGACAATGAAATGATAACGGTGGGGCTTTAAACATTTACACTGTTCTTTATGTGTTCATATGCATGAAAAAATCCACAATAAAATATTACACAAAATTATATCTGACTAGTCTACTTTCCAAAGCTACAGTCATTTGTGAAGGGGTAACTGAAATTTAGAAAATGATCCCATCATACTGGCCTGTGGGCAGGCCTGTGGGTAGGCCTGTGATATTTTTCTTAATTAGTGATTGAAGTGCTAAATCCCAGCCTACAATGGGTGGCAACACTCAGAGTAGGTGGTCATGATGCTATTAGAAAGCAGACAAAGCAAGATACAAGAATTATGCTAGAAGCAGCACACTTCCTTGGCCTCTGCATCAGCTCTTTTGTACTGGTTCCTGCCCAACTTGAATCCATGCTCTGGCTTCCTTTGATGAGAGACTGTAACGTGGATGTGTATACGAAATAAAACCTTTCTTCCCACCATCAGGACAAAGCCTAGATTAGTTCTTTGAGTTCTATACTATGTGTTTTGATCATGTTCACCCTCTTCTCCAAACTCCTCCCAGAATCTTCCCCCCTCGCTACTTACACAGCTTCATGTTCCCCCAACATTCAAACCCTTCACTGCCAATTTATGCTGCCCCCAAAATTTTTGTTCAAGTTTTCCTCGAATCTTTGTGAGTTTTACATTATGCACCCAAGTCACACTCATCTTCCCCCTCGCATCTCCCCTCCTGTCCTTGCAACCTCACTCCAAAAAGAAACAAACAAAACCCACAAGAATAATAAAATACAAAAGAAAGCACAGAAAACATATCATCTAGGAAGCTGTAGTGTGTCACAGTGTGTGCCACAGGACATCCCTCTGTCCACACATCTTCTCTTGCAAATATCCATCGCAATGAGTCATTGGTCTGGTTCATGGCCTCCGGTTTCTGTCACACCGTCAATACTGGATCCTCAACAGGACTTTTCCCATTTATCCTGTAGTTGCCTTGTTTTGTGGAGATCCTATAACATTGGATCAGCAGGACAGACCTTTCACGTGCTCCAACCGTTTACTGAAGGTGTAGATTTTGGGGCTGGCCAACTCAAAGCACTGAATCTGGACCTGGGTGATTGCTGAGCTGTTTGTCCTGTCCCATCAGGGCGAGCTCTCCAGCAATGCAGTGGCTAAGCCCATCCAATGCTGATTTTTACAGAGGGTGGGGTCAGCAGGGCCTCTGTCATGACCTCAGGTCTGCCTCATCAGCACCTATGGCACCAGAGCAAGCACGCCCTGCTACCAGAGCCAGCCCCACTATGCTGCCCAATTGAGGTGTGAGTCCCAACGTCTTGAATGCTGCAGCCGTTGTAAGTTAGGGCCAGCTCTCCAGAGCATCCATCATAACCAGTAGGGGGAAGGGACAGTTGTGCACAGTCCTTGAACATCTATGTAGTCCCTTTTGGCTTCCCAGACAAGGGATGCACACACAGTCTATATTGGTAAATAATGAGTAGTGGACATCAATACTGACTCCTGCTGTTGTATGGCCACTGACCCCCACATGGCCCTCAGTGGCAACATGAGATCTGGGACTTCACATTGGCCTCAGGTGGCAGGGCTACTCACAACAAGCTATTTCTCTATACCCTAGCATCTCCAGTTCCATCTCTCTTCATAATGCTCAGTGTTCTGCTTCTCTTTGCCATCTCTCTACCACATGCTAGCTCATTACAATGCCTCTTGCATTGGGCAGGACATGTCAGGTGTGCCTCTGGGAGACCTCCTGTACTTGTGCCATGTGGTGTGAAGACAAGCAGGCCCGAGTCTATAGACTACCTGTGTGGGATAGCAGCAGATGGTCTCTGGACCTCTTTTCTTTCCTGGGCTATGCGGTGGCAGGCAGGCCATTGTGTATATATGGCCTGTCCAGGCCATGCAGTGGCAGGCAGGTCTCTGGTTGTCTTTCCCTGCTTATGCCATCTGACATGGCAGGGCGCTGGTTTCTGGAAATCTTCCCTTCCTCCTCTGTATGGTTTTTATGTGGATGGCCTCTGTGTATCTATAGCAAGCCTGTGCCCTGTAGCTGCCCCAAAATTCTTAAACTTGCAGTCTTCTACTGGAGTGTGATCAGTGTAACCAAGGACTGTATCTTAGGGAACTCTGTCTCTCCTTGTATCAGGAGTTAAAAATTGCTGGTAGGTCCACACCTAGGTATGAGATTGTGTTCCCTTTGCCTTCTCCATGCTAAAGGTTGGTCTCACTTGGGTTTCCATAAGTTTTGAGTATACTGTCCCACACCGGTAAGAATTAATTCTTTATAGCTCCTCCAAAATATGTTGAGCTCAGTATTACATTCTACTCACATAAAATAATCACACTGATAATTATGTGCTGTTATCTTGACATTTAACTTTACATTGTGCCTTTACCTATGCTCATTCACTTAAATCATCTCAGTAAGTGCATAAATCTATCATTTTTAACTCTCACTCCCTCAAGGTTGCACTCATGAAAAGAAAGGGTACGATTTCTCAGTATCTGTCTCTCTGTCAATGATCTTTTTCATTTGTTTCCAAGCTGCTGTTTCTGCTCCAGTTACATTTGGATGGTCTTAGAAGTGATTTTTTTTTTTTTTTTACAGCTGTAGTTTCAGCTCTCTTAGACTGGGAAGTCTTATCTGTGACCCATCATACCTTGACCCTTACTGCCTCATCACAGATTGATTCCTGTTTCATTGGATGCTCTCTTGACAATCCATTTCTTACACATCTGACAATTACAAATAATTTCCTCCATTCTTTTTCTTTTTTTTTCTGTTATTGTTTTTTGTTTGTTTGTTTTATGTCACCTAATGTATCTAAGGTTTCTGGCATTAATAAATTGGTTACTTTTTTTTTTTTTAACTCAGACCAATGAATTCATTTCCTGTAATGGAAAATCAGTACTTGATGCTGTAGTAACTTAAACTTAAACTTCCAGTAATGAACTCTAGCTATTAACAGTTACATGTTTTTGTTATAGATTTTTAATTTTAATTTGGTTACTATACAAAACAGGTAACATTATATTCTTTCTTATTATTCAACATAAATTCTTTACTCATATACTATATCCTGATTATGGCTTCCCCTCCCTTTACTCCTCCCATTTCTTTTTAACCATTCCTTCCAGCAAGGTATATTCCCTTTATATCTTTCATTAGAAAATAATGGAATTCTAAGAGATAGTAATACAATATAACAAAATGAAATAATAAAACAAAACTATCACATCAAAGTTGGACATGAAAAACCAACAGAAAAAAAAGAGCACAAAAG
>NW_026596091.1:19307741-19343262 GCF_907164565.1 Psammomys obesus | reverse complement strand
GAACCCTGTGGGTCTGGTGCATGATGCTTTGGTCTCTGTGTTCTTATGAGCTTTGCTTTTGTCAGCTTAGAAAACCTTATGTCCATTCTTCCTTCTGGCTCTTACACTTTTTGCAGCTCCCAGAGGTCTATGAAGAGGGTTTTGATGGAGACATCCCATTTAGTGTTCTATGGTCTCTGACTCTATAGTTGATAGGTATAGGTCTCCATCTTTGTCCCATCTTTTGTAAAACCATCTTTTGTGATGGCTAAACAAGAAACTGATTTTTGAGTATGGATAAATATAATTAGGAGTCATTTTCTCCATACATTCTATTTATTTATTTATTTATTTACTTACTTACTTATTTGTTTGTTTGCAGTAGTAGCATTTGATTTTACCCTAGGTCTCTGGGCTATATAGACTATGGGTATTGGCCACCCAAGCAGAATTGGTTATGGGTTTCATCTTGTGGGGTAGGCTGAAAGTCAAATGAGTTATTGGTTAGTTTCTGCCACAGTCTTCGTGTCACCTTCACTCTAGCCAATCTTCCAGGCAAGACAGTATTGTAGAGCAAAGTGTTTATGGCTTCTCTTTTGTTAGCAAGCAAAGTACTTTCTTGTCCTAAAGACAAGAAGCGGTAAGGTCTCTACGTAGGCACAAGCTTGACTTCTTTGTGTAGGTATTGTTTTTAGCAATGTGGCCCTACTGACAATTTGTGGAGAACAACCTACAGTCTGTGCAGCAGACAGCACTATTTGCGGATTTCCAAGGGTCCCTTTATCCCACAAGTCAATTATATGTAACCAAATTCCAGTACTGGAATTTTTGTTTGGTAACAATAAATAGCCATATGGGATTGTCTCCTGCATTATTTGGCCACTTCATTTAAATCACCTCCATCAATGTATGTATTTTAAGAAGTTTCTGCTGTATTAGGTTTCCATACTCCACCACAATTACCCCTTAAGTTTAGCTGTATTTACTCAGTTTGATTAGTACCACTTGTTGAAGATGATGTCTTTTTTTCCCCTGATGTTTATTTCTGACCTCCTTATATACACACACACACAAAATCAGGTGTTCATGAGTATGTGGATTTATCAATGGCTCTTCAGTTTGATTTCAATCATCAGTGTTTGTTTTTATCCCATTTTTGTGCTATTTTTAATATAATAACTTTATAGTAGAACTTGAAATTCAAAATAGTAATACTTCCAGCAGTTTTTGTTTGTTTGTTTGTTTTTTGTTTTTGTTTTTTTATTCTTCAGTAGTTTCTTTATTCTTCTTCAGGTTTGTTTTAGCTATTCTAGGCTATTTGAGTTTTCATAAGAGACTGAGAATTGTCCTTTCAAGATCTTTGAAAAATTGTGTTGGAATTTTGATGGTTATTCCATTGAATCATTAAATTCTTAGGATGGTCACTTCTACTATATTAATTCTACACATCCATGAGCATGGAAGATCTTTTCATTCTCTGATATATTCTTTAATTTCTTTCTTCATTGATTTGAAGTTTTTTTACTGTATAAGTCTTTCAATTTCTTCATTAGAGTTATCCTAAGACATTTAATATTATTTGAAGTAATTGTATGAGTGGGCTCTCTGATTTCCTTCTCAATCTGTTTGTCGTGTCTCTATAGGAGGATTATTGATTTTTGTGATGTAATTTTGTATCTAGCTACTTTGCTGAAAATATAAATTAATAGTGGGGTTTCCTGATAAAATTTTCCAATAACAGGCAACATATTTTTTATATTCAAATAATCAGGTAATTGCTATTACCTGATGAATTGCTATTTCAGCTATAGAAGAAAATGCTTGAAGAACCATTTTATGGGTTTGTGCTTTTATCTGTTTGCTTAAATATGTCATAGAATACACATTCATTATCATTCACTTTGAGAAGCATGAATTTGATTGACAACAAAACAGGGCAACCAGATTTTCCTATCTTTTGAAACATCTTTTGTTGTGTAAATGGTGTGTATATTTTATGCCAAATTAGTAGGCATAGAGAAAAAATAAGTTTTATTCACTCAGTATAGGTATATTCAAATTAATGTGCAATCTCATAAAGAAGCTAGCTTCCTAGTGTAAAATTAAAAAGTCAATTATGGGAAAGAGCCAAGATGGCGGCACCAGGAGAGCACTGTGTCTGAGAAGCGGGACAGCACTCTCCGTGCAGCAACCAGGAGACTGAACTCTGGGCCCTAAAACTACAGCAATCATGTTTCCCAGGTGAGGGGAGGCTCCCACGGCGTGGGAATCGGTTGGGTCCACTCTCGGGCCACACAGCCAGAACCTGGAAGAGATCCCGGGTAACGCAGGCATTGGGTCTCAGGCCAGAGCCACACGCCTGCATGTCCGATCAAGTTCCCAGGCTGATCGGTGGGCACAAGGGTGCCAGAGACTGAGAGTCCCAGTCGCAAGAAAATCCCACGGGGAAGGAAAGTTACAAGAGTGATCACGGGTCACCCAGTCTTTACCTGAAAGGTCTCCCTGACCGCTGGTACCCACCACCATCACAACTGAGCTCCCACCGCACACAGGATAAAACTAAAACCACACATAGATCCCCACACAGTAATAGTGGGAGACTTCAACACCCCACTCTCAACAAAGGACAGGTCAACAAAACAGAAATTAAACAAAGAAACAATGTCTCTAACAAAGGTCATGAATCAAATGGAACTAACAGATATTTACAGAACCTTACACCCAAACACAAAAGAATTTACCTTCTTCTCAGCACCTCATGGAACCTTCTCCAAAATAGGCCACATAGTTGGTCACAAAGCAAGCCTCAACAGATACAAGAAGATTGAAATAATCCCTTGTATCCTGTCTGATCACCATGGAATAAAGCTGGACTTCAACAACAACAGAAATAGCAAAAAGCCTACACACACATGGAAACTGAACAACTTGTTACTAAATGACAGCTGGGTCAGGGAAGAAATAAAGAAAGAAATTAAAGCCTTTCTAGAACTCAATGAAAATGAAGACACAACATACCCAAACTTGTGGGACACAATGAAGGTAGTGCTAAGAAGAAAGTTCATAGCACTAAGTGCCTTCAAGAAGAAATTCGAAACAGAGCATTCAAGCAACTTAAACGCTCACTTAATACCTTAGAAAAAGAAGAAGCAGACACACCAAAAATGAGTAAACAGCTGGAAATAATGAAACTCAGAGCTGAAATCAATCAATTAGAAACAAATAAAACAATTCAAAGAATCAATGAAACCAAGAGCTGGTTCTTTGAGAAGATCAACATGATCGACAAACCCTTAGCCAAGCTAACTAAAAGGCAGAGAGACACCACCCAAATCAACAAAATCAGAAATGAAAAGGGGGACATAACTACAGACACTGAGGAAATCCAAACAATAATCAGGACTTACTTCAAAAGTATATAAGCAACAAATTTTGAAAATCTAAATAAAATGGACAATTTTCTTGATCGATTCCACTTATCAAAGCTAAATCAGGACCAGGTAAATCAATTAAATAGTCCTATATCCCCCAAGGAAATAGAAGAAGTCATCGAAAGTCTCCAAAAAAAAGCCCAGGACCTGATGGTTTCAGTGCAGAATTCTACCAGACATTCAAAAAAGAGCTAACTCCAGTTCTCTTCAAACTATTCCGCAAAATAGAAACAGAAGGAACATTACCAAACTCATTCTATGAAGCCACAGTCACCTTGGTACCTAAACCTCACAAAGACCCAACAAAAAAGAGAACTTCAGGCCATTCTCCCTTATGAACATTGATGCAAAAATACTCAACAAAATACTCGCAAACCGAACACAAGAACACATCAAAGATATCATCCACCATGACCAAGTAGGCTTTATCCCAGGTATGCAGGGGTGGTCCAATATATGGAAATCCGTCAATGTGATCCACCATATTAACAAACTGAAAGAAAAAAACCACATGATAATCTCCCTAGATGCTGAAAAAGCATTTGACAAAATCCAACATCCATTCATGTTTAAAGTATTGGAGAGATCAGGGATACAAGGCACACATCTAAACATAGTAAAGGCAATATACAGCAAGCATATAGCCAACATCAAACTGAACGGAGAGAAACTTAAAGCAATCCCACTGAAATCAGGAACAAGACAAGACTGACCACTCTCTCCATATCTATTCAATATAGTTCTTGAAGTCCTTGCTAGAACAATAAGACAGTTGAAGGAGATCAAGGGGATACAGATGGGAAAGGAAGAAGTCAAATTATCACTATTTGCAGATGATATGATAGTATACGTGAGTGACCCCAAAAACTCTACCAGGGAACTCCTACAGCTGAAAAACACCTTTAGCAAAGTGGCTGGATACAAAATTAACTCAAAAAAATCAGTAGCACTCCTGTATACAAAAGACAAAAGGGCTGAGAAAGAAATTAGGGAAAAAACACCCTTTATAATAGCCACAAATGGCATAAGGTACCTTGGAGTAACCCTGACCAAGGAAGTCAAAGAATTGTATGAAAAAAATTTCAAGTCTCTGAAGAAAGAATTAGTAGAAGATATGAGAAGATGGAAAGATCTCCCATGCTCATTCATGGCTTGGCAGGATTAACATAGTAAAAATGGCCATCTTACCAGAAGCAATCTACAGATTCAATGCAATTCCCATCAAATTACCAACACAATTCTTTACAGAGCTGGAAAGAAAAATTCTCAATTTCATACGGAATAACAAGAAACCCAGAATTGCTAAAACAATCCTCTACAATAAAAGATCTTCTGGAAGTATCTCCATCCCTAATCTTAAGCTGAACTATAGAGCAACAGTCATAAAAACTGCATGGTACTGGCATAGAAACAGAATGATGGATCAATGGAACCGAACAGAAGACCCAGAAATAAACCCACACACTTATGGACACCTGATCTTTGACAAAGACGCCAAAACCATACAATGGAAAAAAGATAGCATCTTCAACAAATAGTGCTGGTCCAACTGGATGTCTACATGTAGAAAAATGAAAATAGATCTATACTTATCACCCTGCACAAAACTGAAGTCCAAGTGGATCAAAGACCTCAACATAAAACCTGACACAGTAAATCGGCTAGAAAAAAAAGTGGGGAATACCCTAGAACTCATTGGTACAGGAGAAAACTTCCTGAACAGAACACCAGCAGTACAGGCTCTAAGAGCAACAATCAATAAATGGGACCTCATGAAACTGAAAAGCTTCTGTAAAGCAAAGGACACTGTCATCAAAACAAAGCGACTGCCTACAGATTGGGAAAGAATCTTCTCCAACCCTTTATCTGACAGAGGACTCATATTCAGTATATATAAAGAACTAAAGAAGCTGAAAAGCAGCAAACCAAGTAATCCAGTTAAAAAATGGGGAACAGAGCTAAACAGAGAATTCTCAATAGAGGAATATCGAATGGCAGAGAAGCACTTAAAGAAATGCTCAACCTCATTAACCATTAGGGGAATGCAAATCAAAACAACCCTGAGATTTCACCTTACACCCATCAGAATGGCCAAGATCAAAAACTCAAGTGACAACACATGCTGGAGAGGTTGTGGAGAAAGGGGAACCCTTCTCCACTGCTGGTGGGAATGTAAACTTGTACAACCACTCTGGAAATCAATCTGGAGCTTTCTCAGACAACTAGGAATAGCGCTTCCTCAAGATCCAGCTATACCACTCCTAGGCATATATCCTAAAGGGGCTCAAGTACACAAAAAGGACATTTGCTCAACCATGTTTGTAGCAGCTTTATTTGTAATAGCCAGAAGTTGGAAACAACCCAGATGCCCCTCAACTGAAAAACGGATGCAGAAATTGTGGTACATCTATACAATGGAATATTACTCAGCAATGAAAAATAAGGAAATCATTAAATTTGCAGGTAAATGTGGGGACCTGGAAAGGGTCATCCTGAGTGAGTTGTCCCAGAAGCAAAAAGACATACACGGTATATACTCACTCATATAGACATACAACATAGGACAAACCCACTAAAATCTGTGCATCTAAAGAAACTAAGCAAGATAGAGGACCTTAACTAAAATGTTCAATCCCCATCCTGAAAGGCAAAGAGGATGGGCATCAGAAGAAGAAAACAAGAAACAATCTACGAACCTGCTACAGAGGGCCTCTGAAAGCCAGAAGAAGAAAACAGGAAACAAACTAGGGACCTACCCCAGAGGGCCTCTGAAAGCCTCTGTCCTGCAGACTATCAAAGCAGATGATGAGCCTGATGGCCAACTGATGGGCAGAGTGAATGGAATTTTATGTAAGAAGTGGGAAATAATAAGAGCTGGAGAGGACAGGAACTCCACAAGGAGAGCAACAGAACAAGAAAATTTGAACACAGGGAACTTCCCAGAGACTCATACTCCAACCAAGTTGGAGTATATACATATTCATGGAGATAACCTAGAACTCCTTCACAGATGTAGCCCATGGCAGTTCAGTGTCCAAGTGGGTTACCTAGTAATGGGAAGACGGACTGCCTCTGACATAATCTGATTGGCCTGCTCTTTGATCACCTCCCCCTGACGGGGGAGCAGCCTTACCAGGCCACAGAAGAGGACAGTGCAGCCACTTTTGATGAGAACTGATAGACTAAGATCAGAAAGGAGAGGAGAACCTCCCCTATCAGTGGACTTGGGGAGGGGCATGCATGCAGAAAGAGGAGGAAGGGTGGGATTGGGAGGAGATGAAGGCGGGGATTATGGGGGGATACAAAATGAATAAAGTGTAATTAATAAAAAATAAAAAAGTTAAAAAATTCAATTATGGTTTTTTAATCTAATAAAAAAGCAAGATAAATAAATTATTTAATTTCTATAATAAGCTTTTGCTATGATTATGAAGATATTTTTAAATAACTTATATAATAAATATTTTTAAGTAACTTATAAATCAAGACCATAAATAATATATTTAAACAATATTTTCAGAGTGTTTTAATTATGTACTAACCTATAGAAGAAATATTTAAAATGAATAATATTTGTTTGATATGATTATAAATCATTTCTTTGTGGTCAAAGTAAATAGTGAGAGAGGGATTATGTGTTTTACTATAACAGTTTTACCATTCCACATTGAAGAAAATACATATGGTAATTCTAAGAAAGCAACAATAGTGAAATACAAGTTTAAAAAAATACAGAAACCCGCCTGACCAATCTAAAGATGCAAAGGAATAGTGATGGAATCACTCTGACTGTCATTATTTGCTGCTATGGTGACTTTGGGAGAAAATGAAAATGAATGTAATCAAATTATTTTATTTTGAAAATCTGCAATCCAAAGGAGAAAGAAAAGTTCATTAGGTATAAATTAGCTAACTATTTTTAATCTCATTTATTTATTATAAGTTTTTAATAGTCCATTTAACAGTAGCTTTAGTTTCTCTCCATCTGAACTCACATACTTTGTGAAATCACGCACAAGATCCGTGCAAGCACAAGGCAAACCAAATCTCAGCATGGAGAGGGTAGGTAGGCACAAAGTCCCAACCCTAGCTGGGAAGCTATTGGCAATTGGTACTGTTCAAGGTGGGGCAGTTTGTAATGCCTGTGGAATGAGACATATTCAAGCATATGCAGAGTGCCCAATTGGACTTAATATGCTATTAAAAGGACACAAAGTTGGATGGATAGGTTCTGTGAGGTGTTGAAGCCTGGTGTGTGCATGTAATGAAAATGTATTGTAGGACATTCTCCAAGAACTAATAAAGCATTTTTAAAATTTTAGACATTCACAGCAGGACCAGTACACATATGAACTCAGAGACTGGCAGCATTAACAGGGCTTGCACAGCTCTTGGCCTAATGGGGTCCTTGCGCTGTTAGTGGAAGTGAACACAGCCATCATCCCTAACTCGGAGGCTAATGCTGTCAATAATCACTTCTAAACAAAAAAATTAGTTTTTTTTTTTTTTTTTTTTAAACAGGATCTGACTGAATATACGAACCATTTTTAAGAGCAGTCAGGCCCAATGGCAAACACAAAATTAACCCAATGGCTTTTATGAAGGTTCTCTGATTCATAATGATTTGCCAGAATGCTGAGTTTTAAAAAATCCTTAGTCATTTTGTGCATATATTATGGTTTTCAATTTGATGTTTTCATGGGATTCCTGTGTGGGATCATGTGTGTTTCTGTGTCTAAATGTCTTTCTTATGCTTTTCCCTTGTGTTTTTTTTTTTTTTTTTTTTTTTTTTTTTTTTTTTTTTTTTTTTTTTTTTTTTTTTTTTTTTTTTTTTTTTTTTTTTTTTTTTTTTTTTTTTTGCTTTTTTTTTTTTTAGTTTTCTAAATTTTTTGTGATATATGTTTTATATATATATTAATTCCTTATTAATTACACTTTATTCAGTTTGTATACCCCCTGTGGTTCCCTCCCTCCTCCTGTCCCAATCCCGCCCTTCCTCCACCCTCTGCATACATGCCCCTCCCCAAGTCCACTGATAGGGGAGGTCTTCTTTTTCTTCCTTCTCATCATAGTCAATTAGGTCTCATCAGGAGTGGCTGCAGTGTCTAAGATCCCTGCAAAGATGTAGCCCATGGCAGTTCAGTGTCCAAGTGGGTTCCATTGTAATAGGAACAGGGATTATCTCTGACATGAACTGATTGACCTGCTCTTTAATTACCTCCCCCTGAGGGGGAAGCAGCATTACCAGGCACAGAGGAAGACACTGCAACCACTCCTGATGAGACCTAATTTTCTAAATTTTTATTGTAGACAATCTATAGAGATGGCTTTTCTCCAGACTGACAATTTTTTCTAACCTTTCAAAGATAAAGGATACATATTCTATTTCTAAGGTGTTTCTTATTCACCTTAGGGCTTTAAGTTATTTTAGATACCTTTTGTTTACATAAAAGAGAAAAAGAAAAGGTATAGATTTGGATGTGAGGGAAGTAGGGAAGATCTGGGAAGAGTTGAGAAAGGGGAAACAATAATCAAGACATACAAATAATAAAAACTTCCATAGAAGAAAAATAGATTAAAAACAAAACAAATTGACATATTAATAGAAGGGCGATTTCTTCTGTTGACCATGTTCTTTGCTTTACAGGAGCTTTTCAGTTTCGTGAGGTCTCATTTATTGATTGTTGATTATAGAGCCTGAGTTCTTAGTGTTCTGTTCAGGAAGTTGTCTCCTGTACTAATGAGTTCAAGGATCTTCCTCACTTTTTCTTTTAACAGATTTACTGTGTCAGGTTTTATGTTGAGGTCTTTTATCCACTTGGACTTTATTTTTGTACAGAGTGATAAGTATGGATCTATTTGCATTTTTCTACATGCAGACATTCAGTTAGACCAGCACCATTTGTTGAAGATGCTGTCGGTTTTGTTGTTATTGTTTCCATTAAAGGGGAGAAGAGACAGTCTCTAATCTGAACTCAGTTTCCTGCACCTTGATCACCTCCCTCTGGTGGGGTGACCTAGCCCACCCACTGAGGAAGAGGATCCAGGCAGTCCTGATGGGACCCAATAGGCAAGTGTCAGACAGTAGGGAGGAGGACTTCCTCTATCAGTAGACTAGGGGAGAGGGATAACGGAAGAAGAGCAAAAGAGCATTGGACCCAGAGGAGATGAGGGGTAGGGCTACAACTTTCATACAAATTGAATAAATTGTAAATAATAATAATAATAATAATAATAATAATAAAGAAAAAAGAGTAAAGTGTGAGGATGCATATTGTGAAAGCATTTCTGGGAAGAGAATAATGTTGCAGAAAGGAGAACATGGTGAGAATTGTAATTATATGTTTTCTTCAAACAATTCTGTCTTTTTGTTAGCATGGGTTTTTTTTTTTTTTGTAATTAAAACCGAATTTGTAGAGATTTAAACAAATAATAGGGTGGTGTATTGTTAGGAGGTAGGGGACAGTTGGTGTGGGTAATAAGCAAGCTAGAAAGTATAAAGAATTGTGACTATAACTAAAAGTGGATTATATGTATAAAATTGTTAAAACTTAAAAGTAATAATAGTAGTGGAAAATAAATGATACAGACATTAATTATGTATCAACTCTGAAATATTCAGGAGAATGTTTTTTTTTTCTTTTTGTGACACTTTTTTTTATTAATTACACTTTATTCATTTTGTATCCCCCCATAAGCCCCTCCCTCCTCCCCTCCCGATCCCACCCTCCCTCCCCTTTTTGCATATCACAATCAACTAAGTCTAGGTTCCAGTGACCAAGAGCATTTTGTATAAAAACAATGGAAGCTACATGTTACACGTGGTAAATGAAGTCTGCTATTAAGAGTGTGTAAATTGATGTATTGTTCAGTTACTCTGTTACAAAACAAAACCCAAAAGATCATACTATCTTTGAAGAGATTGAGGTAAAAAAAAAAAAATGCAATCTAAACAAATCAGGGCAGTTCTCCCAAAACATTGCTGCGATGTCCTAGAACATACAATTGCTGATCCTTACAAAATGCAGGTCATGTCTCCTGGGATGTGGTCCAGAGAGAAGACAAATGAAATGCTTCTTTTAAATCTTCATTTAAAAAAAATACTTTAAGTCTCTAAGCTTCCATGTCACCAGAGAAGGAGGACATTTTCCAGCTCATTACAGACTGTGAAATACACTGTCTAGGGCCCCTTGCCCAGTGGGAGCTCTTAGCAACAGCCAAATAATTCAGGATTGTTTCTTCAAGGCAAGTGTTTCTGTTGGGAAAACCTGTATTTCAAGGATTAATATCTTCCGAGAATCCATTTTAAAGGTCATACCATGTAGACTACAGCACACACACAAATAACAAAAACACACAAACAAACTCTAGAGTGCAAACCAGAAGTCAGGTCAGGTCTTCTAATTCTAGAAATGCTATTAAAAAGTTAAACAGCCAACCTTTGGATGGCTGCAGTTTCTTCATTTTCACAATGAAAGCTTTGGGTTAAGTCATTTCTAAGGTCTTTTTACCTTGAAGATCCCATTATTCTTTTCAGCATTGCTATGTGTCTTTGTTTTCCCAGAAGGAGGATTTCTTTGACTAATAGGAAATAAAGTAAAACTTTATATTGCAAAAGAAACTGGTAGGACCACAACTCATTTGTCTCACTGTATTTCTTCAGAGACAATCTGAAGTGTATCAATTTGTCAAGTGTGAGATTTTCTTAATAGGCATTTAATACTAACACAACCACAGTTTAGGCATCTTCAGAGAAAAAAGAAAATAAACCTAACACAGTTGTAAGTGGTGAATGGTAAATTGTTATTTTCTATACAAATTGCCCAGCAGAATATCATTTAATCTGTAAAAAGCTATACTATGAAAAATTATTTCAAATTAAAAAGTATTGAAATAATACAAACTGCCATTAACTTCAGAAAATAATTTCATATATATACATGAATACATACATACATAATATATATATATTTCTAATAAAAATGATGTACAGAAGATTGAGCAAGTTTTTCTATAAACCCCAAGGTAATTTGGATCATTACATAGCAAAATAATTGTAACATGTTTTCTTGACCTGAATATATTCTCCTTTTTGGGGAATTATAAAATTGTTCATAAGATTAAGTGTTCTTAACTATCAGAGCAACTAGTAAATTTGAGGAAAACTGATTTCAAAGAGTATGTGTTACAATTACATTTTATAATTTTATTTATTATTATATAAAGAAAGAAATTTCAGTCTCAATTTACTCAAGAATGAATTCAGCTTCTCCTTCATATGACCTCTGCTTTGTGTTTTCAATTCTTCCTGTTACTCTATTCAAAAGCTTCACTTCCTTGTAAATTTCTCATTTTTTCATTGTCTGATTTCACTGAACACAGCCCATTTTCTTTCTTATTTTGTGTGTATAATTTTCACTCATTTTAGTGTCACTGACATAGTAATCAAGCACTTTATGCTAATAAATTAATTTCGGGCTTCACCTAACTGGCCTCTTCCACTGGACTTGATTCTGTAATTGATGGACAAATAAAAATGATCATATTCTTATTTGGCTTGATAGTGTTTGATTACTTAGCTTCATTTTAATGACTAGTTCGAATCACTGTGCTGGTTCTATGTACAGTTAAATAGTTGTAAGCCTCCAAATCTATTTACCTAACTTACTGATCTTGACAAATAAGAGCAATCCAAATATACTGAAACAAAAGCCCTATAAACCTCAGCAGCTTATGAATACAATAAAAAAATTAATGAATCTGGTGTGGTGATATTCACTTACTATTCTATCTACTCTAGAAATGATGAAAACTTTCCTTTACGGAAACACAGGCAAGAGGAGAAGTTAACTCTTTAAAAACATACAATAGGTCCTTTCCATGCATGGTCTTTGATTGATTCATTGGTCTCTGTAGGCCCTCAGGCTCAGAATTTGTTTTTTAGCTCTGATGTTCTTCTTTTGACTCCTATCCTCTCCAGGTCTTTCTGTCTCCTCATTCTTCCATAAGATTTCCTGCTGAGTTTGGGTGAGTCTCAGTATCACCTTGATACTCTGGTGGGTAGTATCTTTCAGAGGTCCTGTGTGGAAGGCACAGTCCTGTTCCTTATCTTCTCCAACTTCTGCTGTGTATCCTGTTTCTCCTTCTGAATGAGGATTAAGCCTCTTCCCTAGGGTCCTCCTTGTTGTTTAGCATCTTTAAAACTATAGATTTTAGTATGTTTATCTGATATCATATGGCTAATATGCACTTATAAGTGAGTACATACCGTGTGTTTCTTGGTTTCTTAGTTACCTCACTCAGAATGATCTTTTCTAGTTTCATCTATTTGCCTTCAATTTTTTTTTTATTTTCTTGTTTTTATTTGTTGAGTCATATTCCATTGTGTAAATGTACCACAATTTCTATATCCATTCTTCAGTTGAGGGGCATCTAGGTTCTTTCCAGATCCTGGCTATTATGATTTAAGCTGCTATGAACATAGTTGAGCAAATGTCCTTGTTGTGTGGTAGAGCATCTTTTGGATATAGGCCCAGGAGTGGTATAGCTAGAGTCCCCTGCTCAGATGTAGCCCATGGCAGCTCATTCTCCATGTGAGTTCCCTAATAAGGAGAGCACTCACAGTCACTGGCATCACCTCAGTTGCCTCCTCTTTGATCATCTTCTCCTGATGAGGTAGACTTACTAGGCCACAGAGAGAGAGAAAGAGGGGATCCAGACAGTCTTGATTAGAGCTGATAGGCTATGGTCAGATAATAGGGGAGGAGGACCTTCCCTATCAGTGGACTAAGGAAAACATGGAGTGGGGAAAGGAAAGGAAGGTGGGACTGGGACTGGGCCTGGGAGGATATAATGGAGGGGCTATGCCCAGGATACAAAGTGATAAATAATAATAAAGAAAAAATTATAATAGTGTGTGTATATTTCTGGGTGGCTGAGTGGTTCTCTGATCCTCCCACGTTCTTAATGTCACCGTCATTGAAGAGATGATTGACAAATGCTTATAG
This sequence comes from Psammomys obesus, assembly GCF_907164565.1. Classification (NCBI taxonomy): domain Eukaryota; kingdom Metazoa; phylum Chordata; class Mammalia; order Rodentia; family Muridae; genus Psammomys; species Psammomys obesus. Next base: position 19,329,845 of record NW_026596091.1, on the reverse strand, counting down.
TCAATCATTAGACACATGGATGGATTTTTTTATAAGATGAGCACCTCCACATGAAATAACTGAAACCTAGTTATGAACACAACCTCACAGGACTATAGCATACATTTCCAACTTATGCACTAAATACTTGAAAAGATACATGTATTATGCATTAATAACTATGGTTACTACAATTTGTTAAAAATGGCAGTAATTCAATTGATCGAAAACTGAACCAATTATTAACGAATACTAATGAAATGAATGGTGTAAAGGTTACACAGGTAATAAGCACATTTGACGTGTATGCTAAGTCAGCAGTTATGAGCCTGTTGCTATAATGTTCCTTCTCCAGACTTTATCTCAGTATATAGCTATCTCATTATCTAATTTATTGATTAATCTTATGCGTAAAAGCTTAAATATCTGATAATTTATGAGACTATAATTTTCTCCAGGGCCTAAAGTTGTAAAGACTCAAAAAGAAGACTGTTGTTTTATTACCTGTCCATGATCTGTTTTCTCACAGGGATGGAGAAAATTGGTGCCCACTGCCCTTAGGAAGATTTTATTTATATTAAACAGGATTGGCACTATGTACATCAATGATGTATTTGTGAGACCCTAAGGCACTAGCCTAAGAATGTCAATTTAATAAGAAACCAGGCTAGGGTCAGATGGAAGAGGAGGAGGTCCTCTCCTGTCAGTGGACTGGGGGAGGGGCATGAGAGTTAAGAGGGAGGGAGTTGATGAGGGGCTACAGCTGGAATAGCAAGTGAATAAATTGTAGAAAAGGGTAGGGAGAAGATGAGGGAGGGAGGGTGGGACTGGGAGGGACTGAGGGAGCAGGATACAGCTGGGATACAAAGTTAATAAACTGTAACTAATATCAAAAAATAAAAATTTACTTAGAAATTAATTAAAAGGAAGTAGCCAGGTTTCATTCAGCAACAATATTTTGCATAAGATTATTTTTCTTTTCTTTTTAAATTTTTATTTACTTTACATCTTTGTTGTAGCCCCCATCCCTCTTCCCCTCTTAGTCACACTCTCCCTCCTTCCCCCAACTCTCTCCCCTTTTCCATCCTGCCCTGCATCAGGACAGAGCTTTTCTTCTTCCTTAGCCTGGCAAGGTAGTCCCTCCAGAGGAAAGTGATCAAAAAGCTGGCAAGTGAGTCTATGCCCAATGCAGTTCCCACTTTCCTTTCTAGAGGATCTATAAAGGCTTAAGCACTCCTGCTAAATCTTTGTAGGGGGCCTAGGTCCATTTCCAGCATGGTCCTTAAAAGATGCTTCAGTCTCAACAAGCCCCTATGGGTCCTTGTTGGTTGGTGCTGTTGGTCTTCTTGTGGAGCTCATGTCACCTCCAGGTCCTTTTCTCTTTCCTTTCTCTTTTCTACTAGACTCCTTATGTATTGCTCAATGTTTGGCTTTGAGTCTCAGCATCTGTTTTGACACATTGCTGGGTAGATTCTCTCAGAGAACAACTGTCACATTCTTGTCTTCAAATTTAGCAGAGTATCCTTCATAGTGTCGGGAGTTGACACTCTCCGATAGGGTGGATCTTTGGTTGGGCCAGGCATTGGTTGGGTATTCCTTCAGTCTCTGCTCTATCCACTCTATCTTAACCCCTGCCTATCTTGAAGGCAGGGTAAATTTAGGGTAAAAGGTTTTGTGATAATTTAGTGTTCCCCTCCCTCTGTAGGAGACTAGTCTATTTAGTGGTTGTCCTCTTCAGTCTCTATGGTTTCTGCTACTAGGAGTTTCTGCTTGAGTCCCCCTCATATCCTCCCAGGAGCCTACCCTGACCTAGGTCTCCAGCTTGTCACAGAGATAACCCCACTCTATTTTTCTTTTTTCTATAGGCCTTCTGTCCTCTTACCATTGTTCTCTCTAGGACTGGTCTCCACTCTCTTAAATCTCTGAGCCCCATTTCCTACCTAGTTCCCTCACTTCAGCCTCTAACTCTGTCTATTCTATCTCCTTTTTCAAGTAAAATTTATGGATCCTCATTTAGATCCTCTGTTATTTATCTTCTTTGGGTCTGTGCCTTACAGTATGTTTATCCTGTACTTTATGGCTAAAATCCACTTATAACTGAGTACATACAATGTGTTTCTTTCTGGGTCCTGATTAGCTTACTCAGGATAATAGTTTCTAGTTCCATCTATTTGCCTAAAAATTGCTTGATGTTTTTATTTTTAATAGTTAAGTAGTATTCTATTTTGTTAATGTGCCACAGTTTCTTTATCCATTCTTTGGCTGAAGGACACCTAGGTTGTTTCCAAATTCTGTCTATTGTGAATATAGCTGCTAGGAGCATAGTTCAGCAACTGTCCTTGTTGTATAGTGGAATGTCTTTTGGGTATATACCGAGGATAGGTATAGCTGAATCTTGAGGTAAAGCTCTTACTAATTGTCTGAGAAAGCACCAGATTGATTTCCAAAGTGGTTGTACAAGTTGACACTCCCACCAGTAACGGAGGAGTGTTCTTCTTTCTCCACTCCTTTGTCAGTATGTGCTATTGCTTGAGATTTTGATCTTAGCCATTCTGACTGGTATAAGATGGAATTTCAGGTTCCTTTTAGTTTTCATTTCCCTGATGACTAAGGAAGCTGAGCATTTCTTTAAGTGCTTCTAGTACATACGAGGTTCCTCTGTTGAGAATTATCTGTTGAGTTCTTTGCCCCCATTTTTTAATTGACTTATTTTTGTCTACTGGTGTTTGATTTTTGAGTTCATTATATATTTTAGATATTAGCCCTTTGTCAGTTGTAAGATTAGTGATCTTTTTCCAGTCTGTAGACTGACATTTCATTCTATTGATAGTGTCCATGACCTTAAAAAAGTTTTTAGTTCCAAGAGGTTCTGTTTATTAATTGTTGAACTCAGAGCATGAGCTCTTGCTGTTCTGCTCAGGAAGTTGTCTCCTGTGCCAAAGAGTTCAAGGCTCTTCCCCATTTTCTGTTCTAATAGGTTTATAGTATCGGGTTTTATGTTGAGGTCTTTGATCCACTTGGACTTGAGTTTTGTGCATGGCAATAAATATGGATCTATTTGCATTTTTCTACATGTAGACATACAGTTAGACCAAAACTGTTGAAGATGCTATCTTTTCTCCATTGTATGATTTTGGCTCCTTTGTCAAAAATCAAGTGACCATACCTATGAGGGTTTATTTCTGTGTCTTTGATTTGATTATATTGATTGATTAGTTTATTTCTATGACAGTACCATGTAGTTTTTTTACTGCTGCTTTGTAATAGAGTTTGAAGTCAGGGATGGAGATAGAGATACTCCAGAAGTTATATATATATACTATTTTATATGTAAAATATAATATATTAATATCTAATATATTTTTATATTTTATGTTATATATTATATATATGATTATTTTAGATATTCTTGTTTTTGTTTTTCCACATAAAGTTTAAAATTGTTTTTTTCAAGGTCTGTATAGAACTGTGTTGATATTTTGATGTGGATTGCAATGAATCTGTAGATTGCTTTTGGTTAGATGGGCATTTTTACTATGTTAAAATGCTGATTTTACTATGCTGATCTAGTAGCATGGACCTCTCATATTCTGATATTTTTCTACAATTCCTTTTTTATTTCATTTTATTATTATTATTTTTATTTTGCTTCAACATTTTTATTTAGACATTTAGGGATAATTGGGGATAATTCCTCTTATCAAATTGGTACAATATAGAGTTAAACATACATAGCAATGCCCAAGGAACTGAAGTCATTTGAAAACACAGTTAGATCTTCCTCTTACAAATATATGAGTATTTTATAGTTTTATAGGAATATATGTGTTTGTAAGTATCTTCAGAGACTTGAAGTTCCTCTCATAGAGTCTTTTACTTCCTTGGTTAGAGTTACACAAAGATACTTTGTATTATTAGTGGCTATTTTAAAGGCTGTAGTTTCCCTAATTTCTTTCTCAGTCCATTTATCATTTGTTTACAGGACAGTTACTGATTTTCATTTTTTTATATTATATTTTATTTTTTATTGTTTATTATTATTAGTTACATTTTATTAACTGTATCTCAGCTGTATCCCGCTCCCTTATTCCCTCCCAATCCCACCCTCCCTCCCTCAGTTTCTCTCTGCCCCTTTCCAAGCCAACGGGTTGGGGAGGACCTCCTCCCCTTTTGTCTGGCCCTGTTTTATCAGGTATCTTCAGGGCTGGCTGCAAAGTCCTCCTCTGTGGCCTAGCAGGACTGCTCCTCCCTTGGGGGGTGGGGAGGTCAAATTAATATTGTATCCAGCCACTTTCTTAAAGCTTTATGAGCTGTAGGAGTTCACTGCTATAATTCTTGGGGACATATCATCTATGAATAGAGATACTTTAACTTCTTCCTTTTCTGTTTGTATCCTTAGATCTCCTTTAGTTGTTCTAGCTAGAATTTCAGGCACTGTATTGAAGAAGTATAGAGAGAGTGTGCAGCTTTGTCTAGTCACTAATTTTAGCACATTGCTTTGAGTCTCTCTCCATCTAATTTGATGTTGGTAATCAGCTTGCTGTATAAAGTCTTGATTATGTTTAGGTATGAGTCTTGTATTCCTAATCTCTTCACAACTTTCATTATGAAAGGGTGTTGGAATTTGTCGAAGGCTTTTCATGTATCTAATGAGATGATCACATGATTTTTTTTCTTTGAGTTGTTTATATTGTAGATTATGTTGCCAGGTTTTCATATGTTGAAACTTCCCTGCGCTCCTGAGATGAAGTCTACTTTATCATGATGGATGATGTATTGGACATGTTCTTGAATTTGTTTTAAGAGTATTTTTTTGACTACTTTTGCATTGATGTTAATGAGTGAAATTAGTTGAAATTCTCGTTTTTTTTTTTTTCTGAGTCTTTGATTTATGTATTAGGGTGACTATTGCTTGGTAGAATGAATTTGATAATGTTCCTTCTATTTCTATTTTGTGAAATAATTTGAGGAGTTTTGAAATTAGCTCTTCTTTGAATATCCAGTAGACCTCTGTGCTAGAAACATCTGGGCCTAGGCTTTTTTTTTTTTTTTTTTTGGTTGGGAGACTTTTGATGACTGCTTCTATTTCCTTAGGGGTCATAGTACCATTTATACTGTTTACCTGATATTGATTTACCTTTGGTAGGTGAAATCTATCCAGAAAATCATACCTTTATATTTTTCAATTCTGTGAAATACAGGCTTCTGAAGTAAGACCTAATGATGTTTGTATTTCCCTATTGTCTATTGTTATGTCCCCCTTTTCGTTTCTCATTTTGTTAATTTGAATACTCTCTCTCTGTCTTTTAGTTAGTTTGGCTAAGGGTTTGTCTATCTTGTTGATTTTCTCAAAGAACCATCTCTTGGTTTTGTTAATTCTTTGTTTCATTCTCTTTGCTCCCAATTTATTGATTTCAGCCTTGAGATTTATTATTTCATGTCATCTACTCCTCTTCACTGTGTTTGCTTCTTTCTGTTCTTGAACTTTCATGTGTGCAGCTAAGTAACTAGTACGGGATCTCTCCAATTTCTTTATTAAGACACTTAGTGGTATAAACTTTCCTCTTAGCAGTGCTTACATCATGTCCCATAAGTTTGGGTATGTTGTGTCTTTATTTTCATTGAATATTAGACAGTCTTCAATTTCTTTATTTCTTCTTTGATCCACTGGTCATTGAGTAGGGAGTTGTTCAGTTTCCATGATTTTGTAGGCTATTGTTTCCGTTGTTTTTGAGTTCCAGCTTTAATCCAGCTTTAATAAGATGCAGGAGGTCATGTCAATCTTCTTATATTTGTTGAGACTTGCTTTATGATAGAATATATGGTCTATTTTGGAGAAAGTTCTGTGACATGCTGAGAAGAAATTATGTTATCTTTTGTTTGGGTAAAATGTTCTGTAGATGTCTGTTAAGTCTATTTGATTCATGACATCAGTTAGATTGTGTATTTTCCCATTTAGTTTCTCTTTTGATGAAAATCTGTTTTTTTGGAGAGAGTGGGGTGTTGAAGTCTTCCACTATTGATATATAGGGTTGGCTGTGTAATTTAATCCTTAGTAATGTTTTGTTTATGAATGAGGGTGCCCCTGCATTTGGGGCATAGATGTTCAGAATTGAGATATCATCTTGGTGGATTTTTCCTTTGATGAGTATGAATTGTCCTCCATTTCTTTTGATTAACTTTATTAGATACTAGACTGGCTACTCCAGCTTGCTTCTTGTGTCCGTTTGCTTGGAAACCCTTTTTAATCTCTATCTTTATTGATGAGGTGTGTTTCTTGTATGCAGAAGAAAGATGGGTCCATGTTATCGTATACATTCTGTAAACCTGTGTCTTTTTTTTTTTTTTTTTGGAGATTTTATTCCATTGATATTGAGATATATTAGTGTTCAGTTTTTGTTACTTTCTAGTATTTTGATATTGCTGGTCATAGAGTGTATGTGTCTGTTTGATCCCCTTTTTTTTGGATTTGCTGATGTGGATCATTTATTACTGGTGTTTTCCTGCATGTAGTTTGCTCCCTAGGGTTAGCAGTTTTTTTTTGTTTGTTTGTTTTGTTTTTCCTAGTATCTTCTGTAGGACTGGATTTGTGAATTATAGAATATCTTGTTTTCTTCCTCTATGGCAATTAAACCTATTGCTGGTTATAGCAGTCAGAGCAGACATCTGTGGTCTTTGGGATGGAGGATGCTGGGGCTTGAGTCCTGTGCCCAGCTCACTTCTGCTGAGCTGCGATGGAGTTGGGTCAGGCAGCTGGGGAGCAGGCAGAAAGATTTCCAAAGGTAAAGCTAGTCAGGCACCACACAGGCCCCCTCCAGCAATTATATTTTTACTTTCAAGTATAGAACCAAAAATTGTTTTACCTGAAGCCAGTGATACACATTAAGTAAAAATATCTTGTTGAGTAAGCAAAATGGTGAAACAAGTTTACTTTCTAATGAGGCAGTTAGAAAACATTGCATTGAGTGATTGAGGTTCAAACAAATGCATAGATAATGTAAAATACTAAATGTGGCTGCCTGAACTAGGCTGCACAAGACTAATTGTTGACAAGTCTTTTCTTTACAAAGCTACTTTTTTATTTTGTTTTGTTTTATTTGTTTTGGTTTGGTTTTTGGTTTTTATTCTAATATTTCAAGGATGAAAATTATTTAAAATTTGTGAGTTTTGATATTATGGACTTCCTAATGTCATTTAAGATTTTAGCAATTTAATATAATGGTTTCTGATATTTCTAATTAATAGTCAACAAAATTAAGGTAAAGAAAATTGAGTATTCACCCACAGAACCTAATTTTACTCGTGTTTGTAGAAGAAAGCCTATAAGCTTGAAAATGAGATATTAAAAGTTCAGTAAAATATCCTTCAACAAAAGCCTAATATATAATGAACATATATAGCTTTTTCATGTTTTATTGCATCTACATTAACTCTAAATCCTATAGCATCTATATAGTAACATGATAAAGTTTTATTTGTAGGCAATTACATAATTTGTCCTTATTTATGTTTCATATGAATAATACTACATCAAAATATAAACATATTTGTTTGATTTATCTACATGAAAGGTGAGTAAAAGAAATATCTTCCGTTTAACTTTGGCTAGTAGATTTTTTAAATATATGTACATATATAGACATATATTCAAATTGTTTATGTCTTTCTTTTCTCCCATTACTTGTGTAGAATATATTTATCCTTACTGTGGAAATTTATGCTTCCTGATTCAATATTTCTTTTTGTATCATTCAATATTTAAATTATGTCTTGACTTATTGACTATCTTATATGTGTTTGTAAAAATTACTCATCTTTGTATTATTTAAACTTATATCCATGAATATCATATTCATTTTAATACTGTCTACCATATTACACCTATAAATTACCTTGTCACAATTTTGCTATAGAAGTGTTTTTTACTTAGCAAACCTTACTAAATTGCGTTTAGTCAAAACCTTCTCTAGCCTTCAACAGCACATTATTCAACAAATTCCTTTTCATACAATGTATTTTATTTCATATTTAAATTAAAAACATACAAATAACATAATATGAACAGAACAGTTTATATTTAGAAATACCGATTAGTGAAGTGAAGAGGCCATGAATTTGAAGGCGAAAATAGGTGGCACTGTGGGAGTGTTTGGAGGAAGGAAAGAAAAGAGAGTGTCAGTTAAATTATAATTTCAAAAATAAAATTGGGTAATATGAAAATTTCTTCTGCACTAATTGTAAGAACATCTTTCTGAAGAAGCTTTAATAGTTTCTCTTTAGCTGTACAAATATGACTCCACAGCCACAGTGCTTTTGTCTGTTTGGAATAATACCAAAAGTGGAATTATATCATTGTTCATCATCAGTTCTTACACATAGTACCTTTCATTTTAAGATTTTTTTTTCATTTAGATTTTGGTGGAGCCAAATATATCTTCACATAGCTACCACATTGGGAAGGATGTAATTTATGAATTCTTCAATGTGATAACTATCTGAAGATTGGCTCCAATATAGTGAAAATATTTTTATGAAATCACTCCTAAAATAAAATTATTTATTGCCTGGGTGTTCACGCCTGTTTTTCAATATTTTTCTCATATTTCTGTAAATATTCTCCACAGTTTTTTTGTCAATGAGTATTGAGATAAGAATTATAACCCCACAAATTCTGTATCCATTCCTCCATTGAGGGACATCTACTTTGTTTCCAGATTCTGGCTATTATGAATAGAGCTGCTATGAACATGTTTGAGCAAATGTCCTTGTTGTATAGCAGAGCATATTTTGGATATATGCGCAGTAGTGGTATAGCTGGATATTGAGGTAGCACTATACTTAACTTTCTGAGAAAGCACCATGTGGATTTCCAAAGTTGTTGTACAAGTGAACATTCCCACCAGCAGAGGAGGAGGGTTCCCCTTCCTCCACAACATCTCCAGCAGGTGTTGTCACTTGAGTTTTTTTTTTTTTTTCTTTTTAGTTACATTTTGTTAACTCTGTGTCCCAGCTGTATCCCGCTCCCTCATTCCCTCCCCAACCCCACACTCCCTCCCTGGTCTCCTCCCTGCCCCTTTCCAAGTCCACTGATAGGGGAGGACCTCCTCCCCTTTCATCTGACCCTGTTTTATCAGGTATCTTCAGGGCTGGCTGCAAAGTCCTCCTCTGTGGCCTAACAGACTGCTCCTCCCTGGGGGGGTGGGGGGGGTGGGTGTCAAACAGCCTGCCCTTGAGATCCTGTTAGAAATAGTCCGTGTTTCCCTTACTTTGGAAAACTACTTGGTTACTGAGCTACCACGGGCCACATCCGAGCAGAAGTTCTAGGTTATATCCATAGATGGTCCTTGGTTGAGTGTCAGTCTCAGAAAAGACCCTGTGCCCAGATATGTTTGGTCCTTGTAGAGCTCCTATCCTTTCCATATCATATTAACTTCCCTTCTTTCATATGATTCCCTGCACTCTGCCGAGGGTTTGGTTATGAGTCTTAGTGTCTGCTTTGAAACACTGCTAGGTAGCGTGAGTTTTTTATCTTGGCCATTCTGATGGGTGTAAGGTGAAATCTCAGGGGTGGTTTTGATTTAAAAGACGGGAGATACAGAAAGACTTGAGGGGAAAAGGAGCTCCAAAAGGAGACCAACAGAGCCATAAAAACTGAGCCCTGGGCGCCCTGAAGAGAATGATAGCCCATTGAAGCACAAGGCATAAAGAGGACCTAAGTCTCCTACCCCCAGCTCAGATGTAGCCTATAGGCTTAGTCTCCAACTGGGGTCCTTAGTAAGGGGAGAAGGGACTTTCTCTGGCATGAACTCAGGGACAGGCTCCCTGCACATGGGGGTGCAGCCTTGCTAGGTCACAGAGGAAGACAATGAAACCAGTCCTGATGAGCTAGGGGCAAATAGAAGGGGAGAAGGACCTTCTCTCTCAGTGGACTATGATAGGGGAATAGGGGAACAACAGGAAGGGAGGGTGAGATTGGGAGGAGATTAAGGAGCAGCCATAGCCAGGATACAAATTGAATAAATTGTAATAAATGATAATAATAAAAAAGTTAAAAAATAATTATAACCAGCTTTGATTGTGTTTTACCAAATAAAGGGGTTACTTTCAGTCCATTCTGTTCTTGATAGACTTGTAGGTATCTAAACACATACTGCTTAATATTTATTAAAAACTCAAAGCCACATAATTGTTTAATATTTGCCTATATACTTATCAGTTAAGTACATGTGGTAATTATTTCCCACCTTTGTCATCACGGTTGTCATAATTGTTATTAGTATTAGTAGATGCAATTGCATTCATGGGCCCCTTTTCGAAAATATGGGCAAGAGAATTGCTATCTTTCTATATGTCCCATAAAATTATTTTTGTAAGCTGAATGATCCAAATTGACTATTAAATTCAGCCCTAAAGAATAAAACAACGGAAGATGTCACAGCTCACCTTATTTACTTGTTGAAATGATTTATGAAATTACTTAAACATATACATTATACCTTCTGGAAATTGTCATATGAAGACTAAATAAATTGTAAATCTAGATATATGTATTTGGAATGTAAAGAACCTACTGCAATTTAAACTGAATATCCTAAAAAGATTATAAATATCCTGAGTCAATAAAAATGTTTTCAAAGAAAACATTTGCCTCAGAAAACCGTTGCATCAGAAATTTCTTTTTAAAAGTTATTCAAAGAACAGGAACAATAAGCTTGAATAATACATACTTCTCAAGAATTGAGTCAGTCAGTTAAAAACCACAAAACTGCAATGTGTAATTGCTGAATTTTTTTAATATGAACATTGTTAAGGTTTGTTATCACTTTCTACACTGATTCCACATGCTAGCCTAGTTCATGAGAGCCTCAGGATGTCTTTCTTTCATATGAAGCACAAATATATTTTTATATCACTAGACAAATGTAAAAGAAAGCAGAACATAAAATGACTAACCAGGCAGCAAGCATTAAACTGTCAGTGACACTGTGCTCTGTGTCTAGAATATTAGACCTTGGAGTGAGATGGCTAAATGTCTTAGGCAAACAAGAAATACCAGTCTAAAAGAAATACTGAAAAGTTTCAACACAGCTTTATGATAGCAGTGTAATTTACCCTACTCCATTGAATGGTGACAAAACTATAGAATTGTATAAGAAAATGAAAAATAGCATTGTTTGACACAGAGGTGTGCTTCTGTTTATATCTTCTCTCAACAGAGAGTCCTTGAAATGTTATCTAGTGTTTCTGCAATGCTGCAGAAGCATCATAGCACCTGCCTCTGGCATTTGGCAGACACACGAAGACATTATAGGTGAGAAACTAGACTGCCTTTATCTAATAATAGTTCCCCAGAGAGAATCCCAAAGGCACTAAGCCATACTCTCGATATCACATATAGGATTAGAAACTGTCTTTAAAAAAAAGAAAGAAAGAAAGAAAGAAAGAAAGAAAGAAAGAAAGAAAGAAAGAAAAGAAACTCCATCCTCTGAAGTGAAAAGTTAAGTATAGCATTTTCTGTCACCCTGTAGTAATTCTTGGGTCTTCACTCTTCTTTGATATATGACAGGATGAAAATGCATAGGAAAACTGTCAAAAAGCCTAATGGTTCTTTCTTTGCGGACCACAGTTCTGTCTGGTAAACACACAAGTCCTCAGTGCTCAAATAAAAATAAATCAATGTAAAGCCATGAGCGAAATCTTTTCCATTGCCAGATGGGATGAAAAAGGAGAGGGCCTAGATTATAGTACCATCTAATACCAACTTGCTTTTGTTGTAGGTAATAATACTTGAAAATATCAGAAAGAAATGTTGAATAAATTACTAAGATTCTGTTTTTCTTATTTACAGTTAATTTTCCTTCCCCACTATTAATGTGATCAGTTTTGACAGTATGAGTAAACTATGAATGTTGATGGGAAATTTTAACACGGGCTCATATAAACTCTGCTTACTTTGCAGTTGTCATTTTTTTATTTCAATATTATTCATCTAACCATTATGTGTTATTCTTTTTATGTAATTTTAAAAATGTATTAATTATAGTTTATTTACTTTGTATTTGTGTTCACTGTAACTCCGTCCCCCATCCCTCCAAATCTCACCCTCCCTCCCTTTTCTCCTATGCCCCTTCCCCAGTCCAATGATAGGGGAGGTCTTCCTCTCCTTTATGGGTTATTCTTAAGAATTTACCAAGCAAGTCAAACATGCAGTCTTCAGGTCACATTTATCTGAGAATAGATGTAAAGCTAGCCTGACACAAAATTATGAACTTAACTCAAAACATTTAGAGGGTTTTTTTTTAATTCAAATCAAATGTAAATTTATTGAGTATGAATTTTGTGGATAATAATATCACGTTGCAATGTCAAAAGGTTGGCCATGCCTGTAGCAGATCATTATATTTTTATCATTATAATTACTTTAGCTGTATTATGTGCTCATAAATCATGGTAGGTCACATTTTAGGGCAAGAAGATATTACCTAGCAGGTATATGCTTGTTACTTTGACTCACCACTTAATATTGTCCAGTAATTATATCCAAAACTATCTGGTCTTTTCCAAATCTTTGGATTTTCTTAATTCTATGAAATCACTCCTTTACTTTTTTTATTTAGGGCTGTAAAATGACTGTGTTTCCATAACACCATTTTCTCTCTGACCCAACTTCTAGAATTTCAGTGTCCATCCTTTGTTTTCTGGAAAATTTACTTACAGTTGACTATACTGTAACAACCCATGCATCTATTTAGGAATCTCATGGCAACCATTCCTTATTTAATCTATTTGTAAAGCAAAATCAGCTCTGTCCTATGGATAACATAAAATCTTTTGAAATAACTGATGTGGAATATATTGTTAATACAATAAAAGGAATGTTACACAGGTTTGAATGAAAATGGTCATAATAGGAACGTAATTCCAAACAGTTGGTCTTAAATTGATAGAACTGTTTGAAAAGGATTAAGAGGTATAATCTTGGTGAAGGAGATGTATCACCAGGGATAGACTTTCAGGTTTCACAAACTGTTGTTCCCAGTGTACTTTCACTTTCTTTGTGTTTGTGGATCAAGATATGACCTCTAAGCTGCTTTTTCCATCAAGCATTTACTCTGGTATCATGAAAGCTAACCTTTTGAAACCATGAACCATTTTGTTTGTAGTATTTTATCAGTTATAAAAAGTAATGAATATACCTGTCATTAGTTTTAGTTGATAGATTTTGTATGATACAGAACAATATTATTTATGTTTTTAAATAGTAAACCAACACAATTTATATGGATGTACTACATTTAATTTAACCAGTAATGTACTTACTTACATTAAGTAATGGTTTTGCAATGACAATATGAAAATTACTCTTTAATAATGTAATTTCTGCAAGTATGTGTAGATAATAATTATTGGACTATATTGGTTGGATCAAAGTTCATAGGAGTGATTTGGATTCATACTGTCAAATTGTCCCCCTTAGAGATTGTTCTAGGTTAAAATGATCATATCATTTGTCTTAGAGTAACACTATAGCAGACATAATTGCTACAAATCTGGATACCAAGACATAATATAATTATTTATTATTAGTCATATTTTTTCTAAATCTTACTTGTTTTAATATCATAGTGAAATTTTATATTTTAGTTAGCAAAGAGATTAATTAATACATGGAAATGCTTGGAAGAGATGAATGCTAAAATTAACAGTAGGACTAGAAATTATGCCATTTATGCTTGTCATGGTTCCATATATTTCATTTCAGTATTTATCACAGGCATTTAGTACTTAGTAAAGGAAGAAACTAAATAGGTGCATTTAAGTATTATTCATTCATTGAAAATTACCCTAACATTTTACTGATTAAGAGTAATTTTTGGTGAAATTTTATCTAAAGTAGTTTCCTATAATAGAAAACTCCATGTCCATATCAAGTTAGAAATAATCTCTGCCTTGAAGTGCTTGCATTATCTACCCCATTATGGCATCTTCCCCTGGAAACACCTTTGTGTTTTTAAACAGCTAACATTTCATTTCCAAGATAATTAAAAAAAAAAACTTAGTAAGATAGAGGGTAATGGTGGCTCATTTTCTACTTTCTCTAATGAAAAGAACACCTGCCTGAACTACACTTTGTTTCAGTTAGTACAGTTCTTTTCTTTACTTTCCAAATGTCCCTCTATTTAGAAAAAAAAAAGTTTTCTAAGAGAAGCAATGGAATTCATAAGTTCATATGTAGGCCCTGGCTCTATCTTTCTGTGTTGAATGAGTTGTGTTAGTGTTGCCCTCAGAATTGGAGCCCCTCTCTAAGTTTGTGGAGAGCAAACTATTGTCTTGACCTCAAACTGGGTGTTTGGAGAGTTTCATGGACCCCATTGGCTAACAACTCAATTAAATGCAACCCAGTTCAGGTACTGAAAACCTTATTTGATGGCAAGAGATGTACAATTGGAACTCTGTTTCCCCATTTCTAAAATACCTCATTAGGATCACCTTCAAATATTTTAGGAAGTTTCTACTGCATTTGGTTTCTAAACCACTCCTCACAATCCACTTAATTCCAGGAAGCTTCAAAGTTTGTTCCATTGTCTTTGATGGAATGAGGTACACTGCAGGCTATCAAATGAGAAACATAAACACCAACTGAGACAGAAAACTTTTGCCGTATAATCTGTCGTACCAGGATATATGCTGGGGCAATGGTGGAACAGAACTTGTGAGAGTAGGCAATCAGTGTCTGATTTAACTACAGTCAACTCAATGAGCTGGAACCCATACCGAACATTGTTTGGGTGACCAAAGCAGGAGACCAGGTAGCCCAGAGACCTAGGGTAAAAACTGAAAAAATAAAATGATTCCTAATGATGTTCCACTGCACTCATAGATCACTCCCTTATTCAGTCATCACCAGAGAGGCTACCTCCTGCACAGATGCAAAGAGATTCAGAAGCCCACCTTCAGACATTTTCAGAGAGAGACAGAGTCCTTGGAACTTAATGCTCAATATGTCTCCATCAGATCCTTCCCCACAGAGCTCAGGGAACCCCTCCAAAGAAGAAACAGAAACAGTGTACAACCCAGAGGGGAGAGAAGACACCAGGAGAACAAGGCTCATATGAACTCAGAGACTGAAGCAACAAGCACAGTGTCTACATAGGTCTGCAGCAGGTCCTCCTCACATGTACCATAGGTTTCAGTTTAGTATTTTTATGAGAGTCTTAATAATGTGCACGCGTTGTTCACTTCACTGAGTCTTGTGTCTTCCCTTGAGGCTTATTTTTTCTATTTAACTACCTTGTCCAGTTTCAGTGTGATAGTATTTGTTTAATTTTGTAATATTTTAATTTGTCATGTTTGGTTGTTATATCTTAGAAGCCTGTTCTTTCATAATGAGAGACAGAAAAGGATTGGATCTTGAGTGGAGGGGAGGTATTTGGAACTGGGAGGGGTAGAGAGAGGAGAAAATTTAATCAAGATATATTGTATGAAAAATGAATCTATTTTCACTGAAAGAAAATTAAAAAATAAAAAGAATGCACAAGCTATAGTGTTTGTTAGAAAGAAAATATTATTATAAAAAAGCTAGCATGATTTTTATGGACTTTTATTTCTCCTTCTCATAGTCCTTCAGAGAGGTGGGGTTGGGCTTCTTTTCTGAATTTTTTAAATTTATTTACTTATTACAATTTATTCACTTTAGATCTCTCCTGTAGTCCTCTCCCTCATGTCCTTCCAGTCACACTCAGCCTCCCTCTTCTCCCCCTATGCCCTTTCTCTATCCCCTGGATAGGGGAGAACCTTCTCCCTTTCTATCTGTTTCTAGCTTTTCAAGTCTCATCAGGGCTGGCTGCATCATCTTCCTCTGTGGCCTGGCAAGTCTGCATGGGGGGGGGGGTGGATCAAAGACCCTGCTACTGAGTCATATCAGAGACATCTCCTGTACCTTTTATTAAGGAACCCACTTGAAAACTGAGCGGCCTATAGGCTTCCTCTGAGCAGGAGGTCTATATCCTCTCCATGCATGGTCCTTGTTTGGAGTATTGGTTTTTGCAGGACCCCCTGGGCCTACTGTTTTTTTTTTTTTTTCCTCTGTTAGTCTCCTTGTGGAGTTCCTGCTCCTTCCAGGTCTTTCTATCTCCATCTCCCGTGAGGATTCCTGAACTCTGCCCAAAGTTTGGCTATGAGTCTCCGTATCTCCTTCGATTCACTGGTGTGTAGAGTCTTTCAGAAGTTCCCTGTGGAAGGCTCCTGTCCTGATCCTTGTCTTCTCCTACTTCTATCATCTATCCTGTTTTCCCTTCTGAGTGAGGTTTCTGCCAATTCCCTAGGATACTTCTTGTTCTTTAACTTTTTTAGGATTTAGATTTTAGGATGCTTATCCTATATTAAATGGCTAATATCCACTTATAAGTGAGTATATACTATGTGTGTCTTTCTGCTTCTGGGATACCTCACACAGGATGTTCTTTTCTAGATCCCACCATTTGCCTGCAAATTTCATGATTTCCTTGTATTTAATTGCTGAATTGCATTCAGTTTTTTTGTACTGCACTTTCTGTATCCATTCCTCCATTGAAGGACATCTAGGTTGTTTCCAGATTCTATCTATTGCAAATAAAGCTGCTATGAACACAGGCTCTCTCCTACCATCCATGTCTCCTTTGTTTCTCTTTTGAATATAGCAGGCCTCTCAGGGATAGCAAACAAACATGGTATAAAAAAGATGCAGTAAGACTAGGCAGAAACTCACATATCATAAGACTGCACAAAGAAACTGAGTAGGAGAAAAACCATTCCAAATCAGGCAAAAGAGTAAGAGGCATTCCCATTCCCAATGGTAAGATTTCCACAAGAGCACCAAGCTATACCACCATAACACATATGCAGAGGACCCATATCTACTTTATGATTGCTGCTTCAGTTTCTGGGTCCTCACAAACTCTGCCTCGTTGACTTTGTTGTTTAGGTTCTTATTTGTCCTAGATGCCTCTCTCTATCTGATCACATCAACAAGTAAGATAAAAGATTAAAAGTCTATCCCTTGCAACCTGAGATCCACAATTATCACTTTAAACAACAAAATTTGCCTTTAGCTTTTAAATTCTCATAGTCATCTCAAAAGAAGAATATAGTTTATGCATCTTTCTGAGTCCCCACAGTCTTAACACTGACACTTTTCAAAATCCCAGAATCTAAAATCTCCTCTGAATGTAATGTAAATATGAGGTCCTGTAAAATAAAACAAGTTTTATAATCTAGTGTACAGTGATAGAAAGCTAGCATTTCTCTTCCAAAAGGGAGATATCAGGGGACAGAGAGAAAAGACTGGGCCAGAGAAAGAATGAAAAGCTTCAGGGAAATCATCCACACATATTTCTCCATCTCTTCATATTACATTGTTGGAGGCAATTTTTGTTGTCCATTATTCAGGTTTGTGTAGCTTTATAACACATTCAAATTCTCTATTTTACTAGACTTTAAACTGCCATTTTCTTGTAGACTAAAATTGGGAAATACAGAAATGAGATTATTAAGAAATATTGATAATAAATTCTTTTCTAACTCACTTAGCCCTAACAGATTAGGTAGATTACAACCTGCCTAAGGTCAGAGACTCTCCAGTTTGAACATCTTAGATTATACATTCTCTTTCCATGACACCTCCCCAGTAACCACATATCAGATATTAAAAATTGTTTGGAGGTGAAATTATTTATCTACTTTTACTATTTTTAAATTAACTCTACTCTGAATATTGTGTTTGTATGTATGTATGTGTGTGTGTTTGTGTAGTATTTGGGAAGTTTTAAGTGTAGATTTATTCTTTTGTTTCTTTTTGTTTGGGATTGAGGGTTTAACTAGTATTTTTGATATTATAATTTAATTTCCATTTTTCTTTAAACTGCATTTTTTTTTCTTAATGAGCAGCATTCTCTTGTTTGAGTAAGTTAAAGGTAATACATTCTTTGTCTACATAGATTATATAATTCCTTGGTATTCATGTGTTTATTTCCTTGAGTGATACGTTTTCTTAGGAGAACAGACAGGTACTTTAGTGTATTTTTTTGTTTGTTTTTGTTAAGTGCTTATATTTTTGTCAATTTTCAAGCTACAATATCCTGTGCATTTTTAAGGTAAATTTCCTCCACTGGTCATGAAAATTAATTTGCATTCTCCTCAGTTGAATCACAGCTGATTTTACACTTGAAGTACATTGAGAATAACTTTTCACAGAGAATGTACAAGGAGAATTATTAATCAGTATAGCTTTTATGAAGAGGGTAAGCTATGGGAGCCTATTGCAGGAGGATGAGGAGGAAGTGGGAGAGGAGGAAGAGGAGGAGAAAGAGGAGAAAGAAAAATAAACAATGTGTGCAGGCACACTGGTGTAGCTACTATAGAAGTCCATGTGGGAGATCCTTAAAAACTAAAAATAGATAGACAGGGCAAGAGAGATGGCTAAGTGGTTAAAAGCTCTTGGCTTCTTTTCCAGTGGTCCTGAGTTCTATTCCCAGCAACCACATTATGGCCCACAACCATCAATAATGGGATCTGATCTTCTCTTCTGTTATGAAAACTTACATACTTTGAAAAGAGGAAAAAAAAAATAGGCATACTACATGAGCCAGCTTAACCACTGGTACCCAAAGGACTCCATATCCTACTGTAGTGAGTTCTGCTCATTTACTCATTTATGTTCATTGCTCCTGTATTCATGGTAGCCAGGGAAAGGAAGCATCCATTAACTAATGAATGATTAATGAGATGTGGCATACTTGCCTAATGGAATATTATATAGCTTTTGGGAAAAATAAACTATGAAGATTCCAGGTAAATGGATGGAGATAGAAACAATCACCATGAATAAGTTTGCCCAGACTCAGAAAGATAGGCATCACACATATTTTTTTTCTCATCTGTGGATATTAGTTTTGAAGTTTCAGATAGGAGTATATCATTTGCAATACCAATAGAGGAAATTACTATTAGGCCTTACAGGTCTTTTAATGTACAGGAGATAGATTACAATGATAAACACTGGTATAAAGGGTTAAAAGGTGGTGACAAAACAGGTAAATTAGGGTGGGAGAGGGGTGGTTAAAGGCAGTTGGATTGTAATTATCCCAGGTTACCCTCCAGAACCTAATGGCAAAACCTTTTACTTAAAATACCAAATAATTGAGTCCTAGAGCATGGAGAAATCAAGCTGATGATGAATTAGAAGTTTCTCTACTACCTAGATTCCATAATGCTAGAAAGTGGGCCAGTCCACAGAGGAAGATGATACAGCCAGCCCTTATGAGACCTGACAGACTAGGGTCAGGTAGACGGGGAGGAGGACCTCCCCTATCAGTGGACCAGGAAAGGGTAATAAGGGGAGAAGAGGGAGAGTAGGAAGGACTGGGAAGATCAAGGGAGGGGTTCACAGCCAGGATACAAAGTGAGTAAATTATAATAAATGAATGAATAAATAGATAAATAGATAGATAGATAGATAGATAGATAGATAGATAGATAGATAAGACAAAGTGGAAAAATAATTTAAAAAAAGAAAGTGTTCTGTATGCTACCATAGGACAAAAGTAATTATCAGTCACACTCAGTTTTAAGTATTTACAGCTATAATAGAAACTGGCTTGGCAAATCATGCTCAATGTAATAGTAGCATGAATATCATGTGTGTGATCAACTATTTTCTCCTTGGGTTTAAATTCCACGTCACACCATGAAACCCATACTGAAATCATTATTAGGCTAACAACTACTGTCTATACTGGTAGATGCAAGGGGAGGAGCTGCCACTACTAATATCCTAAATGGACACAGGGTTAAACTGACTCCTGATGACTTACTTTCGTAGATCAATACAGTACTCAAACCTCAGCTGAGAGAGCTTTCCATTTGCAATAGATAGTCATTAACACTGCCAAGTGCAGAGAAGAGAGAATAAAATGTGCAAAATATTAGATGGAACATTTATACCACTGTGGTAGCTTGAATGGGATTAATCCCTGTATTCATTAGGTTGAATATTTGGTATGTAGTTAGTGGAAGTGTTGGAGAAAGATTAAACAGTGTGACATTGTTGGAAGAGATGTGTCACTAAGGACAGGTTTCAAGGTTTCAGAAACCGCCTGCCATCCCCATTGTATTCTCTGCATTTCACTTGCACTTTGATATATGAGCTCTCACCTGTTCATGCTGTCATGCCTTTACTTTGACATCATGGATTCGATCTTTCTGGATCTGTATGCCCAATTAAAGAGTTTACTTCATAAGTTACCCTGGTCACGCTGTTTTCTTAAAGCAATAAAAAATTAACTAATAAAACTGAATGTACTACACCCAAGCCTTGGTGATTCTTGCAAAAGAGTGAATAGAAGGAGTGTGAAAATCAGATGTGTGCAGAAACAGGATCCATCATTCTCTTGCATCCAAGAAACACACAAGATAACAACAAAGATAAGCACTACCTCAGAGTAAAGGGCTGGAAAAATGTCTTTCAAGCAAATGGTTCCAGAAAACAAGCGGGAGTAGCCATCCTAATATCTAATAAAATAAACTTTCAACTCAAGTTAATCAAACAGGATAAGGATGGCCACTATATTCTCATCAAAGGAAAAATCCACCAAGAGGACATCACAATTTTGAATACCTATGCCCCAAATACAAGAGCACCTACATTCGTAAATGAAACAATATTAAAGCTTAAATCACACATTGATCCTAAAACCCTAACAGTGGGAGATTTCAACACTCCACTCTCACCAAGGGACAGATCAACTAGACAGAAAACAAATAGGGAAATAAAAACACTTACAGAGACCCTAAATCAAATGGACCTAATAGACGTCTACAGATCTTTTCACCCAAACTCAAAAGAGTATACGTTCTTTTCAGCACCGCAAGGAACCTTCTCCAAAATAGACTATACAGTTGGTCATAAAGCAAGCCTCAACAGATACAAAAAGATTGAAATAATCCCTTGTATACTATCTGACCACCATGGACTTAAGCTGGACCTCAACAACAACAGAAATAACAAACAGCCTACACGTACATGGAAACTGAACAACCTGTTACTCAATGACAGCTGGGTTAAGGAAGAAATAAAGAAAGAAATTAAAGACTTCCTAGAATTCAATGAAAATGAAGGCACAACATACCCAAATTTATGGGACACATTGAAAGCAGTGCTCAGGGGAAAATTTATAGCACTAAGTGCCTGCAAGAAGAAATTTGTAACATCACATACAAACAACTTAATGGCCCAAGTGAAAACCCTAGAAAAAAAAAGAAGCAGATACACCCAAGAGGAGCAGAAGGCTGGAAATAATCAAACTCAGGGCTGAAATCAATCAATTAGAAACAAATAAAACTATTCAAAGAATCAATGAAACAAAAAGCTGGTTCTTTGAGAAAATCAACAAGATAGACAAACCCTTAGCCAAACTAACTAAAAAGCAGAGAGAATCTATCCAAATCAACAAAATCAGAGATGAAAAGGGTGACATAACTACAGACACAGAGGAAATTCAAACAATCATTAGGTCATACTACAAAAGCCTATATGGCACAAAATTTGAAAACCTAAATGAAATGGACAATTTTCTTGATAGATTCCATATTCCAACATTAAGTCAAGATCAGGTAGAAAGACTGAACAGCCCTATATCCCCCAAGGAAATTGAAGCAGTCATTCACAGTCTCTTCTCCAAAAAGAGCCCTGGGCCAGATGGTTTCAGCGCGCAATTCTACCAGACCTTCAAAGAAGTGCTCACACCAATTCTCCTCAAACTATTCCACAAAATAGAAACAGAAGGTACATTACCAAACTCATTCTATGAAGCAACAGTCACCCTGATACCTAAACCACACAAAGACCCAACAAAAAAAGAGAACTTCAGACCTATCTCTCTTATGAACATTGACGCAAAAATACTCAATAAAATACTTGCAAACCGAATCCAAGAACAAATCAAAGATATCATCCACCACGACCAAGTAGGCTTCATCCCAGGCATGCAAGGGTGGTTCAACATACGGAAATCCATCAATGTAATCCACCACATAAACAAACTGAAGGAGAAAAACCACATGATCATCTCCTTAGATGCTGAAAAAGCA
>NW_026596091.1:19299565-19307731 GCF_907164565.1 Psammomys obesus | reverse complement strand
TCAATCCCACTGAAATCAGGGACAAGACAAGGCTGCCCACTCTCTCCCTACCTCTTCAACATAGTACTTGAAGTCCTAGCCAGAGCAATAAGACAACTAAAGGAGATCAAGGGGATACAAATCGGAAAGGAAGAGGTCAGTGTCACTATTCGCAGATGATATGATAGTATATATGAACGACCCCAAAAATTCAACCAGAGAACTCCTCCAGCTGATAAATACCTTCAGCAAAGTGGCAGGATACAAAATCAACTCAAAAAAAATCAGAAGCCTTCCTGTATACCAAAGACAAAAGGGCCAAGAAAAAAATTAGGGAAACAACACCCTTCACAATAGGCACTAATAACATAAAGTACCTTGGGGTGACACTAACCAAGCAAGTAAAAGACATGTTTGAAAAAAACTTCAAGTCTCTGAAGAAAGAAATTGAAGAAGATCTCAGAAGATGGAAAGATCTCCCGTGCTCAAGGATTGGTAGGATTAACATTGTGAAAATGGCCATCCTGCCAAAAGCAATCTACAGATTCAATGCAATTCCCATCAAAATACCAACTCAATTCTTTACAGACCTTGAAAAAAAGATTCTCAGCTTCATATGGAGAAACAAAAAACCCAGAATCTCTAAAACAATCCTGTACAACAACAGATCATCTGGAGGTATCTCTATCCCCGATCTCAAGTTGTACTACAGAGTAATAGTAATAAAAACTGCATGGTATTGACATAGAAACAGAAAGGAGGATCAATGGAACTACATAGAAGACCCAGAAATAAACCCACACACCCATGAATACTCGATTTTTGACAAAGCAGCCAAAACCATTCAATGGAAAAAAGACAGCATCTTCAACAAATGGTGCTGGACCAACTGGATGTCCACATGCAGAAAAATGAAAATAGATCTATTTTTATCATCCTGCACAAAACTAAAGTCCAAGTGGATCAACATAAAACCAGATACTCTAAATCTGTTAGAAGAAAAAGTGGGGAACAGCCTAGAACTCATTGGCACAGGAGACAACTTCCTGAACAGAACACCAACAGCACAGGCTCTAAGAGCAACAATCAATAAATGGGACCTCATGAAACTGAAAAGCTTCTGTAAAGCAAAGGACACTGTCATCAAAACAAAACGCCTGCCTACAGATTGGGAAAGAATCTTCACTAACCCTTTATCTGACAGAGGACTGATATCGAGTATATACAAAGAACTAAAAAAGCTGAAAATCAGGAAACCAAGTAATCCAATTAAAAAATGCGGAGCAGAGCTAAACAGAGAATTATCGACAGAGGAATATCGAATGGCAGAGAAACACTTAAAGAAATGCTCATCCTCATTAGCCATCAGGGAAATGCAAATCAAAACGACCTTGAGATATCACACCCATCAGAATGGCCAAGATGAAAAACTCAAGGGACAACACATGCTGGAGAGGTTGTGGAGAAAGGGGAACCCTCCTCCACTGCTGGTGGGAATGTAAACTGATACAACCACTCTGGAAATCTATCTGGCGCTTTCTAAGACAATTAGGAATAGTGCTTCCTCAAGACCCAGCTATACCACTGCTAGGTATATACCCAAAGTTTGCTCAAGTACACAAAAGGGATATTTGCTCAACCATGTTTATAGCAGCATTATTTGTAATAGCCAGAAACAACCCAGATGTCCATCAACGGAGGAATCGGTACAGAAATTGTGGTATTTTTACACAATGGAATACTACTCAGCAATCAAAATGAGGAAATCATGAAATTTGCAGGCAAATGGTGGGATCTAGAAAAGATCATCCTGAGTGAAATATCCCAGAAGGAGAAAGACAAAAACAGTATATACTCACTTATATAGACCTATAAGATATGATAAACATAATGAAATCTATACACCTAAAAAAGATAATCAAGAGAGCGGACATGGGGAAAGATTATCAATCCTCGTTTAGAAAGACAGATGGGATGTGCATTGAACATATGACAGGAGTCTACTGAGCACATTTGAAAGACTCTAAGTAGTAGTGTTTTCAAAGCAAAGACTCATGACCAAACCTTTGGCAGAGTACAGGGAATCATAAGAAAGAAGGGGAGTTAGTCTGATGAGGAAAGGATAGGAGCTCCACAAGGACCAAATTTATCTGGGTACAGGGTCTTTTCTGAGACTGACATGCAACCAAGGACCATGTATGAATGTAACCTAGAACCTCTGCTCAGATGTAGCCTGTGGTAGCTCAGTAACCAATTGGCTTCCCATAGTGAGGGGAACAAGGACTCTTTCTAACAGGAACTCAATGACTGGCTCTTTGGCCTCCCCACCCCCCAAGGGAGGAGCAGTCCTGTTAGGCCACAGAGGAGAGCTTTGCAGCCAGTCCTGAAGATACCTGATAAAACAGGATCAGATGAATGGGGAGGAGGTCCCCCCTATCAGTAGACTTGGCAAGGGGCACGGTGGAGATGAGGGAGGGAGGGAGGGACTGAGAGAGAATGAGGGATCGGGACACACGGCTGGGATACAGAGTTAATAAAATGTAACTGATAAGAAAAAAAAATAAAAAATAAAGTGTTAAAAAATAAATAAATAAAATCTGAGATTGTTCCAAAAAAAAAAAAAAAGAAAATCAGATGTGTTCTGTGGCTATAGAAAAACAATAGTTGTTTGACGTAGACTAGTTACTACATATGTGAATTCAAAGTTGTAGTGAGACCATACACAAGCCCAGACCACAACTAATTAACATGGAGTGAGAATTGGGCACAAAATCCCATTCCTATTCCTGTTGAGAATTGTTGGTCGCTGGGAGGGGTAGAGAGTTTTCTCTGACAGTGTAGCCATTGTTAAGTATCTCATGCTCTAGTGGAACACCACACAAATGGATAATTTGGGAAGCATGAGATTTGTCTTGATGTGCTAAACAAAAGCACAGGTTTCTGTGGGTAGAGAATGAGGAATGGGTGTTGAAAGAGTTGGATAGTGAAAATAATACAAAACCCCATCGTATGAAACTCTTAAAGAACTAATAAAATTTTAATCGAAATTGTATTCAATCATTTTCATTGACAAATAGGGCCCGGGAGTAATAGGTGTCTATGCATTAAAATTCTAAATTCTCTTTCAAAGTAGAATACTTGAATATAATTTGTACTGTTTTATTTTTTCAATGTTCAAAAATACTGTGATATTAGAGATGTAATGTCAGCATAAATATATGACTCAAGAGATCTCATGTATCAAATTTCTTATTTGGAGTAAAGCTAAACTTTATTCCTTCAAGAATATCACAGGTTATAAGAATTATGTCAAGATATTTTTCACTTAGTGTAACTCATCTCCTCTCTACAAATGAATATAATATTGAGTAACTTCTCATGTGCTTCTGTTTTGATATCTGTTATTGTTACAAATATAGAAATGATTTCCATATTTTAATGAAAAATCTCAATAGATGGGTCACCATTTCTGGGCTGTACCAGAGTCAACAGAAGTTAATGGTGGGTTTTCTTGATGAAATCATTAATGTAAATTACATACTATGGGATTTACAATATGTTTATTAATAGGAAGCTGTTTATTTAAGAAAAATGAAAATTATATGCATCATTAAAATCGTCTTAAGTACTTTTAGATTTTAGAATTCTCTCAAATGCAATTAAGGAAGTTCCATTATTAATAAATATATTTAAAGGCAAGATAATATGCATTTAGGTGATGAGTAAGTCATAAACTGATGACCTTTCTTTCCTGTGCGCAAAATTTAAAATGGTTTATTCCTCTGTGCTGTCTTATAGATCATGGATATAAAAACTCAACCTACGGAGAAGAGAGCCTACAGAGTCAGGAAATGCAACGTATGATTCATATTTTCACTGTTGACCAAATGCACAGCATTAATAGTGACAAACTAACCAGAACTTTTCTGGCTAATTGTGTGTATGTTGTTATTGTTGTTGTCATTTCTGTATATCTGTGTACACGTGTGTACACAGTTGTGTGAGCCCAATGTTGTGGAGGCCAGATATTGACATTCAAGGTCTTTCTAAGTAGCTCTCCACCATATTTTCTAAGATATAGTCTCTCATTGATCCTAGTACTCAGTAATTTACCAGATTAGGTGGATAGTAAGATTCTAGCCTTAGCATTAAAGGCCTATACCACATGCCCAGACTTTTAAGTGTTCATTGGTGATCCATACAAAGGTCCTAATGTTTACAAGGCAATAATTTTAACCACTAAAACAAATGTTCTTGTGATTTTTACCTCATACTCCAAGACTGTTTTAATAATAAAGCAAAATAAATAATCCCACTCTATTTGGTGAGTTTCAAAAAATTTGTTGTTATAGCCATAGTATGGTAAATTAAACATTTTGAGAAGGTGAGTCCTATGAATATATTATTCTTATAATAGATCTTATTTATGAGAATTTTTTTTAAGACTACTAATTTGGGAGGGGAGTTTAAGAGAGGTTGAAGGGAGGAGTAAAGGGAGGTACTGAGGGAGGTGACCTAGAAGAGACTTATGAGAAAAAAGTGGGGAAGGAATGATGTAATTCTCTTCTTTGACAGAATTTTATATGCATTCCATAGGTATGAAACATTTATAGTCTAAACTATAGCCATGTAAGACTTGAAAAGTATAAAAAGACCTTGATATGGAATCTTTATTTTGCAGTCATTAAATCAATGTGAGAAGGAAAACGCATAATGACATGAACCCAACAAAAATCTAAACATGCGAAAAGAGATGAAATTATTATCTTTGTGTGGAAAGCATCCTCCTTAGAATTAAAGATAGTAGAAATGCTTATTTTGTCATGTATTCAGAACAAATAATTTTCAATCATTTAAAAAGATAAACAGTAAAATTCTTTAAGAAATACTAAGTGTAAATTTCTTTCCTTCTGCAGCATCTGTGTGTTTAAATGTTAGGTGCTTTCTCTTATATTTATAATAAATAAGAAACTTCATTACACATGTCTAAAACTAAAATGTTTTGTGCACTAAGTAGAGATTAATGACAGAAAATTTCTGCATGTAATTCATCACACATTTTTCAAGATACTGAAATCAAAAATGTTTATAATTGTATATTTTCAAATAAAATACATTTCTATTTTAACATATATATGTGTGTTATTTATAAACAATGTTATTATTTGTGTATACATGATACAAAATTACTGACATAAATTTTCTCCTCAAATTTAAAATTACATAAATTCACATATACTTTAGATTTTTTTGAGAGTTGACAAGTACATCTATGAGTCTTTAATTATTTTAGACAAAAGGGTTTCAAATATACTAAATGAATGAAATAATTGTAGATTGGACACACACACACACATAAGGAAACATATACACATGAATATATATGCTAACCTCCATTACATGTCTGTATTTGCAAATATATTCATATGTATATGCATCACATTAGTAGAAGGAGTAAAGTGTGCATGTTAAGGGAAGCTAAAATGTCAGCTTCAGTTTCCAATCTCTCCTAATAGCACTTTCTGAAAGCTTGACTAGAGTGGCCACATGTTTTACACCTACATTTATGTGAACACATTTCCAAGGGGACTGTACTTACTTTAAAACCTAAAATCACAGGAGCATGTTATGTTAACCCAGTTCAATAAAAGACAACCACAAATGGAATGCAAAATATCTCTTCAATCTTTCTGTAATGACTTCTGAGTAGTACAGAGGGCCACCTGGGTCTGAAAGCATATCACCAGTCATCTCTATAATAGAGTTACTTGACAAATACTGTTACAGGCAAATATTGGTGCTATAAAATATGAAATGCATATGTCTACATATACATGTGTGTGTGTTATGTATAAATTGAACATCTACACATGGTGTCATTACGAATGTTCAAAAATAAAATCCATTCTCTGAATGGTTAACTGGGAAATATTCTGTAAATGCAAATAGGGAAGATGAACACTAAAATGAAAATAATAGACATATTATTCATGCATGACAAATCTTATAATCAGAGATAATAGTTATTGAAGTGAGCTTCAGGTTTATGACAACATTTAGCACTTTGTAGCTAAAATCTCTTTCACCTTGAAGGTAGATGACATTTCAATATTCCCTAAACAGTGCTTTATAATTTTTCTTCTTCCCTCTCCTTTACTTCTAGAATAATTTTAGCTACTTTTAATACTATAGATGTACCTAATGTCCTTGTTGAGTTTATCTCTCCCTATAGAAGGTGTTTGAAAATTAGGTATCCTGGGAAAGGGCAATAAAGTGAGATCTTTACCTGATTTCTCATTCACATTTCATAGGAAAAGCCTGACTAATTAATTAGCTAGAAATTATTTGCAAAATAGCTACAAGACCTTCTTGTCAAGGTAAAAGTTTAGGAGGCTTAAAATAAAAAAAGTTTTTCTTTATGGTCTCATTATACTCTATTTGTTTGTGGCATATGAAAAGCATGTAGTGATGCCAGCTAATAATAGATAGCCAGTGCAATCAAAACTTGGAGACTGGGCAGACAATTGGGTTGTATTAGCTATGGTGTAATTCTTGAGCTAGATGGGTCTTCCAGAAGAGTTAGAAAGTATAAATTTAACCTCAGTAAGAATTAGAAATAAGCAAAGATGTTAGTTGGGAGTGAAGACATAAAGTCAGCATTTGAATGTGCAGCTTATACTGGGGCATTCAGTGATAGACTCAAAGAGAAAAACATGGCCAAGACAAATTATGCAGGAGGTGAAATAACAGAAATATTTGGATCTCAATAAGAAGCCACATAGATTCTGATGGAGCAGCGATCTATAATACATAATGTATACATAAGCATACATAGTTCATAACAAAAGTGACTTTAGTGATAACTGGGTTGATTTTGGCTCATTATAGCAGAGGGGATATATTCCATTATGATGGTAACTCACAGCAACAGATCAGTGAGATTTTTCTGGCCGCCAGGAAGCAGAGAACACGAAGAACAGGGAGTGAGACCATTTTTTTTTAATGATGCCCACAGAATTGACATACTTCCTCCAGCCAGGTTATACCTGACAATGTTTC
Organism: Psammomys obesus; assembly: GCF_907164565.1. Lineage (NCBI taxonomy): Eukaryota > Metazoa > Chordata > Mammalia > Rodentia > Muridae > Psammomys > Psammomys obesus. Next base: position 19,300,693 of record NW_026596091.1, on the reverse strand, counting down.
TATAACCTTCCCAAGTAGCATCAACTGATAGGGATTGTTAGGACCAAATTAAATAGGACGGTGATGATACACACAGCAGATTCCATATGAAAGAGGTTTATTAGATGGAGATGAAGACAGAGAGAGAAGTAGAGAGTGAGACGTGATGGGGGAAGAGAAGGGGTCACCCCAACACTAACAGGGATTAAGTGTTCAAATAAATGAGCTAATGGTGCATGTATCTCATTCAAACAAACATAGGTATGTAGAGAAATATAATTTCAGGGTTTAATATGGCCATAAACGTATTCAAAGTTGGCTTAAAAAACTAAGAAATTAAGAAAAATTATAAGTAAATCTTAATAACAAAGCCCCTTTAATATGAGGCTAATTAAATAATGGTCTCAATGCTCTCAGTGAGGTTAAAATTACTTCATAAAAAAACAAAACCAAGATTTCATTGTGTTTATAATATCTTATAGGTCTATATAAGCGAATATATACCATGTTTGTCTTTCTCCTTCTGGGATACTTCACTCAGAATGATCTTTTCTAGATCACACCATTTGCCTGCAAATTTCATGATTTCCTCATTTTTGATTGCTGAGTAGTATTCCATTGTGTAAAAATATCACAATTTCTGTATCCATTTCTCCATTGATGGACATCTGGGTTGTTTCCAGGTTCTGGCTATTACAAATAAAGCTGCTACAAACATGGTTGAGCAAATGTCCTTGTTGTGTACTTGAGCAAATTTTGGGTATATGCCTAGCAGTGGTATAGCTGAACTCACAGAGACTGAACTGACAATCAGAAAGACTGCATGGGTGTGTCCTAGGCCATCTACATATATGTTATGGTTGTGTGGCTTTGTGTTCTTATGGGATTATGAACAGTGGTAGGGACTGCTTTTAAGGCTTTTGTCTGCATTGGGGGCACTTTTCCTACTACTGGGTTGCCTTAACATGAGGGGCTGTGTCTTACTGTAACTTGATATGCCATTTCTTGTTACTGTCTTTGGGAGGCCTGCCCAATTTTGCTGGGAAATGGAAGAGTATATTGAGTGTCAGGGTTAAAAGTGATGGGGCTGTTGGGAAGAGAAGTGTGTGTGTGTGTGTGTGTGTGTGTGTGTGTGTGTGTGTGTGTGTG
>NW_026596091.1:19194637-19299555 GCF_907164565.1 Psammomys obesus | reverse complement strand
GTGTGTGTGTGTGTGTGTGTGTGTGTGTGTGTGTGTGTGTGTGTGTGTGTAGAATTAGTATAGGCTAAATAATAGTTCACCAGAACAACCTCCTGAAATTGTGAAGAACTAGAGCTATATCGTTTATTTTCTCCAGCTATACTGGAGTAAAACCAGAAATCAATGACAAGGGAACTGTGGAAATTATACAAACAAATGCTCATTAAGCAAGATTCTTTTAAATAACAAATGTATGAGAAGTCAAAAAATTGTTTTCTTAACTTATTTATTTTTTATTAATTAGAGTTTAATCACTTTGTATCCCAGCTGTAGCCACATCCCTCATCCACCCCCAATCCCACCCTTCTTCATCTCCTCCCATACCCCTCTCCCAGTCCACAGATAGGGGATGTCCTCCTCGCCTTCCCTTTGACCCTAGCTTATCAGGTCTCATCACACTGGCTACATTGTCCTCCTCTGTGGCCTGGCAAGGCTGTTCCCTTGTCAGGGGGAGATGATCAAAGAACCATGCACTGAGTTCATGTCAGAGACAGTCCTTATTCCCATTACTAGGAAACCCACTTGGAGACTGAGCTACCATGGGCTACATCTGTGCATGGGTTCTAGGTTATCTCTATGCAGGGTCCTTGGTTGGATTATTAGTCTCAGAAAAGTCCCCTTTTCCCAGATTGTTTTGATTCTGTTGCTCTCCTTGTGGAGCTCCTGTCTCCTCCAGGTCTTTTTATCTCCACTTTCTTTCATAAGATTCCTTGCACCCTGTTCAAAGTTTAGCTATCAGTCTCAGCATCTGGTTTGCTACCCTGCAGGGTGGAGTCTTTCAGAAGCCCTCTGTGGTAGGTTCCTGTCCTGTTCCTTGTTGTCTCCCTCTTCCTATGAAAAGTCCAATTTAAGAAAACTAAACTAATGAAAATTAAAACAACTACATCAAAATTTGTAAAAAATGACAAATATCACCATCACCAACACCAAAAAAAACTAGAGTTTCATAAGGGCCATGTTTTAGTTATTTTTCAACCACCATGACAAAACACAATAACCAACTTAACATAAAATAAGGCATTTAATTTTGTGCTCACAATTCTGGACTTAGTTAGCATCATGGCTGAGAACATGACCATAGTAAGAAAGCACATGGTTCTGAAACAGCAGATGACAGATTGAATCCTTAAGCACAGGTAGGCAGCAGACAGACCTAACAGGTAATGGTATGGGACATACTTTTCTCAAAAAAAATGCTCTGCCTCCTAATCCTTCCCCAACAATACCACCAACTGGGTGCCAAGCATTTAAATATATAAGCCTGTGAGGTACATTCTCATTAAATGATCTGAGGCATAGATCAGAAGAAAGATAGATTTAATATAAACAAATTAATGATACGATCATTGAAACTAGAAAAGTAAGAAAAACTCAAAGCAAAAATTGTAGAAAGAAGGAAATAACAAACATTGGGACATAAAAAAGGAGAGGCAAACAAAAGTAGAGGTAAAGAAAGAAAATAGAAAAGAACAATGAATTGAATAGAAGCAAAACGGAAAATTAAAATCTTGCAATTCTAATACAAATAGAGGATCCAAAAGAACAAACAGTATCAGTATCAGCAAGAAAAATGAGTCATTACAACAGATACAACAAAAGGAATGGATCCTTAAACACTGAAATATTTAACAATTGTGTCCCCGCAGTGTATATGGTAAGCATTTCCCTGGCTATTTCCTAAAACAATACATATACCTACTCCTATAACTCTGTATCACAGTGAGTATTTAAAAATTTTATTATTTTTTAATTGTATTTGGGAGATTGGTTTCAAAAAATGTATGCCCATGGCTTCTGAAATTTAGGAATGCCTGGTATTACTGTTAAGGCTTTGCAAAGAGCAAGAACAAAATGGCATAAAAGAAAAGAAAAGCATACTCTAGAGACAACAGATAGTTTTGTATGTCACTGCCCATTGGTGACTGTCTACTGTAGAGGAATTACTCATCCCATCTGTGCATAAGGTAGAATGTCCTGTGAATGCCAGGCTTTCTTTACTCTGGACCTCACACTGTTTTTGGAATGTCATTATGCTAAGATTAGCCACTGAGACATAAAAAACAGGAGGCACCCCTTATCAGTATCAGTGTCCTCACTGAGCCATTGTTAATGCTGAATGGCAAACTCAGACCTTTCCATGTATTTTATAAAACAAGCTTTTATAGTATTAAATCAGATAAATTTCTATTTCTTCTTATTTAAGGGATAGTTTGTACGTTGTTTGAGGAAAAACAAGGGTCACTATTGGAAGCTTACGTAAAATAAAATGGAAGCATATGAAATAAATATAGTCTCTTCATTTTTACCAACTTACTGAAACAGTAAATAACTAGAAAGCAATATAATCTTGCTAGATGCCTTTGGGATACTTGGACATTTTCATAACATCTTATAAAGATATAAAATATTAATATACCATTCTAAAATGGTTGTGTGTTGTGAATAGAAAAAGTACTTTTTAGTGATGAAACTAGACTCATTTTCTGCTATTCAATGCAAAATGTGGTAATTATGAAATAAGCTACTTTAATAGATTTCAAGTAAAGCAAATTTTCTCAATGAAAAAATTATGTTATACAATTTTACTTTTTATGAGTTATGAACAAAATTTGTGCAAAGGAGATACAGAGTATTAAATGAAAATTCCATTTGCAACAGGATTCACTTTCAATAAAATGAGTCTGAAACGCTATTTTGCCATATATTGTGTCTTTGATGCTTTGCAAAAGGATAAAACCTAGAAACCTAAAAGAGAAGATCCACTTGCAGAATTAGATTATTGTTATAAAAGGTAAATTTTAGGTACATTTTATTTAATGATATGTATTACTACACTCTTTTAGGTGTTCTGCCCAGTTCACAAACCCCAAAAGACCAGGGATAAATAGACTCTGCTGTAAATACATGAGGTTCTTTTTATTATAAATCATTACAAGCTGCAGCTTGGGCCCACACCCCCCACCACCAAAGCGGTGAGAGCTGAGTGCCCCTTGCTCAGGTTAGTTGGGTGATTTAAAGATTCTGGTCCCTCCCAGCATGCCCAAGGCAGGGGTGAGTCCTGCCTGGCAAGCATCTATTGGTCAAAATCCTACATTTTGAATTGAGTTGCTATGGAAAGGTCCCCAGACCATTAATGATCTGGTGTCCCGCCCTAGAGGGATGGGCCAGTTTCCTAGCAACTGTATCTTTAGTGGGTGGGGAAAGAATACAGTAAGGCGGTTCTTCCCCTCAGGGCATTACTGGAACTCTCCACCCACCTAGTTCAGGCCTTAAATATTAATCGCTGCTGATTTTTAATCTTTTGGTCTCTCAAGGAATCTCTCTGAATGCTATTTTCTCAGATATATGGCAAATTTTAATTTTCATTAAGAATTGTCTTATTTTTATTTTTTGTTTATTTATTTATTTTTTACAGTTTATTCACTTTGTATCCTGGCTGTAGCCACCTCTGTCTCCTCCCAGTCCCACATACCCTCCTTCTTCTCCCCCTATGCTCCTTCCCTAGTCCACTGATAGGGGAGGACCTCCTCTCCTTCCATCTGATCCTAGCCTATCAAGTGTCATCAGGGCTGGCTGCATCATCTTCACCTGTACCCCTCAGGGGAAGTAGATCAAAGACCTGGCCACTGAGCTCATTTTTGAAACGACCTTCACTCCCCTAACTGAGCTGCCTATGGGCTTCCTCTAGCAGGAGGTCTAGGTCCTCTCCACTCATGGTCCTTGGTTGGAGCATCAGTTTCTTCAGGCCCCCCTGGGCCCAGATTTTTTTGGTTCTGTTGGTCTCCTTGTGCAGTTCCTGTCCCATCCAGATCTTTCTATCTCCCTCTTCCATAGTTAGAAAATTGCAAATTAGGGTTTAGGGAAATGTCAAAGGCAGGGTTACAATAATGCAACAGTAGAAATATTACCATCATCAGGCTCATATTTTTTTCAAATGTAGAGAAGTCTTGAATTCTATTTTGCTTATGTTTTGCAACAAAATCATTCAAAAAGCTCTACTTAAGAACCTTAAGTTTACAAAGAAACATATACTACTTTTTAACAGAACGTGGCAAAAGACAATCATTTGTGCCTACAATAAGAGGAATGTTTTAAATAAAAACAAATCACAATTAAATCTGACAAACGCAAGACTGAGTTTTCTAGGTCATTAAAATAAATTTTTGGACAAAGTTCATACAAATTATTCATTTCATTTTTTATTGTATCTTATCAAAAGCATGTATAATTTAAGTAGTAATGTACTCATTGTTGGTTCTTTCTTGTCTCATAGTTTTGAGCTTGCACAAAAATGCGATACACCGTTAAAGCCTTAAGGGTGTTTCTGCTTTTAAAATTGTCAGGTAGTAATCCATTGTCAGAAAATCAAAGGCGTGCTTTTTAAAATATTATGTAGTTATTTTAATAACTTAAGAACACACAATTGAGACGTTATGACAGAAAGAAATATTTACATACAATGATGATCATTACTAAAACACCTCACAATAGCCTTTTATGCAAAAACAATAATACCACATTCTTTCACTGTAAAAGTAAAATGCTTATTTTTTCTCTTCCACTCAAAATTCTGGCAAGTAAAAATTTACTAAACCTACTAAAATTAGAGCCTTGTTATTATTTATTCAATATTAAATACTATCCTATGTGATCATTCATTGTTTACAATTTTATTGTAAATTCAGCAATGCAAAAAGTCCTAATTGCTGTATTTAAATTTTACATGACACTTTTCATCTTGGCTATTAAATAAGTAATTAATCCGTAACATCTCTGCCTTACTGCACAAGCATTTCATCTAAGTTAATTATATAAATGAAGAAAGTAAACATTCTGCTACAGAAATATCAACATTGTAGATGATCTAGTTGCTCACAGTGGTTTCATTAAGCTTCCAATTAATCTAGGACTTGCTTGGTGCAGTGTGTAATCGTGAAATTAGCAATACCAGGCATAGGAATAATTGAAGGTGACTTGATTCTCTTCATATTAGTGCATGACGTGCTTTAAAAGAAGACCAACTTAAAAAAAAGGCTAAAGCTTTGGTGTATTGGACAAAGCTTTATATGTCTTTGAAAATCATGAACAATGTAAAAGGGAGCAAGAAAGTCAATTAAAATAAGATATAATTATGCTGTTTTTCATGATACTTTTGTTAATATAAGAAATTCAAAACAAATAAAGGCATGTTAGAAATGACACTGGGAAGGCACTTCTTGGTCTTAAACCCATGTTGATCAAGCCGTTAATTAGATTACTTTTTGGAAATAACCACTTCATCAATGGCATGGACAAATTAGAAGCTAATTCTCAGTCTACAAGACACTTAAATATAGTCTGTTGAGAAACATTTTTTTTTTCCTGTTAGCTTTGCAACACATGCTTGCCGGTATATTAATCTTTATTCTCTCTCTCTCTATTTTTTTTTTCCAATTCTAAATACTACAGGTAACTGATTAGTTTACTTGGCTGGAATTCATAGGTATAAATTCAGAATGTTTATGGTTAATAAGCCACTGCCATTGGCTTTCATACTGGCTTCTATTATGGCACTAGAATAGTAACATCAATTTTAGCTCCACCTTACTTACTACCTTATTTTACATATTCTAGAGAAATCCACTCCACACCCCCAGCAAGGTTCCAGAAGTTCCCTATAAATACTATGTTGGAAAAACTATGCCTAGAAAAAACTGGCACTGATACAGATCATCAGATATGAGTCAGCAAAAACATATCAGACACACAGCATGGGTGTGAGAAAGAAGGCTATAACAGTATGAAAAGGCTGACACCAGATATCCTGAAACTCCAAAGTGAACGTTGATATAATCTGTTGTTTAACTATTTTGGGCAGTATGCAATTTTTATATGATGTTGCATAACTACGGCCTTGAGAAGTCTTTATCTTCAGCACCCAGCCTTTCTGTAACTATTTGCCTTTGTACCTCTCTCTATTTTGGCCATTTTGGACTGTGTACCCTTCTAAATTCAGTGTGCCAAAGGCTGCCTGTCTGACCCTCCTTTTTTGGGCTGAATAAAGTATGTCTCATCTGCCCATGGGTTCTCATATTATCTTCCACCTTCCAACCTCTCCTCACCATTTTTTTTTTCCTAGTGTCGGGAACACACTTTACATATTGTTGGATTAGTCTATCTTAAGTTATAGGAATATTTCAAAACACAGCCTATTTTGTTTGGGGGCAGGAGAAACAAATAGCTGTAAAGAAGTCCAAATCTACCCTTAGCACATAGCAGATTAAAAATACCAGGGTCGTTCTAGACTCAGAATGCTTTAAGAAAGAAAAACTTTTTCCCTATCTCTCATAAAAACCCAGGCACATTAACGCATCCATTTCCTCCAACCCAGATAATCACTAACATACCTACATTAACATGCTCACTCCCTTCAGCCCAGACGTTCACTCATCTGTCTTTTTCTGTAGGTTGTCTGTTCTAGACACTGCAAATAATGGGTGCAAGGAGCCGAGCTCACCCTAAGTGATTGCAGACCTGAGTGGATGTGTGCCGTTGATATGGGAATGGCCATGCCAAGGACCCTATGGCCTTGGGCTCAGAGAAATGGCAAAGCCTTCCTGGGGACCAAGTGTGAATGCTGACAGCCTGAGCAGAAAATGTCCACCAGGACTTTCTCCTCAAAGGATGTTAATGGCCTAAAGACTACTCCCTATACCCCCTACAGAGATTGCTCATAGGGAGATGACCCACAGCTGTCTCCTTGATCCAGCTGTACACCTAAACCCTACATCCTTGTTTATCTGTTTGTAATAATCCCACCTACTTGTTCAGCTTCATGCAGTGGTGGTGTCTCTCTATTCAACACTGTATAATAAAATGTCAGATTTCTGGGTGCTGCATTTTCTCCGGCAAAGAGGACAGGCCACCTGACCCCAGATTTTTGTTTCTCTGTGTGTCATTTCTTCATTCCCTCATTTCTCTTAGGTAGGTCAAGGTCCTGGAAGACATGCATGGATGCAGCAAATGGAGTCATAGAAAATGTGGTCTTTGTGATAGGTTCCCTCACTTAGCATAATGCTTTCAGTAGTCACCCATGTGTTAGTACTTCATTCCTTCTTTTATGACCAAATAATAGTCTGTAATATGAATATATTATGTTTGGTTTATTGATTAATTGGTAGTCATTGGAATTATTTCTTCTTTTTTACTATTATGATTAAAGTTGCTGTGAACATTTATATACAAAAAAAAAAAAAGAAAAAGGGAAGGACCACTGATGGACCTTCAAATGACTTATTTATGTTATCATTTATTCTCTATCCAAGTATGTGTAAGTATTTGTCTATGGCAATTTATTTGCATTTATGTAATTTTCTTTTATTCTGAAAGCCTAAGGGATACCTTGATTTCAGAACTCTGAATATATATGTATGTCTCTGTCTATTCCTTTGTCTTGGTTACTTTTAATTTCTATTTAAGCCTTGCAAGAACATCCCAGATTGCAAATCTCCTTTCCTCTACTGTCTTAGAGCTGTATTTAAAGGTGTGCATATTAAAAGAGGTGTGTGGGCTTACTCATGAATAGTTTTTACTTTATATGTAAACATTTAAAATAAGTTTTCCCAAACACTCATTTTCTTGACAATATTATTTCTGGTAGGTTAACATTATGCAATGTATGATGAATAAAAAAATAAATTCTCCATGAATCGATATTAAATTAGAGGTAGAAAAATTATAAATATAATTATTCCTGTGACAAATGTAATAAAATAGCTATGGTAGCATTTCAGAGGTACAAATAACATTGTATCTTTAAAGACTGGATTAGATATCATTACTTCTAGGCATAGATAGATTAAGAAAAATAGTATCTAGGCACCACAAACTTTACAATTAAAAGCAAATATATATATATATATATATATATATATATATATATATTGATACCAAAGGGTTATTTATACGTCATGTCCTAGTAAAGAACTTTTTTACTAAAAAAAAACAACTTTTTTACTTTTGTCTTTCTCTAAAATCAAGAGAGTTGGCAAAATCATACAGATAAAGTACACAAAAACAAAAGATTATCATTTTATATGAAATTCTTATAATGGCAATGTTCTTATCAATGTTCTTTGAAACAGTTTTTTAATGAACAGTAAAATATTGTATTTATTATATTTATTTATTATATTTAATATAAATTTTATATTAAAATTTAGATATATTGAATGTTTATTTTAAACATAAAAAATTTAAACAAAAAATTTTAAACTATTCATCAGTTAAATTCAAACTGCCACTGAACAAAAACTTTATTTGGTTTGAATATATCGGGGTACCATCAATATGACCTGGTGGCTATGGTTTTTCTTTTCAGCAGCCTTACCATTGCCTACCCATGCTTACTAATATTTACCAGTTCTACTCATAATATTACAGCTCCTACTGTTGCTATTGAGCTAAGGATATTCATTAAGTGTACACAGTACTCCGTATTAGGTCTGGAGCGATTTTTGCCAATCTTCCAGTTCTTCTCATTCACCCTTCTGTGTAACAGATGGGTGTTAAGGAAGATCGAAAGAGCCTAAGAATAAAGATATTGTGCTAAACACTAGCAGTACACTTTTCTACAAAAAAAAAAAAAAAAACAACTGAAAAAACCCTTATTCCTCATTTGTTCCTCCACAAAATCTGATAATAACATTGAGTTCACAGGAAAAAAAACAAAAAACAAAAAACAAAAAACAAAAAACCTGTTGGATAACACTATCCTCCCTCCCTCCCTCTGCACAAAGGGCAAAGAGATAGCATGTTGGTAGTGTTGTTCTTCTACACCTGTTAAGAGCAGAGCAGAGAGCAGTCCTTTGTTCGTTCCTCGCTTGATGCCTGGTAAAGCTCTTTCATGGCTAGGACTCAGAGAATTCTAATTAAATCACATCCAGGCATTGCAGCATGAGAGGAAAAAGACCAATAGTGACCTACAGACCACCATCCCACCAACAGACCTGCCCTCCAGCACAGTGGGGATGGACAATGTCACTCAGAGGTCCACCATGGCCGCCTGCAGCAGGAGCCACCACAAAGTGGGAGAGACGTGGAAAAATGGGACAGAAAGAAAAGTGGAGCAGCTTGAGCAGTATGGAGAGAGATGAAACTGGAAACTGTAGAGTGGAGAAGAGCAGGCTGTTGAGAGTGGCCAGCTCCACCACCGGGAGCCATGTTGTGGTCCCAACCTGAGCTGCCACTAAGGACCACGTCTGGGTTCATGGCTATGGAGGGACAGGGCAGGGGCTGGTGTTCATGTTCGTGGCTCATAATACCAACAGAGAACATGGGGATGTCCTAGTTGAGGCAGCCACCAGGGACCATGTGGATGTCCAGGAGCTGTACAGAACTGGCCGCGGTCTACTGGAGGGCTAGCCCTATCTCTAGTAGCAATCGGTAGAGCAGGCCCTGAGACCCCACCTGGCAGGGATATGAGTGTGGGAAAGCTCACCCTGCCACTCATATGTCATGGGGTGGACAGGCACAGTGGGTCAGGAGCATGGGAGAGCTATCCCTGCCCATTTCCAGCACTCCTGAGCTAGTCCTAAATGTTTCCTGGACAATATAGCAGAGCTGAACATGGTGGTGGGGGTGCAGGTGAGCCAACTGTGAACGGAAGAGCTGGGCCTGGCATTCATCTGCCATGATGCTGCAGGGATGATGCCTTTGCCTCCTCAACCCTCATCAAGTGCAGAATAAGGAGAGCTGGCCCTGCCCCTGCCAGCAGCAGCACTCAGGAAGGTGGACCCTTCACCTTGCCTGGGCAGCACAGTAGTGCTGGCTCTGGGAGAAGAAGAGCTACCCCTGAAGGCATTAGAGCTGGAGAGCTAGCCCTGATCCCCCTCCCGCACTGGTTGTAGTGTACAGGAATTTTAATCCAGCAACCTTAAAAGACTGTCAGGTCTGTGTGATCCAGCTGGAATGGAGACACGCCCTTAGTACACACCTTTAATCTGGAAACGATGGTGAAGTTAGTTGTAGAAGAAGGTACCCTTGTTTGAGAGTGATTTCTAATTGATGAAGAGAAAAAGTGATGAATCAGAGAAAGGTTTGACACAGAGTGAGATACAGGATACTCACAATTCTCAGGAGAGCAGACAGGAAAAAGAGAATATTTAAGAGGGTAGGGCAGAGAGAGAGAGAAAACAGAGTTGTTTTTTTTTTTTTTTTTTTTTTTTTTGGACAGTTTTACAGAGACAAGTTGCAGAGAAATGTAACAGATTGCTTTGTTTTAGTTTAAGGCCAAGCAGAGTTCATCCAGAAGCTGAGCTGAGGCCAATTTAAATCAGTCAGGTTGGGTAGGAGTTTGAGCCAGAACAGCTGAGTTGAACCAGTCAGCCAGAGTTCAGAAAGCTAGAAAAAGTGAGCTTATTCAGCAGTTAAGTCTCAGAGGCTGGAAACATTCTAGGCCTAGATTAGATTGTATGGTGGCTAGAAGCTTCTAAGACTAAGCCTAGATAAACAGTGGCAGTAAGCCTTGGAGATAACAGTCACATCAGGAGAATAAAATTTACTTTTATACTGTAGCACTCCAAAGAGTGGACTCTGCACCTTTCCTGTGCGGCACAATGGGGCTGACCCTGCAGGCCAAGGCGCAGGTGAGCCGGCCCTCATGGTATGAGAGCAGGAAAGATGTCCAGTCCCTCACAGACTGCAACACTTGGGAGAGTAGGACCTGTGGCTTGAAGGGGCAGCTGGCTCTGGAGACTTGGGTGCAGTGAGAAGAGCTGGCCCCTAGAGCAGGAGACAGACCCTGCCTTCAGCGGCTGATGACATTGGGTAGCCTAGCCAGAGCAGTGCTGGAGAGCACACCCTGGTGGTGAGCCAGTGACCAGCTCAGCCACTACCCAGGCCCAAATCCGGATCTGAGTGGCCCACCGCAAAATCTGTGTCATTTGCAAGTGGGTTGGACTCCTGGAAGGCCCAGTCTTGCTGATTCAGAGCTGCAGGATCTCCATGACAAAGGGCAACAACCGGATAACCAGGAGGAGGCCCAGTGACCTAGGTCAATGAACATTTGCAAGTGAAGATAGGAGGGAAGAAAGACTGTGGGACTCATTGTTACTCACTACAGCTTTCTCGATGAGATGTTTCCTATGCTTTGTTTTTGTTGTTGTTTGTGTGTGTGTGTGTTTCATATTTTGAGGAAGGACTTAGCAAGGGCAAAGGGTGGATATGAGGGACTGGAGTACACGATTTGAAACTCATAAAAATAAAAAGCTAAAAAAAAATAATAACTGGATCTGAGAAATAATGTATCTTAAAATGTGTTTAGCAATCAATGTATCTACTAATGTTTTGTCCTCTATGGTCACTATCTTACAATCACCGTCTTTAAATGTTCTGGGTACTATGAGCTCTTCATTTTTTTCTGGTTATTTTGTGAGCACAGTTGGGCATTTTAAAGTCTATTATATTTTACTTGAAATATAGACACCTGAATAATTGCTGGTATAAAACATAGTCATTTATCACTGTTTATGAAAGTCCTTACCTATTTATCTATATTTAAGTATTTTCCTAGAATAAGGATTTTAATGTAAGAACTGAAATTCTTTACTTTATATGTGTATAGTTTGAGGAATGTGGTCTAATTTCTTTCTCCTAAATTTTCACAGTCAGGAATTTCAACACAATTTGCCAAAGAAGCTAGCTCTCTTTTTTCAAGTTGATTGGACACCTTTTCCAAACATTAGGTTACTATAGATGAGTGAATTACTGAGCTCTGTGATTTGCATACGTTTATGTACTATCAGTCTAAATTTACTCATTATCTTACCCGAATTAAAAATTTTAATGAGAATTTACTGGCAAGAAAAAAATATACTAAAATAAAAAGTTGACATATAAAAACTGTTTATCCTTTGCTGTGAAGCTGTGCAGAAGATAATTATTAAGAAAACCCTCAATATTATTTATAAAAACAATCAGTTTAGGCTTCACAAAACATAGCTAAAGTTTAGACACATTATTATAGCAGCAATAATTAATAGTCATCTTTAAACATAACTGATCCTGTGCCCTGCTGAATTCAATTATAAGAATAAAACTGTCTAGTAGGTTTTTAAATCAGAATAGATAACACTAAAGACATTAAAATTCTTAATGGCAAAATGATTAAAATGAATAGGCTAATTCCATAATTTCTTTTGATGTTAAGAATTTAATCTCTCTCTGGACAGCTCTCAACATCACATTATTTTAAGAACTACCATTCTGGAAAGGCTTTTGCATTTTTATTCTGATACTCAAATTTAAAAATACAGATAGTCATACAGGAAATAGAAAGAACTCTTTGTCTTTATCCTGAAGCTTCCATCAATGATTTAGTGAACAGTCTGTAAATAATTTCTTGCTGGGTAAAGCATTTTTTCTTTTCTTTTGGGAAGGGGCATAATATGCATCCTTTATTTGATATTTTTTTTCTTTCTTTAAATTTTGAAAAACTGCCCTTATTAATTGGTTATAATTTCCAGAAAATACATAATTGTTTTATAAGACGATCATATGCAGTCTTTGTTTAGTTCTTGTTAGGCATATACTGTCTACCCCATAGAGATATGACAGCTAATGTGCCGAAAAACTACTGGGACATCTTCTAACAAGGTTGTCTCCCAAACCTATTCTTCCCCTAAATCTATCATGCTGCTGATAAATATCCAGTTCTTAACTTTTGCTCACAAGGCTCTACAAAGATGCTGGAAAGAAAGCTGTTTAATCATTAAAGGAAGAAATAAGGTAAAGAATAAATCGTGTTTTCTTTTTTTTAAGGTTTTTTTATAAAAAAAAACCTTTTTATAATTTTTTAAAGGTTTATTTATTTATTATTATTTTCACATTATTCTGTCTGCATGCATGTCTATACAGCAGAAGAGGACAAGAGGTCTCATTACAGATGGTTATGAGCCACCTTGTGGTTCCTGGGAATTGAACTCAGGACCTTTGGAAGAACAGCCAGTGCTCTTAAACTCTAAGCCATCTCTCCAACCCATGTGTTTTCTTTTAAAATCAGATTATTCTATTGAATTCCCTATGAAATAAAGGACTGATGATCTGTACTAAGTTGTTACACACCCTAGCAGCTCTAATAGCCTTCCTTCAGTTTCAGTAAAAACACATGAGTTGATCAATTTCATATGTATTTTAAATTATTACTATTACAATTTGTTCACTTGTATCTGGCGCTTTCTCAGAAAACTGAAAATAGCAGTACCTTAAGACCCAACTATTGTACTTCTGGAGTATATATCCAAAAGATGCTCAACCATATAACAAGGACATTTGCTCAACTATGTTCATAGCCACAATCTGGAAACAACCTAGATGTCCTTCAGCTGAAGACATTGTGCATTTACACAATGGAGTACTACTCAGCAAATAAAAACAAGCAAATCATGAAATGTGTAGGCAAATGATGGGAACTAGAAAAGATCATCCTGAGTGAGGTATCCCGGAAGCAGAAAGACATACATGGTGTATACTCACTTATAAGTGGATATTAGTCATATAATATACTATATGCATACTAAAATCTACATGCCAAAAGAAGCTAAACAACAAGGAAGACCCTAGGGAAGATGCTTAATTCTCATTCAGAAGGACACCTAAACAGGATAGACACTTAAAGCCTTAGAAGAAAGAGAACAGGAAGGGAGCCTACCACAGCTTTCCTCTAAAACACTCTACCCAGCGTGGGATCAAAGCAGATGCAGAGACTCACAGCCAAACTTGCACAAGCATGGGAAGTCCTATGGAAGAAGGGGTATATAGAAGGACCCGGAGGGGACAGGAGCCCCACCAGAAGACCAACAAAGCCAAAAAAGTTGGGCCTGGGGGTGTGTTCCAGCAGAGACTGATACATCAGCCAAAGACCATGAATAGAGAGGATCTAGAACCCCTGCTCAGATGTAGCCAATAGACAACTCAGTCTCCATGTGGATTTCCTAATAAGGGCAGAAGAGACAGTCTCTGACATGGCCTCGGTTGACTGTTCCTTGATCACTTCTCCCTGGTAGGGTGACCTAGCCAGCCCACAGAAGAAAAGGATCCAGGCAATCCTGATGGGATCTGATAGGCTAGGGTCATACAGTAGGGGAGGAAGACTTCCTCTATCAGTGTACTATGGAAGAGGGATGGGGGAGGAAGAGGCATTTTTAAAGCATTTTAAAGCATTTTAAAGCATTTTTAACAGATGCATTATTTGGAGATAAATATATATTTTGGCTATTAGTGGAATTAAATGGGCAACTTCTTGGTAAGTAGACTATGAACTGTCTTATGTCATATGAATGGATTATAAAATTCAATTAAGTTCAAATGTTTCTTCCCACTCAACTCATGATCTAACTTTCTCATATGTTCTTTCAAACTTTTAAAACAAAGTATTTTAAGGTCAAATAGAAGGGGAGGAGGTCCTCCTTATCAGGTGATTAGGAAAAAGGCATAGTGATTGAAGAGGGAGGGCAGGGAAGACTAGGAGGAGAGGAGAGAGGTGTTTACAATGGGGATATAAAGTGAAGAAATTGTAATAAATAAATAATGATATCTTTAAAAAAACGCAGTTGTTTGGAATTAAGATATAAAAGAATTTTTAGTTTAATTTTATTTATATATTTATTTATTAAAATTTGTTCACTTTGTATTTCCTCTGCAGCCCCCCTCTCTTGTCTCCTTCCACTCCCACCCATCCTCCCTATTCTCCTCCTATGCCCTTTCCCTAGTCCACTGATAAGGGAGGACCTCCTCCCCTTTTATCTGACCCTAGCTTATCAGTCTCATCAAGGCTGGCTGAATCATCTTCCTCTGTGGCCTGGCAAGGCTGCACTACCCCCCACCCCCTGGGTGATCAAGAGCCAGCCACTGAGTTCATGTAAGAGACAGCTCCTGTACCCCTTATTAGGAAACCCACTTGGAATCTGAGCAGCCTAAGGGCTTCCTTTGAACACATGCATGGTCCTTGGTTGAAGTATTGGTTTCTGCAGGCTCCTCTGGGCCCAGGTTTTTTGGCTCTGTTATTCTTGTGGAGTTCCTGTCCCCTCCATGTCTTTCTATTTCTCTCTTCTTCCATAAGGTTTCCTGCACTTTGCCCAAAGTTTGGCTCTGAGTCTCAGTATTTCCTTGGATACCCTGGAGGGTAGAGTCTTTCAGAGGTCCTCTGTGGAAGGCTCCTGTCCTGTTCCTTGTCTTTTCCTGCTTCAAGTATTTATATGTTTGCCCTTCTGAATGAGGATTAAGCATCTACCCTAGGGTCCTTCTTGTTGTTTAGCTTCTTTAGGGCTATAGATTTTAGTATATTTATATAAAGGATAAACATACTAAAATCTATAGCCCTAAAGATAATAAACATACAAATGAAAAATTAATGGTATTCAATTTTATTTTATCTTTCCACAAAAAATATCCAAAATTTCCTGTCATATTAAGTAACACTTTGTGTAGAGAACCAGATTTGACAACACAATGTTCATTCTTTTCATCATAGTCTCAGTTTATTCTGGGAACTTGTATTATTTTCTTAGTTTGAGGTGAAGGTGATCTTTTTCTTTTCTAAAATATAATGTGCTGAAAAATGATCTCTTGAATCTTAAATGCAAGTATTTTTCTGAGTCTAAATGAATTGCCTTTGTTAATTGATTGCTTTTGAACAATGCTTGTACAAATATATTTAGAAGTTTGTTTTTGTTTAATCATTGACATGATAGATAAGAGTGTAAGGTTGAAAGAAGAGATGCAGCATGATTTAAGACTGAATTGTACAAACAACTCTTGCCAAACAGAGCTAAAAAGAGAGTTTATAATTGAAAAAATGTAATAGCAAAGTGGAAGAAGACTTTTCATGTATATTAAGATCAATTAAAAGTGAAACAAAATAGTTAATATGCATTAAAGGTTTATCTAGATCACAAGAAATTAAAAACAGAGAGAAAATGCCATATGTTGACTAAGATACCAAATGTAATGTTTTAGTTCACCAACATTTGGACTTAGTAATTACCATTAATTTTGACATTTATATATATAATTCCATAGAAAAATGCATGATTTCTACTTTATTTTTATAAGTAATTTAAGAGGATACTACGAAGACTTTTATTATACTCATTCTCCCCTATTCTTTTGAAACCCACATCCTCGGTACTGACCTAACTTGGTTCCCTGAGTGTTGTTTTTAAATCCTTCACGACTGATATATGCTGTTTAAATATTCTCACATGTGTGTCCTATCTTGCAGAGGTGTTGATTTAACAATGGCGACACTCTTAGAGAAAACTGACCCCCTGTCCCCAATAGCTAACAAATGACAGTAGCTCCTCAGGTAGCTCTGGAACTGTGTGCCCAACTTCCCTCTTCATGCTGAGTTTGTCCTGGCAAGGGCTTTTGCACAGTTTGTATGCACCGTGATGACTACTATCAGTTCATATGTACAGCTTTCCTGTTGTATCCAGAAAAATGATCCTTGTATTTACTCACCACCTCTGACTATGATACTCTTTATTACCTCTCTTGGTAATGGTTAAGTCTATGTCTACTTAAACATGGTTTAAGTCTATGTCTACTAGCAGCATAGACTGCTATAATCTATCTAGATTTCAGTTCTTAGTCCAGCAATGATGCCAGATGTAAGTTTCTTTGTATAAAGTGGAACTAAAATCCAGTCAGAAGATGGTTGGTCATACCCACAATGCCTGTACCACTATTTAAGGGTGGTTATGTCTTAGCATGACAGTAATTACTGTAGAACACAGGGTTCATAGCTATGTATAACTTAGAATTACTCTTCTCCTCTGGTAGTGTGCATAGCATCTTCCAGAACAGTGAAAGCTAACCAGTTAAGGTTAAGTTTCCTGTCAGCTTGATTTTGTCACACACACACACACACACACACACACACACACACACACACACACACGTATGTGCTAGCAAGCTTCTAAGCTTCTGTGATGATAAGTTTCCAAATGTCTTTTGACTAGACTTTAGTGTTATTATCCCTCTCCATATTTCTCATTTAGCCTATGCTGTTTCCTATCCCACTGTATCCATATTTGTTTTATTATTTTCTTTTTTTGTGTGTGTGTGTCTCTGAGCAGTGTGTTAGTGATAGTTTTATTATTAAACAGAATTTCAAGATAGTCCACTAGATATTTTATACATAGATATGGAAATCATAATCAAAGAAATTAGTGTTCTTTTACACTAGGAAACAGAATACAAAAGGCAAAAATGATTCTTTTTTCTTTTTTGCTTGTCTATCAGTAAAGATTTCAACCTAAAGGCTTGAAAAGGTATGCTCTTTTTTTTATTTTTTATTTTTTTAATTTTATTTTTTTCTTATCAGTTACATTTTATTAACTCTGTATCCCAGCCATGTCCCGATCCCTCATTCCCTCCCAGTCCCTCCCTCCCTCCCACATCTCCACCGTGCCCCTTGCCAAGTCCACTGATAGGGGGACCTCCTCCCCATTCATCTGATCCTGTTTTATCAGGTATCTTCAGGACTGGCTGCAAAGCTCTCCTCTGTGGCCTAACAGGACTGCTCCTCCCTTGGGGGGTGGGGAGGCCAAAGAGCCAGTCATTGAGTTCCTGTTAGAAAGAGTCCTTGTTCCCCTCACTATGGGAAGCCAATTGGTTACTGAGCTACCACAGGCTACATCTGAGCAGGGGTTCTAGGTTACATTCATACATGGTCCTTGGTTGCATGTCAGTCTCAGAAAAGACCCTGTGCCCAGATATATTTGGTCCTTGTGGAGCTCCTATCCTTTCCTATACCAATGATTTCTACCTTTCAAAACATCAAATGCAACATTTTTTTTTCTCTTGTGGATGTAGAGACTAACCTTAATCATGAAGCTCCATAATGCTCATATTTTGAAAGTATGCTAATATACAAAATGGCTCAAAAATGTAGACATACCATATCAAATTTGTTTACACAATGTTGCTAAAGCTGTTATAAAAACAGGAAATCCCAATCTTTCTTTATTACCAATAGAGACTCAGGAGCCAGATATTGGGGGTTAAAACTTGCTAGCTCAAAGAGTTAGAGAAAGCAGCCAGATCATGTCCCAGAGGAAAATGTCTTCCTTACTCAGCTCATGTCCCAGATAGAAGTCAAAAAGCTAAAAGCTAAAAAGTCAAAAGAGCCATACTGCCTTCTTCTAGTCCAAGCTGTGTTAAATACGCTTCTCTTAATGTACCTCCTTTCTGCTCCATCCCTGTCAGCTGTTTTTTTGTTCTGCCTTTAATGTAAGGTTGACTTTATTTAATCCTATATACAGAAAGCTCTTGGATTAATTGTGTGTGCTAGGTCTGAGCCAACCATAACTACCTATTTAAAATAAACATGAAATTCTTGGATTAAATGTGTGTGTTTCTGGTGAACCACACCAATAAAAAAGTTCAAAATCTTGGGGATCATAATGGGATTAAATATCTTGAAACAACACAGTTATTATATAAACTCATACTGTAATGGCAATTAATCTACACTGTCAAAAGAAGTTTATACTTCAATCAGTGAACCTTTCCTGAAGATGTTGCATAGATTCCTTTATTTCCTTTTATCTGTACAAAACAATGGACTCTTTGGCTTAGTCTATGTAATTTTACTAATAAAAATATTAAAATACCAATAACTTCTGATCCAAGCACAGATAAAAGTTTCCTTTCTGTTTCCTACAACATGATTTCTGCACCTAAGGCTCAGAGATCATTGCAGAAAAAAAGTAAGAAAAATTGTTACACTGCTAGGTAGAGTCTTTCAGATGCCTTCTGTGGTAAGCTCCTGTTCTGTTACTTGTTTTCTCCTACTTCCAATGTTGATCCCCTTTGTCTAAGTAAGGACCGATCATCTTACCCCTGGTTCTCCTTCTTGATTACCTCCTTTAGGTGTACAGATTTTAGTTTGTTTATCCCATCTTATTGATCTAGTATCCACTTACTTATAAGTGAGTATATCCTGTGTGTGTATTTCATTCCTGTGATCTGGGATACCTCACTCAGGATGATCTTTTCTAGATCCCACCATTTGCCTGCAATGTTCATGATTTGCTTGTTTTTAATTGCTCAGTAGTAGTCCATTGTGTAAAAGTACCACAATTTCTATAGGACATCTGGGTTGTTTTCAGGTTCTAGCTATTATGAATAAAGCTGCTATGAACAGGGTTGGGCAAATGTCCTTGTTGTGTACTTGAGCAAATTTTGGAAACATGCATAGGAGTGGTATAGCTGGGTCTTAAGGAAGCACTATTCCTAATTGTCTGAGAAAGCACCAGATTGATTGCCAAAGTAGTTGTACAAGTTTACATTTCCACCAGCAATGGAGGAGGGTTCCCCTTTCTCCACAACCTCTCCAGCATGTGTTGTCTCTTGAGTTTTTGATCTTAGCCATTCTGATGGGTGTAAGGTGAAATCTCGGGGTCATTTTGATTTGCATCTCCCTGATGGCTAATGACGTTGAGCATCTCTTTAAGTGTTTCTCTGCCATTCTATATTCTTCGACAGAGAATTCTCTATTTAGCTCTATACCCCATTTTTAATTGGATTGCTTGAATTATTGACTTTTAAATTCTTTAGTTCTTTATATATTCTGGATATCAGTCCTCTGTCAGATGTAGGGTTGGTGAAGATTCTTTCTCAGTCTGTAGGCTGTCGTTTTGTTCTGACAACAGTGTCCTTTGCTTTATAGAAGCTTTTCAGTTTCATGAGATCTCATTTATTGATTGTTGCTCTTAGAGCCCGTGCTGATTGTGTTATGTTCAGGAAGTTGTCTCCTATGCCAATGAGTACTAGACTCTTCCCCACTTTTTCTTCTAACTGATTTAGTGTATCTGGTTTTATATTGAGGTCTTTGATCCACTTGGACTTTAGTTTTGTGCATGGTGATAAATATGGATCTATTTTCATTTTTCTGCAGGTAGACATCCATTTGGACCCGCACCATTTGTTGAAGATGCGGTGTATCAAAACAGATGCTGAGATTAATAACCAAACCTTTGGCAGAGTGCAGGGAATCATATGAAAGAAGGGGGAGTTAGTGTGACCTAGAGGGACAGGAGCTCCACAAGGACTGAGTATATCAGGCCACAGGGGTCTTCAATGAGACTGTTTCTCTAACAAAGGGCCATGTATGGATATAACATAAAACCCCTGCAGAGTATCCAAGTGGGTTCCTTAGTATGGGGGTAAAGGATTGTGTCTGACATGAACTCAGTGATGGGTTCATTGATCTCCCCTCCCCCCCCCACCTCCTGAGAGAGGAGCAGCTTTGCTAGGCCACAGATAAGGACACTGCAGTCACTCCTGAAGGTACCAGATGAGCTAGGGTCAGATGGAAGGGGAGGAGGACCTCCCCTATCAGTGGACTTGGAAAGGGGCAGGGAGGAGATTAGGGAGGGAGGGTCAGATTGGGAAGAAAAGTGAGAGGGGGCTACAGCTGGGATACAAGTGAATGCCCTGTGATTAAAATAAAATAAAATAAGAGGGAAAAAAAAAGAAAAATTGTGAAGATCCAGAGAAACAGGAAGTATGGTATTAGTTTTTGTCTCCCAGAAATTTCAAAGAGGATTCACCCATGAAATCTCATCAACATGGCTGTATAAACAAGATTTGAACAAGGATGAATCTACAGACATGCTAACATGAAAAGGGAAAACTTGTAGGGTCTTAACCTAGACAAAGAACAAAGGCAAAAAGAAATACTAAGAGTGGGAGAAACAACCTTCTCCAGAAAATATGTTATCATTAGTATTAATCATGTCATTTTTATATACTTCTAGTCTCCTTACTTGTAAATGAAGATGCTGCTACTTGTTTCATTCTCTAAACTTTTGAAAGAACTTGGGAGTTTACAGACAGTTCATTGCAAACAGAAAATCAAGTTTATTCTGTTCTTCACCTGGAAAAAGGAAAACCTATATGAATTCTCTACCATAGAACTTCCTTATCATTGAAGAGATTTAAAAAGAAAACTAAATTATTTTATGATATATGCATTTTTTTTTAATTTGTATTTGAAATGCAATCGTTATCCCCCTCTCTCTTATTTTTAAACCATAGTTTCATGTGCCTAATAGCAGTATATCCCATTTTTTCATTTCTTTTCTTTTCTCACTTTCACTAATGAAACTGGTAATAGTTTTGGACCTCATGCTATTTTGTCACACAGTTATAGCTTGTCCTTTATAAAAGGAAATTAGAAAACTGCTGAGTGTTATAGATATTAACGCTTGTTAGAAAAGTATAATAGAAGGCTCTGTGTCTGGAGCATTGCTAAGCTTTTATGTCATTATTCATGAATGACTAATGCATTCAAAGAATAGTGCTGATATCCAAGGTTGGGAGGATAGACAGTGGAGAGACAGAATGGCTAAGAGAGAGCCATTTGTCGCATGCAGAGATTTAATAACAGGCTAGTCTACAGTGAAGTATTTAAGCTGAACTTTTAAAAAGAAACTTCCTTACACATGAAGTTGTCATATATTTGACATTGTTCAAAGACTGTTCTTCAAAACAATGTCTAGATCACAGAATATATTTTTTTTGTGTTTGTTGTGGTTTGTTTTTGTTTGTTTAGTCCAGCAGGTAAATATTTCAAAATACTAGAAATGATTTTAAGATCTAGACATTATGTAGAAACAGACACAAACAAACAATATCTGAGTATCATGTATATGTTAGGTGTACCAAACTAAATACTAAGTATAGACACATACTGCTCTAATGCCTGAGTGTCAGATACTCATAAATATATCCTATCTATTTTTGTATATACTATCTTAATAACTTCCAGATGTATTGAAATAATAATAACATCCAAAAATATGTTATTGGTAATCTAAGTAATTTGTGGCATATGATTATGAATCAGTTTGCTGAGTAAATGCTTGCTGAAATTTTGTTTCAAGGCCAGAGAATTTGAATTCTGTTTGTTATTAGGTGGCTAATTGTTAAATAGTGTTAAGTAGAGTCTACAAAATTATCAAATTATGGCTCTGATGGGTATGTATGCACACATTTCTTCAGAATTTGTATTTCTTTAGCTTCCAAATAGTACTTCAAAATGACAAATTATATTTGTGTGTAAATATCAATCAAAATTAGATGGCTTTACTTAAATACATATTGTACTGCAGATGATACAAAGTAAATGAACTCATAAATATGTCAGCTGCTTATATGTGCTATGAAGATAAACAGAGTGGGAAGACAGAGCTTGATGGGAAAATTATCAAAAGGCCAGATGATCAATCCTCACTTAGAAAGACAAATGAGATGTGCATTGGATGTATGACACACAGAAGGCATCTGAAAGACCCTACCAAGCAGCATTTCAAAACAGGTACTAAGACTCATAACCAAACCTTCGGCAGAAGGGGAGTTAGTATGACGTGGAAAGGATAGGAGCCCCACAAGGACCAAATATATCTGGGCACAGGGGATTTTTCTGAGACTGTTCCTCCAACCAAGGACCATGTATGGATATAACCTAGAACATTTGCTCAGACGAAGCTTGTGGTAGCTCAATAACCAATTGGTTTCCCATAGTAAGGGGAAGAGGGACTATCTCTGACAGGAACTCAATGGCAGGCTCTTTGACCTTCCCACCCCGCAAGGGGAGCAGTCCTGCTAGGCCACAGAGGAGGACTCTGCAGCCAGTCCTGAAGATACCTGATAAAACAGGGCCAGACAAAAGGGGAGGAGGTCCTCCCCAATCTGTTGACTTGGAAAGGGGCAGGGAGAAGCTGAGGGTGGGAGGGTGGAATTGGGCGGGAATAAAGGAGGGGGATACAGCTGGGATACAGAGTTAATAAAATGTAACTAATAATAATAAACAATTAAAAAAAGGCCAGATATTCTAGGAAGAATAGATGGGACTTATGGCTACTTACATGTCCTATTCAAGTTAAATGACAATAGCAGAACAAATCAGCTATTAAACCACACAGATACCCTCATTGCTTAGTGTTTTGATTAAGACCTGATAATCTCCCTACGGATTTCAAATGTATTATCTAATAGTTCATTAGTATGCCACTTTTCTTACTGGGTAAGCTTTTCTTGGGTCCTCTTGAACACCTTTATTTCAGCTTTGATAATTACAACAAGAGAGGGAGGTATAAATTTTTATTGTGGACCCTAATCTCCATTTCTATTTACATACTTAGGTTTATACATGTATGTTGCATACACATGAGCATGCCACACTCATGGATGCAGGACCTTTGGAGGAGGATGTCATGTGTTCTTTATTATATGCCAGCTCCTTGCTACCCGGAGACTAGTCACGGATCTACATGGTAGTGTTTTCAGCTATGCTGGTAGACCATCATGCTCTTACTGCCTGCCTGTCTCTGACCTTCACTTCAGGAGTTACGGGAATGTGCAGCCATGTGTAGAATTTTTTTTTTTTTCCACGAGGGCTGAAGATGTCAATTCAAAAGCTCATGCTCGCACAGAAAATGATCTGACTCGCTGAGCTGTATCCCAAGACACCTGACCCACAATATTATATGTTTTCATGTTTTAGCTCTCCAATATTTCCAAAATAACGGAGACAACTCATATATCCTTTACAAGTTGAAATGGAATATATTCAACAACCTTATATTCTTTTACTAAGTCAGTCACTTGTTGTTTTTTTAATTATATAGTCTTATTGCCATTTATTACAATGACTTTTTTTTCCCTTTTGACACAGTCATTTATTTATTTTAGTGACCAACTGTTTCTTAAATAAAAGAGAAGGATCCACATTCCTTTTCTTAATGCTCTAAGCATTTACTGTTTCTTACTTTTATTTTTATACTATCTTGTCTACTTTCTCAGGTTTTGATCAAGCCTTCATCTGTCTATATACTATCTTCATTGAGATAATTGCCAATATGGCTTTGTCAGGCTCCTTCTTAAAACTGCTTATTTATTTCCTACTGCATAAAGGATAAAGTTCATGCTCATATAAAACATCATTTGTCATATAACCAGTCCTGTCTTTAATGGTTTATTTATTCTAATATATCACTGTCGGTCATTAACTTTCCTTAAACTCTTAAGAATACTTCGTGAAACTGAGCATACTAAAAAACTCTCTTTGAATTCTATAATGTCACCCTTAGCGGGTAACTTTAATTCTTTGGCCAGATACCCTCCATATACAGTAAATAATAAAAAAATAAATAAATAAGATTGTAATACCAATTATTTCCAATGATTCTGGATTCTGTCTCCTGTGTTGGAATTTTCATGTTCATCTGCCAATAACAACCACCCTTTTTCAGAGAAAAGAAAAAAGTCAACTTTAATAAATAATAAGAGATGACTTTGTCATGCTAGAAGGGCCATGAAAGTCCATCCCACCTAATTTATCACAGACAATCTTCAGGATCAATGTCAACTGTAGTGTGTGCACAAGAAACCCAGAATGTGACTGGGTACTTGCCTAAAATCATATTCTTGTTTTATCTCTCCCTCTTCCCTGCTTCTTCAACCATTTCTTATTAATATGTTTCTAATAAATAGAACATTAATTCTCATGAAATCTTCTGCTTCTGAAGGTATAACCTAAGACACTACATTCTCTCATCTCCTTCATAATTCCTAGCCTCTCTTCATTACTACTGCCAACTTTTATTTTTCTACACAACATATAAATGTTTGATTTCTTATGGATTCAGTCTCAAATCATTTTCTCATTCACTCTGTGTATCATACGTAGAGGTTTTTCATCTATCTCTTCTATCTCTAATGTTTCAAGCTTTTCACTAGCCTAGAATTCACTTTGAGACTTAAAAAAATCAACCTACCCACAATTACAATTTGGATGTCTGGAGACCATCTTCAACACATCTCAGAATGAAATAAAGATCACACTCAATTCTAGTTCTGCATATTATGAATCACCTAAGGAATATCCCTATAATAGAATATCTGAGTCTGTGCTATTTATTAAAAACAGATTATTTATGTCTTACGGTTCTGGTGGATAAAAGTTACAATACCGAGGAGGCTCCATGTGGTGTGTGCTCTCCTGGGATGACATGTGGCAATATGAGTCAAGAGAACAACCAGCTAGGTGTGAATATTTCTTTGTTTTCTCATAATAGGTTTTCTATCATTTGTGCCCCAGTTAAATGACTAATACAAACAACCCTAATTACACACAAAATGCCCAAGCTTCAAAAACCAACACATAAATATCAGAACTACATTCCCAATCCGCAATCTTTTGTGGAATATATTTATAGCCCTGTAATGCTCACTTTGGAGTAAAAACAACAGTGGGATTATTAGACCTATTTTTATTAAAACCATTATATGCATAATACACCAAATAAATATTTAAATATTAGCAAAGGATTGTAAGAATTTTTATTTGACTGGCTTCAGACCTCTGCACTTTAAAATTTCTGATTAACCCTTATAAAAATCATAGCCAAACTTTGGGCAGAGTGCAGGGAATATCTTATGAGAGGAGATAGAATGACATGGAGGGTACAGAAGCTCCACAACGAGAACAACAGAACCAAATATTTTGCGCCTAGAAGTTTTTTTCAGAGACTGATACTCCAACCAAGGACCATGCATGGAGATAACCTAGAACCCCTGCACAGATGTAGCCCATTGCAGCTCAGTCTCCAAGTGAGTACCCTAGTAATGAGAACAGGGACTGTCTCTGACATGAACTCAGTGGCTGGCTCTTTGACCACCTCCCCCTCGTGGGGGGGGGGCAGCCTTACCAAACCACAGAGGAAGACTATGAAAGACAGTCCTGATGAGACCTGATAGGTTTGGGTCAGATGGAAGAAGATGAGGTCCTGTCTTATCAGTGGACTGGGGAAGAGGCATGGGAGGAGATGAGGAAGGGAGGGAGGGCGGGACTGGGAGTGGATGAGGGAGGGGCTACAGCTGGGATACAAAGTGAATAAATTGTAATAAATAAAAAATTACCATGGAGGGACTCTGAATGACTCTAACTAGCATTGTATAACAGCAGATAATGAGACTCATACACAAATTTTGGGCAGAGTGCTAGGAATCTTACGAAAGATGGGGGAGATGGCGAGACCTGGGAAAGACAGGAGCTCCACAAGGATAGCAGCAGAACCAAAATATCTGGGCACAGGGGTCTTTTCTGAGACTGATACTCTAACCAAGGACCATTCATGGATATAATCTAGAACCCCTGCTCAGATGTAGCCCATGGCAGCTCAGTCTGCCAGAGCGTATCCTAGTAAGGGGAACAGGGACTGTCTCTGACATGAACTCAGTGGCTTGCTCTTTGACCACCTCTCCTGGATGGGGGAGCAGCCTTGCTAGGACACAGAGGAGGACAATGCAGCCATTTCTTATGAGATTGGACAAGCTAGGGTCAGATGAAAGGGGAGTAGGACCTCCCTCATCCGTGTACTTAGAGAGCGGCATGGGAGGAGATGAGGGAGGGAGAGTGGGATTGGGAGGGGAGAAGGGAGTGGGCTACAGCTGGGATAAAATGTGAATAAACTGTAATTAATTTATAAAATAAAATAAAAAAATTAAAAAATTATATTATTAAAAAAGTAACCTAAAATAAAGCAAAAAAAAAAAATTATAAAAACCCAGAATGAAAGAAAAGGTGTAAAAATTTGGTAGAATGATTTTTACACGTTTTCTTTCATTCTGGGTTTTTATAATTTTTTTTTGTTTTATTTTAGGTTACTTTTTTAATAATATAATCAGAAAGGAGATGAGAATCTCCCCTATCAGTGGACTTGGGGAGGGTCATGCATGCAGAAAGGGGAGGGAGGGTGGGATCGGGAGGGGAGGAGGGAGAGGCTTATGGGGGGATACAAAATGAATAAAGTGTAATTAATAAAAAATTAAAAAAAGTTAAAAAAAGAATTTGGGGAGAAAAATGGAAGATGATTTTCTCAAGGTTAAAGCAAAAATTCTGCAATCTTTTAGAAACTCTTTCAATTTTATCTTAATTTGTTTTCATACCTTACTTTTATTTTACATATGTCATCGTTAGGTAACTGATTACATTTATGAGATTTCTGGAATAACATTTAAAGCACAATTCTTGAAACTAGTATTCATTTATGTTCTAAGCAAGTTTTTAATTAAATATACAGTAACCATGAATGTTAAACAATACCTACCCACAAATGTTACAAAATGCTATACAATAGAAACTGTAAATACTAAATACTTACTCATATACATCTAATATAGAAATAACCTATGCTTTTCATCCTTACCCTGTTCTGTTCTGTCTTGAGTCATATGATGGAATTTTTAAATTTACATGTTATAATTTATTTCCTAGACCTATTTAACAAGTCATCATTTCTCTGTATTTATAATTTGCCTTATTTACTTGTCTTGAACTTAAAATATATAAGTAAAAGAAAATAATGTATATATTCTTCTATGATCTCCTATTGCTAACTCAACAATTGTGTCCAAGGTCTATATTGATGTCAAATGAAGTCATTATGTTTATATTTTTAGAGCTATTAAATATTCCATAATGTAAAAATAATGAATTTTATTTATATAGTCTAATTATGGCAAATATTGTAACTTATATGTATTCTGATTGATGAAAAATATTTGGGAGTTTGTTACTCTTTTAAAAATAAATTTAAATTAAATTAATAATTTATATATCAATACTTATTTTGATGTGTGTTCAAAATTCATTAAGAGTAGAAATAATAGCTGTAAAATATGAAACTTTGATTTAGCAAGGAGATATAAATATTTTTTTTCAAACATTTGTACTAGTTGTACATTCATGACCTGTCTACAGGCTATCAGAATTACTAGGCTCTACTTTTTCATCAAGGCCTTTTAGTTTGGTCCTCTCCACTCCTTATCTGGCTTTTGCTGTAAACTTTTCCAAACACAAACCCAATTAAGTAATTTAATGTTTCCAATCATGTAATAGTGTCTCAATGATGATTCTCATATGAATTCTATAAGTTTAACATTTTAAGTGGATTATTTTTTATGATCTTATGTCTCCATTCCTTATTTTATATCGCTCTCCAAAGCTTCAATGCAGTGTAAAGACACAGATCTTAAGTTCCTTAACACTGTCCCTGGATTTTCAGTCATGAGTTCTCCATTGTCTCATGTTAAATGTGACTACCACAAAAACATTTTTGTTTTGTTTTTATGTTTTTTTCTTTATATATCAATGAGGATTCTTATTCACTTCCCAAATTATATAAAGTATTTTTTTTCAATTTTCACAAATTCTACATTTACCTAAAAAAAAGTGTATATTTCTGGAAAAATATCTCCTAATCACCTTTGTTATTAATTGAAGTCAGTTGCAAATGTGTTGTTTGCTAACTCATTAATAGAATATAGGAAGTACATGACAGAGTGAATGCATTCTATGTACACTGAGTTTAAAAGCCTTTCTCTACACTTAAGCAAAAGTACATGCTGCTGATCACTTTTCATCAAAAAAGTGATTGTTAGTTCACATGCATCTATGTCCTTGTAATCCCTACCACCCAAACTGAAGAGTAAATATGTCACTGCTTCATTATTGATGCTATGCCTGCTTTGACCATTTTTGATAAACATCATATAAGAATCCCTGTGATAAGTTTAGAATACATTTTTGGAAGCCAAATATATTTATTAGTCATTTGTACAACCCAAATATAACAGATACTGCAGATAACATTTTCAAATAAATGGCTTTCTTAAATAGACAGAAACTTAACTAAGACAGGTTTTATCCACTGATATGAAAAAGAAAATGAATTAAAGTTGAGATCATAATGTCTACTGAATGAACTTTCTTCAAAGTAACTTGGGTTATAATTAAGAATTAAACATTGAAAAATTCAACAGAAGACTTCTGAATTTCAAGGTCTGAGCATAATTCTTATGCTGCATAAATTTCTTCATGTCTCTGTGTAACATACAGTGACAGAAATGGATCGCTGTTAGAAGCTATAATTGGCAGTTTTCCTCAACGTTTTAAGTACCAGCCATCTATAGGCTGACTATTTTTCCGTTAGCTGTGGGTAAAGTGTTTTGTGATTGCTTCTTTGGTTGCCCCCTCTCTCTCTAAGTTGAAACATAAAATACATTTATCAATTACCATCTACACATAACACTTAGGTTCAGCTTTTTAGTCATAAAGAAAAAAATATTTAAGTTTGAGAGGTGTTAAGTGGATCACAACTAAAAGCATGTAATTTAAATCAAACAGATAGTACAATTAAGGTGAAAACAAAACAAAACTATGTTACGAAGAGTATTCCTGTTGGAGTTACTGAAAGTTTACTAATCTCTAAGTCCAAGTGAGCGAGTCTAAAAAAGGCAATGTCCTTTTCAATCACTCCCCTGAAAAGCTGTTGAGAGAATCCTTAATCCAAGGTGGTTTTTGTATCTAGATCCAAATAGAGCTCATGGGCAGAATCATAAGTTCTAAGGAACCCTTATCAATATCTGCATTTAATTTAATTTAATAACAGCAACTAATTTCATTAATAGCATTCTTCTGATGGAAATTATGCTACAATGATTGTCTTATTTCAACAGAGACCTGAAATATAAAATCAGCTATCAACATTTATATTTTTTTATCATTTTTATTATTAATTACACTTTATTCATTTAGTATCCCCCTATAAGCCCCTCCCTCCTCCCCTCTCGATCCCACCCTTCCTCCCCTTTCTGCATGCATGCCCCTCCCCAAGTCCACTGATGGGGGGGGGGGTCCTCCTCTCCTTCCTACTGATCTTAGTCTATCAGATCACATCAGGAATGGCTGCATTGTCATCTTCTGTGTCCTGTAAGGCTGTTCCCCCCTCAGAGGGAGGTGATAAAAGACCAGGCCAATCAGACTGTGTCAGAGGCAGTCCCTCTTCCCATTACTATGTAACCCACTTGGACACTGAACTGCCATGGGCTACATCTGTGCAGGGGTTCTAGGTTATCTCCACGGATAGTCCTTGGTTGGAGTATGAGTCTTTGGGAAGTTCCCTGTGTTCAAATTATTTTGTTCTCTTGCTCTCCTTGTGGAGTTCCTGTCCTCTCCAGCTCTTACTATTTCCCACTTCTTACATAAAATTCCATTCACTCTGCCCATCAGTTGACCATCAGGCTCAGCATCTGCTTTGATAGTCTGCAGGGCAGAGGCTTTCAGAGGCCCTCTGTAACAGGTTCCTAGGTAATCTAAACAAACTAAGCAAAAGTGAGGACCCTAACTAAAATGTTCAATCCCCATCCTGAAAGGCAAAGAGGATGGACATCAGAAGAAGAAGAAAACAGGAAACAACATTTATATTTTATGTCTAGAATTCAGGTGATGATGTAACCATGAAACCTTGAAAACAATGGCATAAGTGATAACGAAAGTAAAGCTGAACGTAGTAAATGAGGACAATCAAGGCAGTGTAGTCAGGATTCATGTTAGAGATGGAGTCTCCTCTCTGGGTGGTGAAAAGCTGTTCGTTTCTGTTATCCATTCAACAAAACTTGCACCTACATATGCAAGTTCTAACCATAAAATGAAAAGAAAGAAAACAAAATAATTCACTTGGTGAGTGATCCACTTATTTGTCAATATTGCCTTTAGCCAAAATATCAGCACTGAACATCTGCATTTTCAATAGTAGGTTCCACTAGTGCCTTTGTGGATTCATACTTTCTCTTTTAACTGCAGCCATTTATGCAACAATCTAATAATTCTCATTTGATGTAGAGTAAAAATCTGTATGTAGATATTGTGATGATTGTATTAACTCTGCTACTTGGCTGGGAAAAAGGATTTTAGTGCATGCTTTTTAGACCTATTGGATTTTAGGCTACAGTTATTTTTTATGATAAAAATAAAATGTTTTTCAGTTGACTGAATTAGGGCATTTCTTATATCCATCCATTGAGGTACTCACATCTAATATGACTGTATCTGTATATAAAGCTTATGAGGAAGCAAATATGTGAGATCACAAAGATAGATCTCTGTCACGAGACATCAGTGTTCACTTTCTTTCCATCCACTGAAGCACTGAACAAATTTCTTTGTGAAAATGCAACAAAAATATACTTTCTATAAGCCAGAAAAAAACAAAAAACAAAAAACCTCTCACAGAAAACCAAGTTTGTGGGCTAATCCATCTGTTCTCCAGAAACATGAAAAATATTTTTTATTAAAGTATCGTGTCAATGATATGACCTTAAACATATTGAACTCATACCGAGAGTTATCAGTCCACGACTAAAGGAAGGCACTTTTTACCTGAAAGTATTAGTGTAAGAACTAAGTTTATGCTGAGCAAAGTAAGATAATAGTGTATAACCCACAAGTGGTATAGCTTAGTAAATATCTCTGCTACTATCCATCCTCCATGAAATGCACCATGCATGAAGGCTGGGATTAAGGATAGAGTTTTCCTAGGCAAAACTGTTTTATATTAATGTTTCACTATTTGGAATACTATATGTCTGCCTGACCTGGAGGACATGGCTGTATAAAAGGGGGGGGGGCACTCACAAACCACAGTCCATGGACATTCTAATATAGGTATGTGTACCTACGTATCAATTGCTAAAGCAGAAATGAGAAAACAGAGTTGGAAATTAAGAAAAAAATATATACTTACAAGTTTTTTTTTTTTGGTGGCAAAGAGAAACTCCTTTCTTATATGAGATATATGAGATATACCATAACTTATATGAGATATACCATATATGAGATATACCATAACTTCTC
Source organism: Psammomys obesus (assembly GCF_907164565.1). Taxonomy (NCBI): domain Eukaryota; kingdom Metazoa; phylum Chordata; class Mammalia; order Rodentia; family Muridae; genus Psammomys; species Psammomys obesus. Next base: position 19,267,772 of record NW_026596091.1, on the reverse strand, counting down.
ACAATTAAAGATTTTTTTTCTGTAATGAATGGATTTTTTTCTTTGAATCTTAGGACAAGGTAATTATAAGTTGCTTAAACTTAACTTGAATTCACTTTATAGGCCAGGCCAGCCTTGAATCTGTGATTTCTATGCCTTAGCCTACCAAGTAGCTGAGATTATAGGACTAAATCTTTAGGATCCTCAAAGCTTTTTGCTATAGTTGATCTTGTCATCATTCATTTGCTAAGAGGAATCAAAAAGCAAATCTGGAATGTTTATATTTAAAAACATTTTAAATCTATGATAGGAACACATAGAAACAAGAAATAAAGAGCATGAAAATTACTATTTGCATAATTTTAACCAGTAATCATACTTTCTTAACAGATTGATGATGTTCTGACCTAGGCCTGGATGGCAATAAGAGCTACCAGCTGGAAGGTGGAGCCACAGGATAGTGAGATTGGGTTTTCGTTGTCATCATGCTTTATGTAGTTCATTTCCACTGTGTTCTTTCTAGCATAGGAAGTATGGTGACCTCTCCATTGTGACCTCAGCCTCTACCTCAATGCTTCCCATGTGATTTATGCCAATAAATTCTAGTGATGGAAATGAAGAGCATAATAAAGTTCTACTCTGGGGTTTACAGATCAGGAATTCGCTAGGTGACTCTAGGTATCCCAAAGAGACCTCTAAGGCAAGGGTAAATGAGTGTGAGTGAAGACCGTTTGACATAGCTTGGCCCATACCATGCCTTACAACCCACATTTTTTCTTTTTTCCCCTTTTCTTTTTATTATTATTATCATTTATTGTAATTTATTCAATTTGTACCCCTGTTGTGGCTTCCTTCCTTGCCTCCTCCCACTCCCACCCTCTCTCCCTGTTCTCCCTCTTTGCACATTTTTCTTTTTGGCTTTAACACATAGTCACTGTAGGCTGCATTAATAAATTCTCTTCTGTTTCACAAAGTGAAGCATTTCTTTACCAGGGAGGCTGTATACTGCAAATGCTGATAGCTTTCGCTAATCAAAACCACATTGCTGCTTATACCCTCAAGTGACACTCCTATATCTACTTACTACACAAAGAAGAATAATGGTACTATTATTAAAATAGAGACAAAATGTTCCTTAGGTCAGATAAAATTGGAGTGTATGACCAACGGGATTATGGATTACATTTCATCACAAAGTTGTCATTCTTGTGATGTACTGTACAGCATTAAAAGCTCTTGTTCCAATGAATTATAACCCTAAATACATTCACTCTGAGGAATCATTTTTCTCAGGAGACTTAGCTATATATATATATACATATATATATATATATATATATATATATATATATATATATATATAAAACCACTGTAATGTGTAACATATTTCCCGTGACGTATCTTCATTGTGCGCTATCAATTATGCTAAAGAAGCATAATTAATGTTATAGTGGGGTTTGCTAGAGGTCTCATGTTCTACTTCCTATGTTCAAAGTTATTGAAGTTGCGCTTGCAAGAAGAGCATTAAAAATATTCATGGGTTAAAGTGTAAAGCCATTCCTTTAAAATGTTAAATTTATTTCTTCTTTGAGGAGCATTTTATGAGGAAAAAAATATTTAACCAATAAAACCATCAGAACTTTATATGCATGCTTTTCATTTTGTGTTGCTTCAGCTGCTGCAGCGCTGACTGTTTTGCAGGAAAACAAAACAACAGAAGAAAAATAGGAAAGATTCAGTTCAGCTGCACTAATGGAAATGATGAGCAACAGCATACTGAGAGAGGTTTAAATGCCAAATCTTGTTCAATTTTCTCTCAGGCCATACGCATTTTAAATTGTCTTTAAATATTTTAAACAGGGTAAGAAATAGATCTGCAGTGCTCGTATGGCTATTCATCTGCAGCCTGTGCATTAAGTTCCGGCCAGACTAGCTATTAGGGGGTAATTAGAAGTGACAAGGGAGATACAGACTTGCTTTTTCTCTGGCTTAAGAGTCTGCTTACTTTATGCAAATTGTTCAGAGGCTATTATCATGCAGCCCTAGCAATCAGTATTTAATTTGTTGATAGCCTTGACAGTTGTGGCCAGAGTATAATTGGCATGGACTCTCCTGCAAAAATAAAATAAATTGGGTTGTGCATGAAGCTAAACAACATAATTACCAACAATTAGACATTAATTATGTGGTAGCAAATCCTCAAATCCATCCTCTGAATTTGGTCAAACCTAGACATAATTGCATTTTAATTTTGTGAAAATATCCATGTTCCTGAGATAATCAGGTGTTCAGAAGGTGTTTCCTCTAGAAATTGGGTCCCATTATGGATTACTATGTCAGGAAAGTAATTGCATTCAAACTTGGAGATGGTTGAAAACAGAAAAGAGATGTGACTCATAGTAATTTGCTGGTCATTAATTTATTTGTCTCTTTGAATCTCCTCTCTCACTTTCCCTCTGTCTGTCTCTCTCTCTTCTCTCCTAATGTAAAAGAAATCCAAAATCAAAATTACTTTAGGAGCATAGGAAACAACCGGGCAGGTGGTCCCATTTGGTATAAAATAGCTGAACGAGACATGGAGTGCAAGCTAATACGCAGTGTTTTTCTATGGTCTTTGCTTCTGCTCCTGTACTAAGGATCCTCCTTGAGATCTTCTCCTGATTACCTTCATGGTGGACTCTACACCTTTCCCTTCCTCTCTGAGACACACACACACACACACACACACACACACACACACACACACACAAACGAGATTATGTATTTAAAAGAGAGAAACAATAATATCCATGCCAAAACTAGAGCTTCTAAAACATAACAACAACAACAACAAAAACAATGTCAGAACAAGGAACTCAGGAAGACCAGGGACACTTTAGCTGCTAGAGTCTTGGAATTAGGTTATTATCAGCAGGTGGGACATGAGAATGTGTTCATACAAAAATGGTAGAGCATGAACAGGAGAGATGGCTCAGGAGTTAAGAGCACCTGCTAGTCTTGTTGAGGACCTAGGTTCAGTTTCCAGCACAAACATGGCAGCTCACAATTATACAGAACTCCATTTCTGACCTGCATGTGCAACAGGTATATGCATGGTCAACATACATACACACAGGCAAAATGCTTACACATATAAAATAAATACATGTTTGAGGAATATAGCAGACTAAAATAATCAACAAAGATGCTTTATGGTATACTCCATAGTAAGAACAGTGTGAAAGAGATATATTTTTTCTCATGAAAAGCACAAGAGATATTATGAAATTACATCAATGAAGCAGTATCTGAATAAATGTTTCATTCTTCATTTGCTTTATCAAGGATCTGAGAATACCTATAAGGGTATCTACCAATGGCACAATCTATTTATTCTGTTAGATTTATACTTTAGCCGTGGTCAGCAGGATTTTTTTTCTTGAAAAGCACTGGTAAACTGTATCCATGTTTGCTTGGAATAATCCAATGGACTATCATATGTCATTTTGTTTTTACTCTTCAACACGTAATAATTTACTTAATTATCTAGGTGGTGTATATTTTATCCTTGGTGAAAACGGATGTCAAGGTCAACCACTCTCCTTCTTTCTTTCTATCTTTCTGAGCCTCTCCTTTCTTATCCTTTGTGGGTAGGCAAATGGGTAGGATCTAAGAGAAATTGGGAGAGAGAAAAAAATGTATTGTATCATTTTTGTAAAGAAAAATATTTGTTAAAAACAGAGTCTGAAATTTATAACAATCTACCTTACATGCTTTTTTTTGTTATATACCCTAGATTTTTTGCAAAATAATATGTACTTTCATACCTTTCCTCAACATTTTACTGGTTTTATACATGGTAATAACTTAAATTGAAATTAGCCAAACTTAGGGTAGAGTGCAGGGAATCTTATGAAAGGAAGGGGAGATGAAGAAGTGGAGGAGACAAGAGCTCCACAAGGAGAACAACAGAAACAAACAAACAAACAAACAAACAAACAAATAAAAAAAATCTGAGCCCAGGAGTCTTTTCTGAGACGGATACTCCAGCTGAAAACCATGTATGGAGATAACTTAGAACCACTGCACAGATGTAGCCCATGGCAGCTCAGTGTTCAAGTAAGGTGAACACAGGGACTGTCTCTGACATGAACTCAGTGGCTGGCTCTTTGATAACCTCAGCCTGAGCGGTGAGCAGCCTTACCAGGCCACAGAGGAGGACAATGCAACCAGTCCTGATGAGACTTAATAGACTAGGGTCAGAGGGAAGGGGAGGAGGACATCCCTATCAGTAGACTGAGGGAGGGGTATGGGAGGAGAGGTGAGAGGGTGGGATTGAAAGGGATGAGGGAGGGGGCAACAGTTGGAAAGTAAATAATTGTAATTATTAAAAAAATAAGCACATAACATAATTTATAGGCATTTTCCAGGAATCCCGGCTATCAGCCTATCCAGTACATCATCCTGGTTAGTATTGGTGGAACACATTCAGAGGGAAGGCAGCATAAAGTTGAAATCACTAAGTACTGACAGTACCAAAAAATAAATAATAATGAAGAAAATCCAAAGCATAGAGTATGGTGACATAGAGCATGGAAATGATGTATATGTATATGATGCATGTGACATGTGTATGTATGTTATGTGTATGCACACACATACATATGGGAAGAGGGCAGGGAGAGAGAGAGAAATTAAACAAAGCTTATTTTTGTTTTTAAAATAGTAGCTCAGAAATAACATTAAAAAGAAATTAAACTACCATATACATTGAAAATCTTTTCCAAAGAAAGTACTTGTGAGACCGACTAAATCATTGGTCTATTGAAAAAATATTGGATCTATTTTTCTTGTATTTGTAATGTCTAAATTCATAAGACATTGAAGATTTATAAGATATGTATATAGGTAAGTAGATAGATAGATAGATAGATAGATAGATAGATAGATAGATAGATAGACATTTAGAATTAAAACAAAAAAAAACTCACACTCAACCATGACTTGGAAAGAGGGTCCAGATTACAAATGTTGTGAGGCGGATGGGATGAGGAGAAGGTGCACTGTGTGTGTGTGCAGATATAGATATAGAGATAATATAGATAATATATACATATATAATTTTTCATGGCTCTAACTGCATTGTTGAGACTGTGCTCTGTTCTCTCCCCCTTCTCTTCATGTGCTGAGATTGAGATACCAGGAGTATGTATTATTTTTTTTTGGAAAAGTAAAAATCTGCATGAGAAAACTTCCACGGGCATATGATTGCATCTTGAATTAAAACAGAGTACGTTTACTTGATCTATTACAGGGTAAATCAGTTCCATGCCCTTCTCTGTGAGAATACAAGTAGCCAGTTCTTCAGATTTTAAACAGTTAAACATGTCACAAATGTATAAACCTCATATATAGGCATATATACCTATTACTATGGTTTTCACTCATAAATGGCATATATGAACAAAGATAAACTATTATACCCATGGAATATAAGACTAGAGAAAATCAACAGGTTGCTTTCTTTTCTCTGATGGTGAATGCCTTGCGAAAGTAAAAGATCACCAGAGAAAGGGGATAATACACATGCCACACTGATCTAGAAAGTCTGTGTATAAGAGCTTAAACATTTGTAAGATTAAGTTGACACTGGTGTTGATAGCAATGATTCTGGGGAAGTTCCCATATATTTTAATGAATCCCTATCAGATATTATTTTTGAGTGGTGTACAGGAAGACAGGAAAAAGTAAAAAAAAAAATCTCCTAATAATTTTCAAACCTTTTTCTTTTCTTCAGAACTGTATAGAAAAACAAATTGTTTACTGGGATACAGTGAGGTAAACAAATCAATGAAAATAAATTAAAGAATATGAGCACTTAGTATAAATATCTGTTTTAAACTATTTCATATAGATTTACTAATTTGAAAAAACTAAAGAGTGAAAGACTAATTAATGGTTGTAAAAATTCTTTTTTGCTATCATTGCGTTTAATATCATTTGAAATTAGCCACATAATATTTTTTTAAAAATGAACTACATATGCAAATTATTATCTTTGTAATGGTTTAAAGTCAGCAGGACTGGCTACTTGTATTCCCACAGAGAAAGGCATGAATGTAATTGACCCTGCAAGAGACCAAGTAAACCCACTGTGTTTTAATTCAGGGTGTAATTATATGCCTGTGCAAGTTTTCACATGCCAATTATTACATTTCAGAAAAATCTACATATTCCTTGTATCTCAGCACATGAAAAGGAAGAAGAGAGAACAGAACACACACTGAACAGTGCAATTAGAGTCACGAAGGCAATTAACAGTGCTATTTAGTACAAAGTTGAGAGCACTAAAGACGAGGTAATAAATATTCACAAACACTTCACCATTATACAAAATAGAGAACTGACACACATTTTTAATATACAATATAGGCAGTCTTATTATTAAGCTTAATGGCATCTGAGAAATGATAAAACACTCACAGCCGTGAGCTTGTAATGAGATAAGCTTGTAGCTTGATAGCTTGCATGCAAATCATCTCATCTGAATAAAATTAATGTTTGGCTTTTATATCTCTCCTCAAGCACTGCTGATCCTACTATCTCATTTTATGAGCAATTATACAAAAGAAAATAAAAGTTTAGTTCTGATATGAGATATCCATAGGAGGGTATCCTACGTTGTATTTTAAAGTCCAATTTAAGATTTCGTGTAGGTTAAAAATGAATATCAGTTTATTTATGCTGAACTATATAAAAATGAAAGCCTTCATTTTATTATAAAATTATTATTTTCAGCAGTTTCATATTCTGTAATAGTGACAAGTCAGTATGCAAAGTTAAATACTTAACATTTTTGTATTTAATTTTATCTCCATGAAAACCTGATACGAAGACCCAATTCTTTATTTTTAAATTATAATGCTAAGAAAGATAAACAGGATATGCATATTTCCCTTCTATATTAGCATGAGAAGGACATGAAATATTGTTTCAACTTAATTGAACAAAGTGTTCATTCATTATTTTAGATTTTGAAATCAGTAATGTCTTTAATTTTTTGTAAATGTTTATTTTTATAATTATTGATTGGGCAGAGTGCAGGGAATCTTATGAAAGAAGGGAGAAATAGAAAGACCTGGAGGGGACAGGAGCTTCACAAGTTGAGCAACAGAACCAAAAAATCTGGGCCCAAGGGTCTTTTCTGAGACTGATACTCTACCCAAGGACCATGCATGAAGATAACCTAGAACTCCTGCACAAATGTAGCCCATGGCAACTCAGTTTCCAAGTGGGTTCCCTAATAATGAGAACAAAGACTATCTCTGACATGAACTCAGTGGCCTGCTCTTTGATCATCTCCCCTTGAGGGTAGAACAGGCTTACCAGGCCACAGAGGAAGATAATGCAGCCAGTCCTGATGAGACCTGATAAACTAGGGTCAGAGGGAAAAGTATGAGGACCTCCCTTATCAGTGAATTGACAGGGGAGTGGCATGGAGGCAGATGAGAGGGAGGATGGAGTTGGGAGGGAATGAGAGAGGGGCCTACAGCTGGGACACAAAGTGAATAAACTAATTAATAAAAATAAATAAATACATTTGAATGGGGATCCAAAATGTTCATGCCAAGTGGGTACTGTGTCTGAGGAGGACAGCAGTGACTGAACTCTGGGCCCTAAAACACCAGCAATTGTTTTTCCCAGGCTTGAGGAAATCCTATGTTGTGGGAAGCAATCAGGTCAATTCTCAGGTCAACCAGGTAAACCCTGAAAGAGTTCCTGGGTGAAGGCAGGCAAGCCAAAGGCCTGCATGCTCTGGTAACCATCCAAGACTGTACAATGGGCACCACAATCCCAGAGATTGGGATTTCCATTCTAAGGAAAACTGAATGGTGAAGAAAGCGATCTGGACTGACCTCAGGTCACCTGGACAATCCCTGGAAATGTTCCGAGGTTCCTGCAGGCCCCTAGTCACCAGCGCGGAGCCACTCACCTGTGCCTGCTTGATTTACTAACCATCACAGATGGAACTCTGGACCCCAAAACAAAAGGGTCTCCCTGTCAGGAGGAAACCCCATGGTGGGGGAAACCTCAGGCTTGGCCTTAGGGCCACCCAGCTCCAGAAAAGTTTCTGGGTTCCACAGGCTCTAGACTGTGACCTCCTGGTGTACTCATGAATGCTGTGCTCCCTGCCACCGATTACCACTTGGGTACTGGGGCACAGAGCTCTAACCTCAGACTTACAGAAGCTGGGATTAATAGAATCAGCCCCCAGATACAGCTTCAAGGTGCAACCAGTTATCCCTAGCTAAACTGACCAAACCAAGAGGCTCCCTGGTTCTTCAAGAGGGCTGTACCCAGCAAACATGGTGTAAGAGCAGCAGCAGTAGCTCACTAAATTCAGAGCAAGAAACCCAGCTGCAGAAAAGCTATCTCCAGGTCTCCTCCTGGTGAGAGGACAGTCCAACTGACTACCAACGACCACAGTTACAACACAGGTACATACACCTGAGGTGAGCTGTGGCAAATCCTGAGAAGCACCTTCATTTAGTAAATCTTACATAAAAAAAATGAGGAGGCCTCCTTCAGGAACAACAGTCTTCCTGCCAAGGGGATTCTCACCATCCCAGGATTCCAGCAGGCACCAGAAACTAACAGCCAAAACCTGAGACAACCAGATGGGTAGAGGCAAGCATAAAAACAAAAGCAACAAAAGGCAAGGCAAGAGGCATCTCGCTGGACACCTTAACATAAGTGAAATTCAAGATGACCTTGCATCTATGCTTATGAAGAAGATACTGGAAGAAACAAATAAAATATCTAAAGAAAGAGAAAGATAAAGTCAAACAGAGTGTGACCATCCATAAAGAAATACAGGATGATATAGCGAAACAGTTTGAGGCCTTTAGAGAGGATATGACTAAATCACTAAAATAAATAAAAAGAAAGCAAAACAAACAAACAAACAAACAAAAAACAAAAGAATATTCAAACAAACATATACAGGAATTGAAGGAAAAACAGGAAAATACAATGAGACAGGTGAAGGAAATCAACAAAACAGTTCAAGACCTGAAGATAGAACAGGAAAAATTAAAGAAAACACATATGGAGGAAATCATGAAGAAGAAGAAGTTAGGGAAGAAAACAGGAACTACAGAGGTAAGCATAACCAATAGATTACAAAAGATGGAAGAAGGAATATCAGGTGTGGAAAGATACAATAGAAGAAACTGATGTATCTGCCAAAGAAAATGTTATATCTAAATTATTCCTGACACAAACCATCCAAAAAATCCAAGATAACATGAAAAGACAAAACCAAAGAATAATAGGAACAGAGGAAAAGAAATCCCTCTCTCCACTTAATAATAAAAACAGTAAGTACACAGAACAAAGAAAAAATACAAAAAGCTGCAAGGGAAAAAAGGCCAAGTAACATATAATGGCAAACCCATCAGAACCACACTTGACTTCCCAATAGAGACTATGAAAGTCAGAAGGACCTGACATATTTCATGCAGACCTTAAGAGAACACAGATGCCAGCCCAGGCTACTATACACACCAAAACTTTCAGTCACCATAGATGGAGAAAATAAGATATTCAATGACAAAAACAAATTTAACAATACCTGACCACAAGTCCTGTGTTACAGAAGATAGTAGAAGGAAAAATACAACCCGAGAAAACTGTTCTCAGGAAAATGCAGGAAATAAATAACCTCACTACAGCAAAATTAAAGTAGCCAAGCACACAAACACACTACTACAACCAACATCAAAATCAAACGATCTAACAGCCACTGGTCATTAATCTCTCTCAACATCGATAGACTCAACTCTCCAATAAAAAGAAACAAATTAATACAATGTATATATAAACAAGACCCAACAATCTGTTCATACAAGAAACACATCTAAGTCACAAAGATAGTTATTGCTTGAGAAAAAAATGCTGGAGACAGTTTTCCAAGCCAATGGACCCAAGAAGCAAGCAGAAGTAGCATTGTAATAACTAATAAAATAGACTTTGAACCAAAATTAATCAAAAGAGATGGGGAAGATCACTTCATACTCATCAAGGGAAAATTCCACCAAGAAGACATCACAATTCTAAATACCTATGCCCAAAATACAAGGGCACCCACATTTGTAAAAGATACATTAATAGAACTTAAACCACCCATAGATCCCCATACATTATTAGTGGGAGACTTCAACACCCCACTCTAAACAAAGGACAGGTTAACAAACACACCAAACAAAGAAACAATGACTCTGACAGAGGTCATGAATCAAATGGGTCTAAGTGACATCTACAGAACTTTTCACCCAAACACAAAAGAATTTACCATTTTTTCTGCACCTCATGGAACCTTCTCCAAAATGGACAATATAGTTGGTCACAAAGCAAGCCTCAACAGATACAGAAGATTTAAATAATCACTTGTATCCTATCTGACCACCATGGACTAAAGCTGGAACTCAACAACAACAGAAATAGCAAAAAGCCTACACACATATGAAAACTAAACAACTCACTACTCAATGACAGCTGGGTCAGGAGAAAAATAAATAAAGAAATAAAAACTTCCTAGAATTCAATGAGAATGAAGGCACAACATACCGAAACTTATGGGACACAATGAAAGCAGTGCTAAGAGGAAAGTTCATAGCACCAACTGCCTTTAAGAAGAAATTCAAAACATCTCATTCAACCAACTTAATTGCTCACCTGAAAGCACTAGAAAAAAGAAGCAGACACACCCAAGTGGTGTAGATAGCTGGAAATAATCAAACTCAGAGCTGAAATCAATAAATTAGAAACAAATAAAACAATTCAAAGAGTCAATGAAAACAAGAGCTGGTTCTTTGAGAAAATCAACAAGATAGACAAACCCTTAGCCAAAATAACTAAAAGGCAGAAAAACACTATCTGAAGTAACAAAATCAGAAATGAAAAGGGGGACATAACAACAGACACTGAGGAAATCCCAATAATCGTTATTTCTTACTTCAAAAGCCTGCACACCACAAAATTTGAAAATCCAAATGAAATGGACAATTTTCTTGATTGATTCTACTTACCAAAGCTGAATCAAAACTAGGTAAATAAATTAAGTAGTCCTATATCTCCTAAGGAAATAGAAGCTGTCATCAAAAGTCTCTCATCCAATAAAAGTCCAGGGCAAGATGGTTTCAGCACAAAGTTCTATCAGACCTTCAAAGAAGAGCTAACAGCAATACTCTTCAAACTATTTCACAAAACAGAAAAAGGTGTTAGGTCACCTTGATACCGAAACCTAACAAAGAAAGAGAATTTCAGGCCAATCTCCCTTATGAACATTGATGTAAAAATACTCAACAAAATACTTGCAAACCGAATACAAGAACACACCAAATATATGCTATGACTAAGTAGGCTTCATCCCAGGTATGAAGGGGTGGTTTATTATTTGGAAATCCATTAACGTAATCCATCATGTAGACAAACTGAAAAGAAAAAAAACCCAACACATTATAATCTCCTTAGATGCTGAAAAAGCATTTGACAAAATCTAACACCCATTCATGTTTAAAGTCTTGGAGAGATCAGAAACACAAGGTGCTTAACTAAACAAAATAAAGCAATATACAGCAAGTCTATAGCCAACATCAAACTAACCAGAGAGAAATTTAAATCAATCCCACTGAAATCAGCAAGGCAAGGATGCTCATTCTCTCCATATCTCTTCAACATAGTTGAAGTCCTTGCTAGAGCAATAAGACAATTAAAGGAGATTAAGTTGGTACAAATTGGAAAGGAAGAAGTCAAAGTATCACTATTTGCAGATGATATGGTAGTATACATGAGTGATCCCAAAAATTCTACCAAGGAACTCCTACAACTGATAAACACCCTCAGCAAAGTGGATGGATACAAAATTAACTCAAAAAAATCAGTAGCCCACCTTTATACAAAAGACAAATCGGCTGAGAAAGAAATTACAGAAACAACATACTTCACAATAGCCACAAAGGATAAAAAGTACCTTGGTGTAACTCTAACCAAGTAAGTCAAATACCTGTTGAAAAAACATCCAGTCTCTGAAGAAAGAAATATAAGAAGATATCAGAAGGTGGAAAGATCTCCCATGCTCATATCTTGGCAAGATTAACACAGTAAAAATGGTCATCTTACAAAAAAGAATCTACAGATTCAATGAAATTCCATCAAATTGCCAACACAATTTTTTACAGACCTTAAAGGAAAAATTCTCAACTTCATATGGAACAACAAAAAACACAGAATCGCTAAAACAATTCTTTACAATAAAAGATCTTCATCCTGAGTAAAATATCCCAGAAGGAGAAAGACAAACAACGGTATATATTCACTTATGTAGACCTATAAGATATAATAAACATAATGAAATCTATACACCTAAAAAAGATAATCAAGAGAGCGGACATGGGGTAAGATTATCAATCCTTGTTTTGAAAGACAAATGGGATGCGCATTGAACATTGACAGGAGTCTACTGAGCGCATTGGAAAGACTCTAACTAGCAGTGTTTTCAAAGCAAAGACTCATGACCAAACCTTTGGCAGAGTACAGGGAATCATAAGAAAGAAGGGGAGATAGTCTGATGAGGAAAGGATAGGAGCCCCACAAGGACCAAAGATATCTGGGCACAGGGTCTTTTCTGAGACTGACATGCAACCAAGGACCATGTATGAATGTAACCTAGAACCTCTGCTCAGATGTAGCCTGTGGTAGCTCAGTAACCAATTGGTTTCCCATAGTGAGGGGAACAAGGACTATTTCTAACAAGAACTCAATGACTGGCTCTTTGGCCTCCCTACCCCCCAAGGGAGGAGCAGTCCTGTTAGGCCACAGAGGAGAGCTTTGCAGCCAGTCCTGAAGATACCTGATAAAACAGGATCAGATGAATGGGGAGGAGGTCCCCCCTAACAGTGGACTTGGCAAGGGGCATGGTGGAGATGAGGGAGGGAGGGAGGGACTGGGAGGGAATGAGGGATCGGGACATGGCTGGGGTACAGAGTTAATAAAATGTAACTGATAAGAAAAAAAAATACAAAAAAAAAAAACCAATAAAAGATATTCTGGAGGTATCTCCATCCCTGATCTCAAGATGTACTACAGAGCCACAGTAATAAAAACTGCATGGTACTGGCATAGAAACAGAATCGTGGATCAATGGAATCAAACAGAAGACCCAGAAATGAATCCACACATGTAGGTATATTTATTTTTGACAAAGAAATCAAAACCATACAATGGAAAAAAGACAGCATCTTCAGCAAATGGTCCTGGTCTAACTGGATTTCTACATGTAGAAAAATGGAAATAGATCTACCCTGCACAAAACTGATGTCCAATTGGATCAAAGACCTAATATAAAACCAGACACACTAAATCTGTAAGAAGATAAAGTGGGGAAGAGCCTTGAACTCATTGACACAGGAGACTACTTCCTGAACAGAACACCAACAGCACAGGCTCTAAGAGCAACAATCAATAAATGGGACCTCATGAAGCTGAAAAGCTTTGTAAAGCAAAGGACACTGTTGTCAGAACAAAATGACAGTCTACACAGACTGGGAAATGATCTTCATCAACTCAATATTTGGCAAAGGGCTAATATCCAGAATGTATAAAGAATTTAAGATGTTAAAAAGCAACAAATCAAGTAAGCCAATTAAAAAAATGTTGTAGAGAGGTAAATGTTGTACACAGAATTCTCAATAGAGGAATATGAAATGGCAGAGAAACACTTAAAGAAATACTCAACATCTTTAGCTATCAAGGATATGCAAATCAAAACGACCTTGAGAGTTCACCTTATACCCATCAGAATAGCTAAGATCAAGAACTCAAGTGACAACACTTGCTGGAGAGGAAGTGAAGAAAAGGGAACACTCTACCAATGCTGGTGGGAATGTAAACTTGTAGAACCATTTTGGAAATCAACCTGGTGCTTTCTCAGACAATTAGGAATAGTGCTATCTCAAGATTCAGCTATACCACTCCTAGGCATATATCCAAAAGATGCTGAAGTATACAACAAGGACCAACCATTTTTTGTAGGAGCTGTATTTGTCATAGCCAGAAGCTGGAAGCAATCCAGATGGTCCTCAGTTGAGCAATGTGTACAGAAATTCTTGTACATTTACATAGTGGAATACTACTCAGCAATTAAAAAAAATCATGAAATTTGCAGGCAAATGGTGGGAACTAGAAAAGATCATGCTGAGGAATCTCAGAAACAGAATGACACACATGGTATATCCTTACTTATAAGTGTATATTATACTTATAGTATAGGCTAATCATACTAAAATCTGTACACCTAAAGAAGCTAAGCAAGGAGGACCCTGGGTAAGATGCTTAATCCTCATTCAGACAGCCAATCTCCAAAATTTAGTGTTTTTTGCTTTTTTTTTTTTCGTGGTGGGTGAATGTTCTTTAAAAAAAAAAACAGGTGCTATGCAAACAATGGGAATTATGAACATGTGTAATTCTAGCTCCAGGATACCAATGTTGGCTTATATGTCTTTTCATAAAGTTAATACAAAAGTAAAGTTCTCACTTTTCTTAATTTATAGATGAATTGCCATCTCTTGATGCAAAAACAGTAAATCCAATAAATATATGGCCTCCAGGTGTCCTATCCTGTAAGAAATGTCAAATACACATTCAAAATATTCAGGGAAAATATTTACTCCCAAATTAATGTGTCAATAGACAATGAACAAATATTTAAAATATAAATCTTTTCTAAATTATATCTGGGGAAAATTCTGAGAACATGACCTAAAATCAGAACACGACCATAGTACTGTATTTTCTAAAAATTCCATTCCCATATTTTCACACACATTTGATTACAAGGCCATAAAAAGCTGTTATTTATTTTTTTTAACTACAACATCCAAAGGCTTCACATACTCATGGCATTATTTCTTTTCCCGAGTACGTTTAGAATCACCCACATATTGGACAGAGGACTATTTGTTATGATAGAGCGTTTTTACACAAAGCATGCTGAGTAGAAACATTCAGTCTGTAAGGGTTCATATTTAGACAGAATACACAATTTCCCATTAAAAAGTGTACGCTTAATGTGGAATATTCAGTAACATCCCAACTCTGCTGTTAGACTTGGCACAGGAGTATCTGGTGCTCTGACTTTTTCACTTTTGTTTTCAAGATTCACTGCAGGATGCGTTGGGACTGTGACATCTCCTGATGGAGGGAAATGTAAAGACTGCATAAACCTGGTTCAAACTCTTCTAGAAAATATCTGACCACTTTGTGTCCCAGTACGTCATGCTGTCTGCAAAGTGGTCATCCTGGAGTTTCCCTGGCTATATATGCATAAATGCACCCTGGCTGTATATGGTGCATTTAAAGAAAGACTATGGCCAATCAAAAGATTTCTATGCTATCAATGATTACTTCCAGTGAACTTAGGGTTCTGATATACTCTGCAATTCGGTAAAGAGTACACAGTAAATCCGCTTCACAAAGAGTAACCTACTTACCTTGACAATATATTGAAACTGACAGTTCAGCCATGGATAGAGAACGGAAAAACAACTACGCAATTTTAGTGTATAGTGCATGGCACATGTTCTTCTCCAAGAAATTCACTGCATGAGACATTAAGTTAGTGGAAACAGGACATGATCTTGATAGTGTGTGTGTACAAAGGAAGGGGTTAATTAAAAACAATTTCTACACTTAGGACTCGAATTCTTGAGAAGCGGCTATATTCTTTTCAGATACAAAAGACTACAAAGTCACATGATGTGTATACGTGTATTTCATATCTGTTAACACTGATGATGCTGTTAGAGAGCATACTGGAGTACCAGTTAGGAGGAAAATCTATGTTAATGTGATACACATACATATTTATGTATTTTACATAGTCATATATCCATAAAAATAGGAATTAACCTTAAATATAGCAAATGATAAAAGAAACATCACAAAAATTCAAACTTGTAAATAGAGAATGGACATAATTATTATTTCAATACAATAATGGACATTTTACGAAAGAGATCATTTTTCAACTATGTAGGAAAGACTTTGACTTGTATGCTTGTTATAGTTTCCTGGGTGTTGTTCTTATTCTTTTGAGACACTGTAATTCAAAGAAGTTCTTGATAAACTGCAACCTATACTCAACCTTCCACAGTATCTCAAGTACAGCACCATGCAAAAATACCATTGTTCAGTTATTTAATACTCTGGGGTGACAAAGGAAAATTAACCTTTATTGTTCTCTAAGATAAAAATAAATTTGGTTTCAAACTCATAACTTTCTTTTATTAATTTGCATGCTATATAGGCATCTGAGCATACACATAGAAATGCATTCCTCTAACTTCTCCCAAGTTCCTTGGAGTCATTTTAGCTTTTTAACATTAACGCAAACTTTAAAAATTATCAGTATTTTATATTTTCATAAAATTATTAAAGATAGCACTATATAATTTTATTTTGTCGATGAAAGAACTGAAAGGTGATATGTGAAGCACTGATATGAAGCTTGAATTGATAGTAACAATAGGAGATGAACATGATCTGCTTTTAGAGTAGAGGGAACATCACCTGGGGTGTTTGACATGTTCAATTTTCTGTTGTATAATTATGGATCAGAAGCTTAAAATGTCTCTTACAGAGTCTCAAGACCTAAGATAATGTTATAAACAAACACCTTACTATTCATCCGACTCAAAACTACAAGAGCAAGATAATTCTCCAAAAACAATCCTCAATTTTTTTAAATTTTATTTTCCTTTATTAATTACACTTTATTCACTTTGTATCCCCCCTGTGGTTCCCTCCCTTCCTCCACCCTCTGCATGCATGCCCCTCCCCAAGTCCACTGATAGGGGAAGACTTCTTTTCTTTCCTTCTGATCCTAGTCAATTAGGTCTCATCAGGAGTGGCTGCCTTGTCTTCTTCTGTGGCCTGGTGATGCTGCTTCCCCCTCAGGGGGAAGTAATTAAAGAGCAGGCAATCAGTTCATGTCAGAGACAGTCCCTGTTCCTATCGCAATGGAACCCACTTGGATACTGAACTGCCATGGGCTACATCTGTGCAGGGGTCTTAGGTTATCTCCATGCATAGTCCTTGATTGGAATAGCAATCTCAGGAAAGACCCCTGTGCTCAGATTTTTTGGTTCTGTTGCTCTCCTTATGGAGTTCCTCTCCTCTCCAGATCTTACTGTTTCCCGCTTCTTTCATAAGATTCCCTGCACTCTGCCCAAAGGTTGCCCATAAGTCTCAGCATCAGCATTGATAGTCTGCAGGGCAGAGCTTTTCAGAGGTCCTCTGTGTCAGGCTCCTGACTTGTTCCCTCTTTTCTCCTTCTTCTGATGCCCAGCCTCTTTGCCTTTCTGGTTAGGAATTGAGCATTTTAGCAAGAGTCCTCCCTCTTGATTAGTTTCTTTAGGTGTACAGATTTTAGTAGGTTTATCCTATATTATATGTCTATACGAATGAGTATATACCGTGTGAATCTTCTGCTTCTGGGATAGCTCACTCAGGATGATCTTTTCCAGATCTCACCATTTACCTGAAAATTTCATGATTTCCTTGTTTTTTATTGCTGAGTAATATTCCATTGTGTAGATATACCACAATTTGTGCATCCATTCCTCCACTGAGGGGCATCTGGGCTGTTTCCAGCTTCTGGCTATTACAAATAAGGCTGCTACAAACATGGTTAAGCAAATGTCCTTATTGTGTACTTGAGAATCTTTTGGATATATGCCTAGGAGTGGTATAGCTGGATCTTGAGGAAGCACTATTCCTAGTTGTCTGAGAAAGCGCCAGATTGCTTTCCAGAGTGGTTGTACAAGTTTACATTCCCTCAATTTGTTGTTGAGAAAATGGTTGGGCCAATTTCCTGCCTTTTCTTGCCATCCATGTCCTGGTACGAGATTGCTGTGAGGTGGACTTGTATGCTACAGATGCATTTCTGAAACTACATTATATAAAGTTCTCTTTCCAAAACTCGTAAACACAGAACAATGGGAAAATACACATGCTGTCATGGCATGGAGGATTTTATGTGTATTTAATGAATGAATAACATGCATTGCAAATTTCTTAACATTTACATTTGCAACATTTCTTATCTGAAGAAGTGCTGATGAACTAAGTAAAAGAGTGCATTTTCCCTTTTTAACTTATACTATTCTAATCTAAAAGTGCATAATGACCACTGGATAAGATATTGAAAACTATAATCAATTATATCCATATAAAACTCAATATATAATTTAAATTCAACTCACAATGAGAACTAAAGCTATGCAAAAAGAATATGATAATGTAAATTTATAAAATGTTATTATTGCCTTCATGTTTTCCACACTTCAATATATGCATATTCTTATTATGCAAGTAGATAAAAATACTTTTAAGCATCTTAGGAAAATAATGAATCCTCTTACATAATTTTGATAATCAGTGATAAAAACATTAAGTGATTGGGAAAGTTTTTTTTTTTTTTTGAAGAAGCAGCAATAGGTAAAAATGAATGAAAATAATAATGAGCAAATTATCTTATAGGAGTTTAAAGTGTAAATTTCACTGATGATGATGTATTTTTGGCAGATTTGAAATCAGTGTGCTACAGAGATGCCTGTTATTTTGAGCTCAATATAGTGCTGTCCACAGTGGGCAGGTTAAGGAATCAACCTATGAATTTATTTAAGTTAGTAAAAAAATTAATATTAAAGCACACTAGAATGTTATGTAGACCTACAAAAGAAGGGAATCCTCTCAAATGAAACAATATGTAAAGAATAGAAGAATATGTACTTTTTAATTCCATGGTACATAGTGTGACTTAAATCTAATCCAAAAATGGTTGCTTATTTCATTAACATTTTAAAGGTTCTTTTCCATTATGCTGCAGGAATATGTCAGGCACAGAAGACCAAGTATTGCATGTTGTTATGAATCTGTAAAATTTAAAACAATTAACCTTTTTGAGGTAGATAGTAGCATCATTGATATAGAGGCTAAAAGATAGAAAAAATGGGGCTATCTATGAAGGTCGAACAATGCAACATCATAGTCACCCAGACAAATGTACTTCGTTTTTGAGATTTATTGCTTAGTCACTAACATTGTGTTGTACATAAAAAAGTGAGACATAATTCAAACGTTCTCTTCATTAAAATGGTACCTGAAGTAGTAGACATATTGATTAGCTGGAGTTAACTTGTCCTCATTGTATCTATGAATTATAACGTATGTATCCCATAATACAGAAAATTTTAAAATTTGTAATTATTAAAACGCATGAAGAATATAATGAAAATATTCAAATATCAGTGTCTTAGTTTGGTTTAAAATAAAATAGTGAAAATAGCATAGAATATTAAAGATACAAAGAAAACATTAATACAATGAATTTAATGTGTATCAAATGACATTAAAGATTAAATTTAAAATGCTGTAGTAGTTTCAATCTTAGATGTCTCCAGAATCCTACACATTGCAAGCTTATTTTCTTGTTGATGGTGCTTTTGGGGAGATGTAGAAACAAATATTAGATCATATGCAAGGGAAAGAATCGACATTATTGGAGGCTTGCTCTTTTCAGTGGATATTGAGACTCTGGTCTATTTCTCTCTTGATTCCTGACCACTATGTGGTACACAATCCTCCTCTTCCATCTATTCATTTCAGCTATGTATCATAGTCTCAGTGTGATAAAGCCAAGTGAAGATGTACTAGAGCCTTGAAACCCATGTGGCAAGCTAACCTTCCTCTGTTCAATTTGAATATCTCAGATAGTTTGTCACACTACAGAAAGCTTACCAACATAACAGAATTATAACCCTTCACAAAATTATGTGTGTGTTTTAAATTTATAATGCGGGTCAATGAATATAAAATGTCAGATACTATTATCAACTGGAAATGTAATTATTTTCAAAATGGAAAAAATAAGTAAATTATCCATGTATGTTCTTCCATATACTGAACAAGTCACATATCTCTGATAATTTTTATGATATATGTTTAGATTTCCACAAATACATAAATTGAACTTTGGATCATTACTAAATATTTTATTCTTAGGATTTACAAAAATCTGTATTTATCTTAAATGACATCAAATCTATCATCTGCTTCTAGAAATTCTGATTAAAAAGTGTTGATCCCTAGTAAGTGTCTTTCAGTAAGGACTCCATATACATTTGATTTCAGTACTGCCAAGAGATGTGAATAATCTCTGTGCATAGTGCCTAAGTTCTGCCAATCAGTTTGCCCTCTTCTTGCATCTCCAACTCATACTCAACATCTTTTTGTGTAAGTCTCGTTTATTGCTATCATCAACTCTTACAACTGTTACTACATGCTACATTTTCCCTCTGACAGTCTAGTTGGAAATTAATACAAATCATTTTCAAGATACAAAGCTCTAGGAGGGCATGATGGCAAGTACTCAGGAGTCAGAAGCAGGTGAATCTGTGAGTTCGAGGCCAGCCTGATCTACAAAGATCAGCAGAGAGAGAACAGGACAGCCAGTGCTATTACACCCAGAAAACCTGTCTTGAAAAAAAACAAAAGAGAACAAAACAAACAAACAAAAGATGAGAATATCTTAGACAATTAATCCCTTTCTCTCACACACATTTGCTTCATCACCACCTGCATGATTACCTGAAACAGTAGATTTATTTCTAAAATTGTTAAACAAATCCATGTTATCCTTGGAAATTAAAGCAACATGGTTTTAATCAGAACAAGAGAAAGGTTAATGGCTGCCACTGAGAAAAAACAAAACTTACAGGATCCTAATCTGATACTACAAAGTGTTTTTTAACTAAATAGAATATCACTTGAAACCACTGAATGTCCATTTACCGTGGTTGTATTTCATAATAAATCAATCTCAGTAAATCAGCCAGTTAGCTAATATTGTCAAAGTAAAAATGCAAAGAGGGTTTTACAAACCTGCTGAAGTACAAGAATATGGAGCACCTTTGAGAGAAAGCAAGGCTTTTGAAAAAAAATGTGAAACAATTTTAAAGAATCTCTCTTCTTTTTTTAGAGCATAGTTCTGTCTAACCACAAAATCCAGGATTATGTTATAGGCACTATGTTGCCTGGATGACCTTGGTAAATGGTTGGCAGAGTGACAGTGCTTAGCTAATTGTGATCTTTAAATTGAAAATAAAACAACTTATAATGCTAACATGCATGCTTCTTGCTTTTTAATGATCTATTCAACTCACAAGTGTATATTGAGTATGGATTCTCTGCCAGGCTCTTGGCAAGGAGATACAATATGGCACTGGGAGAGGGACCTTCTATGCACACAGTTCTATTTATTTATTACTAGAAACTATGAAGATGTCTATGGAAAATTTATAGTGCTTTCTGAGCCTGTGTTGGGGTTACAGGAATAGTTTTGCTGAGTGAGTGATTGGGAAGTCAGGTTAGTAAATGATTAAAGGACAGAGTATTATAAACAGAGAGAAATTCATGCTGAGACATCTTTGGTATCCCAGAGACAGGCTATATTTGGGAATTTGAAAGAGCAGCACTGTAACAGAAAATGATAGTGTGACAAGCTATGTGGCAGAATAGAGAGGAGCTAAACAGCAGTCACATGAGATAGTGCAATGAATTTGATCTTCTGAAAAACAATAATGGTGACTCACTAAAGGATTGCATATAGACATTGAACCAAAATGAGCTCATCTAATTTAGCATCTAGGAAGGATATCATAAATGCTTAAGACATCTGCTGGAAAAATGAAGACTCCAGGTTAAAAGAAAGAAATTAAATATTGACTATGATAATTTTGCATCGAAAAAAGCAGATTTAGGATAAAATTTATTAGCAGGGCTGTTACTGAAAGTAGGGGAGAAGGAAATTCCAGTCATAATAGGTGTGTTTCAGCCTGAATTAAACCAGAGGATGATAGGCACATTCAACAAGATAGAAATGAACGCAAACTGACATATTTTAAAATAAATATCAATAATACATTCATTGATAGTAAAACAAATATTTATTTTCAAAATAAGTTGTCATGGATATATAAATTATGTTTTCCCCTTTTAATATTTCATGTAACTAAAATAGTTTTGATTAGCTGTTTTTACATGGTTTAAAACATTGTATTATTATTTTAAAAATATGCTATAGTCTACTCTTTTTCAATTAATTAATTAATTAATTACAATGTATTCACTTTGTATCCTGGCTGTAGCCATCTCCCTTTTCTCCTCCCAATCCCACACACTCTCCTTCTTCTCCCCTTAAGCCCCTTCCCTAGTCCAGTGATAGAGGACCTCCTCCACTTCTATGTTAACCTAGCTTTTCAGGTCTCATCAAGGCTGGCTGCATCATTTTCCTCTCTGGCCTGGCAAGGTTGCATCCCCCCCAGGGATAATGATCAAAGAGCCTGCAACTGAGTTCATGTCAGAGACAGACCCTGCTCCCCTTAGTAGGGAACTCACTTGGAAGCTGAGCTGCCATGGGCTACATCTGTGCAGGGGGTCTAGGTACTCTCCATGCATGGTCCTTGGTTGCAGTATTAGTCTCTGTAGCCCCTCCCTACCCCAGCCCAGGTGTTTTGACTCTGTTGGTCTCCTTGTGGAGTTCCTGTCCCCTCCAGGTCTTCCTATCTTTGTCTTTTAATATGTTTTCCTGCACTATGCCCAAAGTTTAGCTATGTGTCTCAGCATCTCCTTAGATACGATAATGGGTATAGTCTTTCAGGGGCCCCCTGTGGAAGGCTCCTGTCTTGTTGCTTGTCCTCTCCTACTTCCAAAGTCTATCCTGTTTGCTCTTCTGAGTGAGGTTTTGCCTTCTTTCCTAGGGTCCTTCTTGTTGTTTAACTTCCTTAGTACTACAGATTTTAGTATGATTATCGTATATTATATGACTAACACTTATAAGTGAGTATATACCATGTTTGTCTTTCTGCTTCTGGGATACCTCATTTGGGATGATCTTTGCTAGTTCCTACCATTTGCCTGCAAATTTCACAGTTTTCTTGTTTTTAATTGCTTGGCAGTATTCCATTGTGTAAATGTACCACAATTTCTGTATCCAATCTTAAGCTGAGGGACATATACATTTTTTCCAGATTCTGGCTGTTATGAATAATGCTGACATTAACACAGTTGAGCAAATGTCCTTTTCATATGGATGAGCATTTTTCAGATATTTGCCCAAGAGTAGTAAAGCTGGATCCTGAGGTAGCAGGTAGCATTATTCCTAATTTTTTGAGGAAGTGCCAGATTGAATTCCAAAGTGGTTGTGCAAGGTTACTTCCCATCAGCAATGGAGGAAGGTTCCTTTTTCTCCACAACTTCTCCAGCATGCATCATTCCTTGAGTTTTTTATCTTAGCCATTCGGATAGATGTGAGGGGAAATCTCAGGGTCATTTTGAATTGCATTTTCTTCATAACTAAGGATGCTGAGCATTTCTTAAAGTGTTTCTCTGCCATTCGAAATTCCTTTGTTGAGAATTCTCTGTTTAGCTCTGTAACCCATTTTGAAATTTTTTTATCTTAATCACACTTTATTCACTTTGTGTCCCCACCTAATTCCCTCCCAATCCCACCCTCTCTCCCTCATCTCCTCCCATGCTCCTCTCCAAGTCCACTGATAAGGGAGGTCTTCCTCCCTTTCCATCTGACCCTACCTTATCAGGTCTCATCAAGACTGGCTGCATTGTTTTCCTCTGTGGCCTGACAAAGCTGCTCCTCCCTCAGGGAGAAGGAATCAAAGAGTCAGCCACTGAGTTCAAGTCAGAGACAGCCCCTGTTCCCTTACTAGGGTACCCACTTGGAGACTGAGCTCCCATGGGCTTCAGGGGTTCTAGGTTATATCAATGAATAATCCTTAGTTGGAGTATCAGTCTCAGAAAAGACCCTTGGGCCCAGACATTTTGGTTCTGTTGCTTTCTTTGTGGAGCCCTCGTCCCCTCCAGGTCTTAATATTTCCCCCTTCTTTCATAGTATTCCCTGCACTCTGCCCAAAACTTGGTTATGAGTCTCAGCATCTGCTTTGATGCACTGCTGTATAGAGTCTTTCAGAGGCCCTCTGTGGTAGGCTCCTGTCCTGTTTCCTGTTTTCTCCTTCTTCTGGTGTTCATTCCATTTGATTTCTGAATGAGGATTGATCATCTTACCCAGGGTCCTCCTTCTTGCTTAGGTTCTTTAGGTGTACAGATTTTAGTTTATTTATCCTATATTATATGTCTAGTATCCTCTTATAAGTGAGTATATACTGTGTTTGTCTTTCTGCTTCTGGGATGATCTTTTGTAGATCTTACCATTTGCCTGCAAATTTCATGATTTCCTTGTTTTTAATTGCTGAGTAGTAGTCCAATATGTAAATGTACCACCATTTCTGTATCCATTCCACAGTTGAGGGACATCTGGGTTGTTTCCAGGTTCTAGCTCTAACAAATAAAGCTGCTAGAAACATGGTTGAGCAATTGTCCTTGTTGTATCCCCTATCAGTGAACTTGGAGAAGGGCACGGGAGGAGGTGAGGGAGGGAGTGTGGGATTGGGACCAAAAGAAGGATGTGGATGTAGCTGGGACACAAAATGAATAAACTGTAATTATATAAAAAATAAAATTTAATTGAAAAAACAAGGAACTTAGTCTCATACTTACTCATTTGCTTCACTAGCTTTTTTATGTTTGTACTCTATCTATGGAAACATTTTCAAAGTAATAGACAAATTCCTGGTATTTGGGGACATTTTAAGGTGTAAGATGCATTGTTCTTAAAAAAAATTACTATATTGCAAGAGTGCTAAGCATAAAATTAAAAGCTAAGATGTTATTGAATCTTCAAAAACATTTTTTTTGTCCACTGCCCCTTTAATATCTATTTTCATAGTCCATCAAAACATATATCCTTAAGGTTTCTTTAATCTCAGTTATCTGAGATTCAGGCAAATCCCTGACTTCTTACTTTCTATTGAGATTCCAGAGTCTTTTCTTATAAATTAATCATTTTATTGAACTGTTTTGCTTCAAGTACATACTATGAGGAATAATTTAGAGTAGGTTCAAGATTTTCAGTGTTTGATGACAAGGGGGGCTTTCAAGACTGATGCATCAACCAAGGACCATGTATGGAGAGAACCTATACACCCTGCTCAGATATAGCCCAAGAGTATCTCAGTCTCCAAGTGGGTCCCCTATTAAGGGGAGAAGAGACATTTTCTGACATGAACTCAGTTGCCTGCTCTTTGGTCACCTCCCTCTGGCAGTGTGGCCTTAACAAGCAACAGAGGAATAGGATTCATGAAGTCCTGATGAGACCTGACAGGCTAGGGTCAGATAGTTGGGGATGAGGACTACCTTTATCACTGGACTAGGGAAGGGGCAGAGGGAGAGAAGATGGAGGGATGGTGAGACTGGGAGGAGATGAGGGAGGAGGCTACAATCTGGATACAGAGAAAATATATTACAAAAAGTAATAAAATAAAATTAAAAAAATCTTCATATAATGCTTGGATCAAAAATGAAATGAGTATGTTTATTCATTATTTATTTTGTCAATACCTATGTATATATCATGTGTGGTGTGTATTTTGTTGTTTAGGTGCTGTACGTGTGCTCACAGGACATATGTGTGCATACAAATATAGTCAGAAGTTAATGTTAATTGTCTTTCTCTGAGACTTTTATTTTTATGAGATAATTAGTTTTATTCTTTTCTCATACAATACATGCCAACTAGAGTTTTCCCCTTCTCCCTTTCTCTCAGTGACACTCCGTAATTTTTCCCCAGATCCACTGGAGTTCCTCTCAGAAAAGTGCAGGCCAGTATATCAACTTAACATGGTGTAACAAGCTGCAATAAGACTAGGCACAAACCCTCATAGTAAGTCTGGATGAGGCAAACAAGTAGGAGGAAAAGAGTCCCAAGTGTCAGCAAGAGAGTCAGAGACACCAGCACTAGAAATTTCAAGAAAATGTCAAGCTGACAAGTGTAATATATACTCAGAGAACTTAGTACATACCTATGCAGGCTTAGTGATGCTACTTCATTCTCTGAGACCTTATGATATTTGGTTAGATGATTCTGGGATCCATGTTCTCCTGGTGTCCTTGACTCCTCTGGCTCCTACAATTCCCCCACCCTGGTCTTTACTGTGAGATTTCTGGGTTTGAGGAGAGGGACCCAGTTTGATTTCTTTCTCGGCCCAATGTTTGGCTGTGGGTCTCTGTATCTGCTTCCATCACTTTCAGGAGAAAACCCTGAGATACATTTTAATTTCTTAATTTGACTACATTGACAGTCAGTAAACTTCAAGGATCAACTTAGAATGACCCCACCCCCACCCCCAGTGCTGGGGTGGGGTCATTCACACATGTTGTGTGTCTAACCTTTTATGTGTATTCTGGGATCTGAACTCAGAAGTCCGTGTTTGTGTGGCTGGCATTTGATGACTGAAGCCTCACTCTAGTTTTGAATCTGGATATAAGAATTTGAACTACTGCCTTTTTTCTTTCAAGTTCAATAATTATTTGGGGGTATAACAGCAAGTTGAGAACATTATTTCATAAATAGCAGTGGGTATTTTGAAAAGGTGTAAGGCATAGTGGCTAAAAGAAAAGATCCCTCAGAGCACACATCTTCATAAATCCAGTCCTTTACACCTGTACTAATACAACTGTGTTATTATTACTTTCTGCTTTCATGTATGTTCTTTATTTTTCTCTTATTTCACGGCTGCTACACATGAAATGAGTTGAAATAACTACAAGGCTAATAACAGCATCTGACAGTTCCTAAGCATTATGCCTCAAAGCTACTATTACCACTTGTATGTTAGCAATAATATTTTACTTAGAAACTTTAAAACTGTATTCTCACCAACATGCTTGGTCTTAAGAATATGTCTTTGTTAATTTGAATATTTTTATATATAAAATTATTAATATTTTCGA
This sequence comes from Psammomys obesus, assembly GCF_907164565.1. Classification (NCBI taxonomy): domain Eukaryota; kingdom Metazoa; phylum Chordata; class Mammalia; order Rodentia; family Muridae; genus Psammomys; species Psammomys obesus. The sequence goes on along the minus strand of NW_026596091.1, from coordinate 19,240,829 downwards.
ATCAACATTATTGAAAAATATTTTCTCTTTATTTAACCCAATATAATTTCCAATGTATTTTCGATTTTAATTTTACTTAATGATTATTAACTAGCTGCATTACATAAAGCTCTTTGCTAGTTAATTGAGTATGAAAAAGTTTTCTGAAATATTGAGTTGTCAATTTCTTTTATTTTTAAGGTATGAAGCAGTCATAATAATCTATTTTACAATAATTGTGTATGTTAAATCTATATTCAGTCACAACACTAATATCTTTTGTATGCCAGCCAGGACTTATGCCTCATTTACTTTGATTTATGTTGTTTATCCAGTTCCTATAAATCTCAAATGTTTGCTACGTTATGTTTTAGGTTTTCAATTGTTCCTGTATATCACAAAGATAATACTGTTCTTCAATTATAGACTAGGATATAATTTCTTTCTTTGTTACTGATGACTAAACACAGGAAAATTTAATCACTTTTAAACATGCTAAACATTCCAAACCACAGTAATTTGACTTAGTCTAGTCTAAAACTATTTTTAATATTTAATATTAATGATTAAATACATTAATATTATTAAGGTCATTAATGAATTTTTGTTGTAAAATTACAACATCCTTATCTTTTAAAATATAATCATAAAATTATATGTATAGAAGCCTGTGCTTATACAATTGTGAATATGAAACTGTCACAGTGAACAAAATGTTAGCTATCAAAACCTGCATTAATGGAAGCACTAATGTTCTGCTGTAGACTTTCAGTTCAGTCTGGAATAAATTGTGATCAGGATCCTAAATTGCTTCCTTATGTAAAGAAGAGAATGGACTAATCAGCAATTCATACGTTGCTTACAAGAGCTTGTACTTACCCTTCACTTAATAGTGATTTTTATTACTATGAACATTTAGTTTAATCTGTATCAGCAAACAAACTAACTAAAAATTTTGTTAGGTAACAAAATTTTTTATATGTGAACATTTACATACATTCTGATAATCACTAGAACAATGTGAGTCTCCCCATTAGTTTCCTAGAATGTTGTATTTTTATAAATTCTGTTTTGAGTTTTGTAATTATTAGACTGGAAGCAATGATGCTACTTGTAAAACAATTGGTCAAAGATTCTGCAGTTATTTAGCTTCATTCAGAAAGCCATTGTTTCTTTACAACAAATGAATGGAAATTTTACCAATGAGCTGTTCCCAGTAGGAAGGAAAAAGTGGGAATAGAAATAATATTTTAGTGTTTCTTATCTGCATTTATTAATTCTCTACATTTGTAAACTAGCACCCTTATGTTTTGCTATATAACAGAAGTCTTTCCCTTCCTATTTGTGTATGTGTTTGTGTTAATAATTTTTCTTTAGTAACTAATATTGTCATTGTGTGTCCCTCTAGAGGATTTGTCACATTTATACACTGAAATAGAAGGAGTATGATATGTAGTAGGTGTCTCATATGCTGAGACAGAAGGCATGGTATAAATTATAAGGCACCCCGGATTACATAGTGAGTACCAAACCAACCAGGACTAGGTAAAAACACTGAAAAAGGAAATTAAAAAAAGATCCAAGCAGTACTGACATTCATCTATGTATTATTCAAGCTGATTCAGGATTTGGCTAATAACACAGAAGTTTATTATATAGCATTCTCTCTTTTACAATAATATTTATTCTACTGAGCTTAGTAATGACATGAACCTTAATGTGTCCAACTCTTTTCATAGAATCCAAGAAAAGAGAATTTGCATGGACTGATCTCTCAAGTAATAAGATCAGATGGACTGAAAGCAGTCAACCTGTGATTCACCAGACATGTCTTCATGACAAAAAAAAAAAAAAAAAAAGATAAAGGAATAAATTTATTCAAGATTATATATACACTGTTCATTCATCTACAATTTAAAAAATGCATTTTGTTCTGTTTGCCAATATCTCAAATATAAAATAGTACACGTGAAAAACATGCCTTCGAAAACAAAGCATTATTTGTAAAACAGTAAGTTGCAAAAGAATTTATGAAACTATCGATTATTTGTCCTGCTTACAAGTAGTGGAGGGGAAAAGATGGAACAGAGATTAAGGGAATTGCAAACCAATGACTAGCCCAACTTGAGATCTAACACATGGGAGAGAACATTAAAGACATGCTATGTTTAAAGACAAGAGTCTAGAATAACTGCCCTTTGAGAGACTTCATCCAACATCTGATGGAAACAGATTCTGAAAACCACAGCCAAACAATAGTCAAAGTTCAGGGAGTCATGTGGAAGAGTACAGGAAGGATTGAGGAAGTCTGTGGGATCAAGGCCACCACTAGATCTTCAGAGTAAACCAGCTTAGGCCATGGGGACTCACAGAGACTGAATATCCAACCAAAGAACATGCTTGGGCTGGGCCTACGCCCCCTACACAAATGTAGCTGATATAGAGCATGTTCTTCATGTAGGTGCCGTATAATTAGAGTGGGGGCTGTCTCTGACTCTGCCTGCCTTTATATCCCTTTCACATAGCTAGGCTGCCTTGTCTGGTCTCAGTGGGAGAGTATGTGCTTAGTTCCTATTGAGATTCAATGTAAAAGGGTGGGTCGGCACCCATAGGGTCCTCCACTAATCTGAAGAGCAGGGGTTGGAGGAAGAGGACAGGGATGTGACAGTGGGACTTGGAGGAGATGAGGGAGGGTTGTATGTGTGTGATCGAGCTGTAAATTGAATTCAGAAAAAAAAAAAAGAACCCTTACATACCTCACCCCTGAAACAATGAAATGAGCTGCCTCTCAAAATATAATACTAAAACTAATTATTTAAAGATATAGCACATGCTGGAGAGGTTGTGGAGAAAAGGGAACCCTCCTCCATTGCTGGTGGGAATGTAAACTGGTTCAACCACTTTGGAAGTCAATCTGGCGCTTTCTCAGACAACTAGGAGTAGTGCTACCTCAAGACCCAGCTATACCACTCATAGGTATATACCCAAAATTTTCTCAAGTACACAACAAGGACATTTGTTCAACCATGTTCGTCGCAGCTTTATTTGTAATAGCCAGAACTTGGAAACAACCCATATGTCCATCAACGGAGGAATGGATACAGAAATTGTGGCATTTTTACACAATGGAATACTACTCAGCAATCAAAAAGAAGGAAATCATGAAATTTGCAGGCAAGTGGTGGGATCTAGAAAAGATCATTCTGAGTGAAATATCCCAGAAGGAGAAAGACAAACTCGGTATATACTCGCTTATATAGACCTACAAGATATGATAAACATAATGAAATCTACACACCTAAAGAAGATAATCAAGAAAGTGGACACAGGCGAAGGTGATTAATCCTCATTTAGAAAGACAAATGGGATGTGCATTGAACGTATGACAGGAGTCTACCACAAAAGGCATCTGAAAGACTCTACCTAGCAGTGTTTCAAAGCAGACACTAAGACTCATAACCAAACCCTCGGCAGAGTGCAGGGAATCATATGAAAGAAGGGAAGTTAGTATGATATGGAAAGGATAGGAGCTCTACAAGGACCAAATATATCCGGGCACAGGGTCTTTTCTGAGACTGACACTCAACCAAGGACCATCTATGGATATAACCTAGAACTTCGGCTCGGATGTGGCCCGTGGTAGCTCAGTAACCAAGTAGTTTTCCAAAGTAAGGGGAACACAGACTATTTCTAACAGGATCTCAAGAGCAGGCTGTTTGACACCCCCCCCCCCCAGTGGAGGAGCAGTCTGTTAGGTTACAGAGGAGGACTCTACAGCCAGCCCTGAAGGTACCTGATAAAACAGGGTCAAATGAAAGGGGAGGAGGTCCTCCCCTATCAGTAGACTTGGAAAGGGGCAGGGAGGAGACCAGGGAGGGAGTGCGGGGTTGGGGAGGGAATGAGGGAGGGGGATACAGCTGGGACACAGAGTTAACAAAATGTAACTAATAAGAAAAATAAAATTTAAGTAAATAAATAAATAAGTAAATAAGTAAATAAATAAATAAATAAATAAATAAATAAATAAATAAATGAAAGAAAGAAAGAAAGGGGAGATAGAAAGACCTGGAGAGGACAGGAGCTCCACAAGGAGAGCAACAGATTAAAAAAATCTGGGTCTAAGGGTCTTTTCTGAGACTGATGCTCCAACCAAGGACCATTCATGGAGACAACCTGGCTGTACCCCCGGAACAGAGGTAGCCTGTGGCAGCTCAGTGTCCAAATGGGTTCCCTGATAAGGGGAGCAGAGTCTGTCTCTGACATGAACTAAGTGACTGGCTCTTTGATCACTTCCTGCTGAGGGGGGAGCAGCCGGAACAGGCCACAGAGGAAGACAATGAAAGACAGTCCTGATGAGACCTGATAGGCTAGGGTCAGATGGAAGGGGAGGAGGTCCTCCACTATCAGTGGACTGGGGAATGGGCATGGGAAGAGATGAGGGAGGGAGGGAGATCAGGATTGGGAGGGGACGAAGGTAGAGCTACAGCTAGGATACAAAATGAATAAATTGTGATAAATAAAAAATATATTTAAAAAATACAAGGAAAAAAAAAAGAAGATTGGAGAATTCCAATGAGAAATTCTATGTGAAAAACAGTAAACACCTGAATTATCAAAAAAAAAAAAAGAATATTTCTTTTTATATGATTATTTTTTTATTACTCTTTTTGGTTGGTTTCTTTAATTTTTATTTTATTTATATATTTATTTATTACAACTTACTCACTTTGTATACTGGCTGCAGCCTCCTCCCTTGTTTTCTCCCAATCCCATCCTCCCTCCCTCTTCTCTCCGTATAGCCCTCCCCTAGTATATTGATAGGGGAAGATCTCCTTCCCTTCTATCTGACCCTAGCCTATCAGGTCTCATCAGGACTGGCTGCATTGTCCTCCTCTGTGGCCTGGCAAGGCTGTACCTTCCAAGGGGAGGTGATCAGAGAGCCAGCCACTGAGTTCATGCCAGAGACAGTTCCTGCTCCCCTTACTAGGGAACCCACTTGGACTGAGTCTATAAGCTATATCTGAGCGGAGGTTTTAGGTCCTTTCCTTGGTTGAGGTATTAGTCTCTAAAGGACCCTCAGGCCCAAGGTTTTTTGTGTTTTTTTTTTTAATTTTTTTTTTTAATTTTTATTTTTGGTTCTGTGGTCTCCTTTTGGAGCTCCTGTCCACACATGGTCTTTCTATCTCCCTGTTCACCGATAAAATTCCTTATATTCTGTCCAAAGTTGGTGATGAGTCTCAGCCTCTGCTTCAATACCTCGATCAGTAGAGTCTTTCAGAGGTCTTCTATAGTAAGCTCCTGTCCAGTTCTCTGTCTTCTCCTGCTTCCAATGTCTATTGCATTCATCCTTCTGAATGAGGATTGAGCACCTTCCCTTGGATCTTCCTTGTTGTTTACCATCTTTAGGAGTACAGATTTTAGTATTTTTACTCTATATTACTTGTGTAATAAACACTTATGAGTGAGTATATACCATGTGTGTCTTTCTGTTTCTGAGTTACCTTACTCAAGATGATCTTTTCTAGTTCCCACCATTTGCCTGCAAATTTCATGATTTCCTTGTTTTTAATAGCTCAGTACTACTATCCAGAATATATAAAGAACTTAAGAAGTTAAACACCAACAAACCAAGTAATCCAATGGAAAAAAAAAATAGGGTACAGAGCTAAACAGAGAATTCTCAGTAGAGGAATTTCGAATGGCAGAGAACACTTAAAGAAATGTTCAATGTCCTTAGTCTTCGGTATGATGCAAATCAAAAAAACAATGAGAGTTCATCTTAAACCCATCAGAATGTCTAAGATCAAAAACTCAAGTGACAACACATGCTGGAGAGGTTGTGGAGAATGGGGAACCCTCCTCCACTGCTGGTAGGAATGTAAACTTGTACAACAACTTTGAAACTCAATCCGGCACTTTCTTAGAAAATTAGGAATTGTTTTACCTCAAGATCCAGCTATACCAATCCTAGGCATATATGTGAAATATGCTCAACTATACAACAAGAACATTTGCTCAAAAGAACATTTTGAGCTGGGCATATAGTGTAACACGTGTAAGTAAGTCCATCACTTTGGAGGCTGAGCCAGAAGGATGATCACCAGTCCAGGGACAGTTAGTTAGACTACACAGTAATACCCTACTTCAAACACAAAAGTAAATAAATCGAATGACTGAAGAACAGCTCAAGGGAGCCACCATCTGATATACAAGATTGTCACCATCAACATTCTCGAAAGTAGTGTTTTTAATATCCAAAATGATATCTCTATCACCCATTGTAATCTTCTTTCTTCCTCAGCCCTAAATACAGTTCTTGGTTACTACTGGTCGAATAAACATTTTTTAGACATTTTTCTTCACTAAAATGTAATATTATTAATACTTCTTTTTAGTAAGAACTGCTTCATTTTTGCTTACAGGGAGCCTGAAGTAGGAGAACAGTATTGGACTTGCAAGGAGACAGAGTTGTATTATTTCACCCAACATCAAATGTGTCTCCATCTTTCAGCAGCAAAGCAGCTGATTTTCTCCTACTCAGACGTAGTCCAGAAAATATTAAAAGATGGCTATTTATTCAATGTGCACCGCGTTGAATAGATTTCACAAAACTTGAGAATGAATGATCTTGATAAAGCCAATGGTGTTATCTTGAACTAGGGAGAGAATATCCCTGAAAATGAGTAGTTTTCTGTGATGTTTCTCAAATCAGGTAAACAAAACATTCACATCCAAGGAACACTGAGATGGAAATGAGCCAGGTGCTGTCCTGATGGAACTGGCAGGATCATTATCTCTCTTAAAGGTTTCTTTGAGCACAGATGAGATTTCTCTTTTCTAGTGCAACTTCTCTGCCCAACTCCTGTTAAGAAGTGTTTATTTTCTCAAAAGGAGTGTGAAACATCTGAACAGAAGGATGATAACTGAATGTGACATCTATTTTTAAGGGAATAGAGTTTATGATATCCACTCAAGTATGCTGATACTTTTCAAGTGTGAAAATATAACTGGGAACTGCATGTTGCACTTTCATATCATCCAAAAGTAAAACAAATGCTTTAAAACAGAAGTGAAAATTCTCCTCAAGATGTAAATATTGTGTTTCTCTTTTTTATGAACAGATACACACAGCCTATAGAACATATACACATGATAAAGGGAAAGTGTCAATCACGAGTGATATACTTCTTTCTTCTTTGTGGTTCTTTTGGATATAGTTCACCTCAAGGAGAGCTGAGGATGTATTTAATAAGCAAAAACATATTTGTTAGGTGAGATTCAAAAAATAGCCTCCAATTATTCTAAATAAGAAAAATAATTATCTTGAAGGTTTAAATTTTACATTTGGTCAGTCAGAAACAATTGGTTTGCTCTCTGCTTTTTATATTCATGAGACTATTGGGTTGCACTTACTAGTATAAATTCTGAAATGTTCAATACAGTATAAGAAAAGAGGATGTGTGAGACTTTCAGTTTACTTGAGTTTATTCATAGTTCAAAGAACAATCACCCACCTCCGTCTATTCTGTTTCCACTTCCAAGTGAGATTTATGCATCCTCCCTTGGATCTTCCATGTTACTTATCTTCTTTGGGTCTGTGCCTCCTAGTATGCTTATCCTGCACTACATGGCTAAAATACACTTATATGTGAGTACATACCATGTATGTCTTTCTGGTCTGGGTTACCTTACTCAGGATGTTCTTTTCTAGTTTTATCCATTTTCCTACAATTTTCATGATTTTTCTTGTTTTTAATACACGAGTAGTATTCCATTGTGTAAATTTGCCCCAACTTCCTTATCCATTCTTCAGCTGATGGACATCTAGGTTGTTTCCAGAGTGGTTGAAGGAAGGGATCAAGGTAAGAGAAGGGTCACAGAGAAATAAGAGGGTGGAAATCAGACCTCAGGTGAGCCAGGGTGAGAGGACAGAAAGCCCGTAGAGAAAAGAGAAACTGAGTGTGGGGGTATCTTTGTGAAAAGCTGAAGATCTGAGTAGGTCTGAGTAGGCTTCTGGGAGGGTCTGAGTGTAAATCAAGCAGAAACTCCTAGTAGCTGAGGCCATAGAGACTGAAAAGGACACCCTCTAAGTAGACTAGTCTCCCAGCAAAGGGACGGGAACACCAAACCACTCATAAAAATCTTTGACCCAAAATTTACCCTGCCTACAAGACGTGCTGGGATAAAGACAGAGTAGATAAAGCAGAGATTGAGGGATTATCCAACCAATGTCTAGCCTAACCAAAAACCCTCCCTATCGGAGAGTGTCACCCCTGACACTATCAAGTATACTCTGCTAAGCTTGCAGATAGGAACCTGATGGAATTGTCCTCTGAGAGGCTCTACCAAACAGTGCCTCAACACAAATGATGAGACTTGCAGGTAAACACTAAGCAATGCATAGGGAGTCCTGTGGGAAAGTGGGAAGAAGATAAAAGTACTTGGAGGTGACAGGCACTCCAAAAGAAGACTATAGGGCTGATACTCCAACCAAGGTAAGTTCATGGATAATATAACCTAGAACCCCTGCTCAGATGTAGCCCATAACAGCTCAGTATCCAAGTGGGTTCTCTAGTGAGGGAAAGATGGACTGTCTCTAACATGAACTCAGGGGCTGGCTCTTTGACCCCCTCCCATGAGGGAGGAGCAGCTTTGCCAGGACACAGAGGAGGACATTGCAGCCAGTCCTGATGAGACCTGATAAGCTAGGGTCGGATGGAAGGGGAGGTAGACCTTCCCTATCCGTGGACTTGGAGAGGGGCATGGGAGGAGATGAGGGATGGAAGGTGGGACTGGGAGGGAATGAGGAAGGGGCTACAGCTGGGATGCAATGCGAATAAAATGTAATTAATGTAAAAAATAATAAATAAATAAAAAGAAAGATTGAAAGAGAAAGAGAGAGAGAGAGAGAAAACAAGAACATCAGAGCCAACTAAACAGGGCTCACTGTTTAGTTGGGGTTTGCTGAGACCAAACATCACCCAGGACCTTGCAAGAACTGGACGTAGGCCCACTACGAAGAGTAGGCAGATTGGCAGCTTAGGCTTAATGTAGGTCCTCAAAAGGGAAGTGAGGACTGCGTTGGGCAAGGACTTACTTGCCAGCTGGACTGCCTTGCTAGGCCACAGAGGTAGAAGACATGCTCAGTCCTGATGCAAATTAATGAACTGGGGTGGATGGGAAAGGAAGCTCCCCTTTTCTGAGGAAAGTGGAGGAGGAGGGGGAAGGAAGGAGGAACTGGGAGAAGAGGGGCTACAATGAGGATGTAAAGTAATCACTTTAATATCATAACAACACATTGAATACATTTTGAATGAGTGGTGATGTATTTAAAAGTACAGCTAATAAACATTAGATATTATTAATATGAATTTATGCATACTATAGAATAAATTTTCAGTAATACTTTTCAAGGCTCTCTTGCAGGAAGCTAAACTCAAGTGATGAGGCAGGCTGTATATCAGAAGCAGAAAAGGAGGAGTAGATGAAGAAAACAAATGCCCTGTCTTCTAAGCTTCAGTCCAGCAATCACTTTATTTATTTCCCATCATAGTGAATCTGTACAACAAATTCTTTTTCTTGTTGAGTGGAAGTGTTTTTCCATCCTTTTAGTAGAAAAATAATAATGAATTGAGAATACTTGCTTTTCTTTCTCTCACTTATTATTTTACATAGAATTAGTATACCCAAACATTTCAGGTTCTTAGAAAAAGTTCTTATATTCCATTTTTTTTTTGCTGCTATTGAAATCTCATGAAAATAGCTGAAAATAGAAAAATTTCATGAAAAACAGAAACCTTAAATTTCCTAGGTTACAATACATTCATGACCAACTGAACACTTTAATTGTATCGAGAGTAGCAACCTGACTTGGGAAAAAAAATCAAAACCACAATGAATTACAAAAGGGACAAATTTTTTAAAAAATGGTAGTTATATTAGTAATATTAGCAATATCAGGAAATCAACGTTTTTGAAATAAATGTTTCATGTTTTTCATATAGTAGTTTTTCTTTCTTTTTTTTTGAATACTCCAATTTCTGTTTTCTTTTTATTTTAATTTCAAAAATATTAATGAAACAAAAACAACAAAAAGCAAAAAAAAAAAAAAGGTTGCAAACACATTTAAATACCTAAATCATATGGATAATAATAAGAAGATGATATATTGAGAAGGTGGTTCAGGATCAAGATTTGCTAAATGTATTTTCAAGTCATGTATTCCTGATGCACTGGGATTAGTGTTAGTAGCAGGCATTGTTCAGAGTCAATAATTGGTAGCAGTGAAAAACCTTGATGATAATTAGAGACCTTATATTTCTATGCATTTAGAAATATTTCTTTTTCCTTTATTTTCTACATCTTCATAAATACTTAATTTTAGCATACAAATTATAATAGTTTTTCTTAAAATTAAAATCATTCATAAATTAGGTCACAGAGGAAAAGGATCAAGGCAGTCCTGATGAGAATTGATAAGGTACTGGCTGATGGCAGAAGAGGAGACCTCCCTTTTTCAGTGGACTAGAGGATAGGAGAGAGAGGGAGGGAGAGTTAGACAGGGAGGAGCTAAAGGAGGAGGCTTCAGTTGGGATATATAATGAATAAACTGTTTAAAATATTTTAAAAATTAAATGAAAAAGTATTGTCTAACAGCTGCCAACAAAATATGTAGAAATATAGAAATTATTCTATATTTGTTTAAAAACTCATCACTTTTGAAAGCATGTTTATGAAAACACGTATAAACTCCATATCCTAAAGACTAAATCTAATTATTTCCTTGAAGTCAGCACCTGAGGACATAGGATAAAGAAAAACATTTCCAGTCTGCCTTCTAATTCCTTTGTAATCTTTTCAAAGCTGTTCCTTTCTGTTTGTGCTGAGATCAGTTAATAATCTACCAGTCAAAGTTCATTCTGGTTCAGTGAGGTCGCCTTCAAACAGATCTCAGCATTCTTTTGTTCTTGCTTATATTTTAGCAATTACCTAGTGTATTTTAATATAGTTTTAGAGATAAATAGAAATTTCTCATAGAATTTTATTGATTATAATTTAATTGAGTATGCATCTCTACATATGTAAGCATGTGTGTGCAGGTGTCCATGGAGGCCAGAAGAAAGCATTAATCTCCTTGATTAAAGTTACATGCACTTTTGGGTCCACTGACATCAGTGCTCAGAGTGAAACTCTGGTCCTCACCAAAAGCAGTAAGCAGTAATAACTAGTGAACTTTCTCCCTACAGCCTCAATAGTTATATTTTCAACTGTAGTTATTGGCATATTTCTTCTTCGTGTCCAAATTTTTATGATCAGTTGTGACTCTAATTTAGTGTTTGAAAATTGGGGAATTGCAGAAACTAAAAAGTTAAGAAAAAAATAAAAAATAAAACCTCACATGACTGATCTCTTCTGTTTTGTTTGATTGAAATCAGTGGCTGGCTCTCTGATCACCTCCCACTGTGGGGTGCAGCTTTGCCAGGCCACAGAAGAAGACAATGCAGCCAGTCCTGATGAGACCTAAAAAGCTAAGGTCAGATAGAAGGGGAGGACGTCCTCCACTTTCAGTGGACCCGGGGAGGGGCACAGGGGGAGAAGAGGGAGGGAGGGTGGGATTGGGCGGAGGCAAAGGAGGGGGCCACAGCTGGGATAAAAATTTAATAAATTGTTATAAATGATAATACTACTAATAATATCACATATAATATTTATAACAAAACTTTTAAAATTCATACTAAATATACATATGTGTGAATTGTATACTTTTTAAAAACTATAGTATTTAAATTGTATATAAGGCACATAATAAATAAATATGTTAGTAGATAACTTGTAAAAAATAAGGGTTTGTTTCTATGTAACTACAAAAATTATATTAATTCAGAATGCTTTACTACTGTTGGAACCATATATTAACCAAATGCATCTTTAGTAAAAAGACAAAAAATAAAAAAATGATTATTAAAAGAAATTGGTACATTTTCAATATTTTTTTCTTCTTTATTTTTTCTTGTTCTTTTTATTTTTTTATTTATTACAATTTATTCACTTTGTATCCCAACTATAGCCCCCTCCAATTCCCTCCCAATCCTATCTTCCCTCTCTCTTCTCCCATGCCCCTTCCCTAGGCCACTGATAGGGGAGGTCCTCCAGTTCCATCTGACCCTAGGCTATCAGGCCTCATCAGAACTGTCTGCATAGTCTTCTTCTGTGGCTTGAGAAGGCTCCCTACCCCTCAGGGGGACGTGATCAAAGAGCCAGCCACTGAGATCATGTCAGAGACAACCTCTACTCCCATTACTAGGGAACCCACTTGGACACTGAGCTGCCTTAGGCTACATCTGTGAAGGGGTTCTAGATTATCTCTATGCGTGGTCCTTGGTTGAAGTATCAGTCTCAGAAAAGACCCTTGTGCCCAGATTTTTTGTCTCTCTTACTCTTCCTTGTGGAGCTCCAGTCCTCTTCAGGTCTTTCTATCTCTCCTTTCTTTCATAAGATTCCTTGCTCTCTGCTCAAAGTTTGGCTATGAGTCTCTTTCTTTTCTGTTGTGGTTAAAAATTTAGATAGAAAGATTGTACCATCTAATAATGAACAGATAGATAAAACTTCAATCCCTTTGAGTCTTCATTGATAATGAGTCCAGCAAAAGTATAGTGGGGTTGTCCTGTTGATTGCAAAATTAAAATAACAGTAATAACTGCTACAGTGAAAGTCTTTAAATATAGAGAGTATATGCTACCAAAGATCATACATTATTCACTCATTTGACAATTTTTAGAGTTAACTGATAGTCTCTGATTTTTCATGACAAATTTTTAAAACTTATGTTTTAGTAAAATTTTCTGTTTATCTCTTCAATATCAAATATGATGTTGTCTCTCTCTTTCTCTTTCTCTCTCTAATGAGCTCACATTTTACTTGTATGTGAACACTATCAATGGTTATTTTTGTAGCAATTTGACTTCAGCTATATAATGCTAGGCCACAACTACTCTAGAAACTCTGATATCAATATCATTTACAACAAATAACATGTGCTTCAACATTTAACATATACTAAAGATGATTTATCTTTGATATGATGTGAGGGTGCCAACTAATCTGTTGAAAATTTTAAAAGGAATAAAACTGCCTAAATGCTCTAACTTGGGAATGCTGCCTCAGTATTTAGATGTTCTCTGTAGGATCATATCAGAAATGTTGGCACTGGTAATGATTCTAAAAAAACAGATCCTTTGTGTTTACAGAAACAAACTCTTGTTTTCTATTTCTTTTTAATTGATTTATTATTTATTACAATATATTCACTTTGTATTTGGGCTGTAGCCCCCTCCCTTTTTTCTCCCAGTTCTACTCTCCCTCCCTCTTCTACTTATATGCCCCTCCCCTAGTCTATTGATAGGGAAGGTGGGTCCTCCTCTCCTACTGTCTAACTCTAGTCTATCAGGTTTCATCAGGACTGGCAACATCCTCTTCCTCTGTGAGCTGGGAAGACTGAAAGGTAATCAAAGAGCTGGCCACTGAGTCCATGTCAGAGACAGCCCCTGCTCCCCTTATTAGGGAACCCACATGGAGACTGAGCTGCCTATGGTCTACATCTGAACTGGGGGTCTAGGTCTTCTCCATGCATGTTCCTTGGTTGCCGCATCGGTCTCTGCAGGTCACACTGGGCCCAGACTTTTTGGTTCTGTTGGTCTCCTTGTGGATCTCCTGTCCCCTCTAGGTCTTTCTATCTCCCCCTTCTTCCATAAGATTCCCATCACTCTGCCCAAAGTTTGACTATGAGTCTCAGAATCTGCTTTGATACCAAAACTCTTAAAGATGACCTTTGAGATTATGAAAATTATATCCTCAATTTGATAAATATAAAAACACTGTGCATGTATCATGTGCAATAAAAATATGCAGAATGGGGCAGTAGAGATGACTTAGAAGAGCTCATATCTTCCAGAACTCATACAAAAGAAATTATGTGACTTTTTCTGCTTTCAGTGTTCCCATGGGGAGATGGGTAGCTAATATACCAGAATAACAGAAGCTCCTCAGGAGCTAGCCTGGCTTATGCAGAAGACAAAAGACAAGGTGACCCTGTAATTAATAAGTTATAATATGAGGACAAATATCAAAGTTGTCCTCTGATTTCCTAAATATTAATTGTGCAATTACTGTATATTATAAATTTTTGTTCTCTGCTGATATTATCTATTTCACTTCTTCAATGCTTATGTTGATATTTTCTGTTTCATTGGATTATCCAATCTCTGATAAATTTCTCTTTTCTTTGTTACTTTGCAAAAACTATCAAGGAAATCATACAAAGATATGAGGGTACTTTTTTGTTTTTGTTTTAATAGAATTGTGTGCATGATCTTGGTTATTCAAGTGCTGCCAATGAGGTCATTCTCCAATACATTAAAATAAAACTTCTGTTTTGATGTCCTAGTTGTTTTTTAATGGATTGCATGGTCCCATCCAAGGAATGTTTTCCCCATGGGATTTTAGTGAATTTATCAGTATACCAATAAACCAAACAGGACCACTAGGTAAATTGTACTACTAGGTAAATTACAAGATTTTCATTGAAGTTATCAGAATGAATATCTACTAATTATTTGTATGACAGTTATATAATGTGGCATTTTGCTTGATAACTGTAAGTAATGAAATATTTAGGCGTTCATCTTCTGGAAGTACCTCAACCATTCCATGACACACATATGAATGTGTTTGTCTTCTTCCATATCATACCTGCAATTTTTATAATAAAATCTACATTAGAGAATTGAAATACTTTAATACTAGCATGACTTATAATTTTGGGGGTACAAAGAAACTTTAAGCACTATAATAAAAATGTTTAAACATACTTTTTCAGGACAAGATTGTGTCACATTAACTGAAACATGAGGTGGATCAATAGCGCTTCCTCAAGATCCAGCCATACCACTCCTAGGCATATACCCAAAAGAGGCGCAAGTACACAAAAAGGACATTTGCTCAACCATGTTTGTAGCAGCTTTATTTGTAATAGCCAGAAACTGGAAACAACTCAGATGCCCCTCAACTGAAGAATAGATGCAGAAACTGTGGTACATCTATACAATAGAGTATTACTCAGTAATGAAAAATAAGGAAATCATGAAATTTGCAGGTAAATGGTGGGACCTGGAAAGGATCATCCTGAGTGAGTTGTCCCAGAAGGAAAAAGACACGCATGGTATATACTCACTCATATAAACATACAACATAAAATAAACCCACTAAAATCTGTACATCTAAACAAACTAAGCAAAAGAGAGGACCCTAACTAAAATGTTCAATCCCCATCCTAAAAGGCAAAGAGGATGGACATCAGAAGAAAAAGAAAATAGGAAACAACCTCGGAACCGGCTACAGAGGGCCTCTGAAAGCCAGAAGAAAACAGGAAACAACCTTGAAACCTGCCACAGAGGGCCTCTGAAAGCCTCTGCAGTATAGACTGTCAAAGCAGATGCTGAGCCTAATGGCCAACTGATGGGCAGAATAAATGGAATTTTATGTAAGAAGTGGGAAATAGTAAAAGCTGGAGGGGACGGGAACTCCACAAGCAGAGCAACAGAACAAGATAATTTGAACACAGGGAACTTCCCAGAGACTCATACTCCAACCAAGGACTATTCGTGGAGATAACCTAGAACTCCTGCACAGTTGTAGCCCATGGCAGTTCAGTGTCCAAGTGGGTTACATAGTAATGGGAAGAGGGACTGCCTCTGACATAATCTGATTGGCCTGCTCTTTGATCACCTCCCCCTGAGGGGGGAGCAGCCTTACCAGGCCATGGTAGAGGACAATGCAGCCACTTTTGATGAGAACTGATAGACTAAGATCTTAAAGGAGAGGAGAACCTCCCCTATCAGTGGACTTGGGGAGTGGCATGCATGCAGAAAGGGGAGAGAGGGTGGGATCAGGAGGGGAGAAGGGAGGGGCTTATGGGGGGATACAAAATGAATAAAGTGTAATTAATAAAAAATTAAAAAAAATATTTGACAAATATAATAGACAAGGTATACTGGAATCTTCTCTGAATTTTTACACACATCTATTCTTTCCATCTCCATCTTCTTTCTTTCTCTCTCTGTCTTTTACTCCTTGCCTCTCTTATTTCCTCATCTATTTATAATCAGCTGTATCAGTCCTAATTCTTATAATATAGTCAACCTGATCTACCATAACAAAATATCAGAAACTATGTAGCTACAATTGTAGACATTTAGTTTCTTGTAGTTCTGGAGTCTACAATCTAAGGATTGAGCAAGATTTAATTTTGGTTGAGGCTTCTCTTTGGCTTACAGAAAGACTTATCTTGGCGTCCTCACAGTTATTCACTGTGCATATAAGGCAATGGCTCTTTTCTTTTTTTCTTTCTTTTTCTTTTTCTTTTTTTTTTATTTGAGAGAGTGTATCATATTATGCAACCAGGACTGTATTGAAAATCACTATGTCATATTTGATCTGGCCTCAAATTTGTATCAATCTTCCTGGCTCAGCCTCTCTAGTGCTGTGATTATAAGCATGAGAGATGTCATCCAGCACAAAAGAGCTCTTGCCATTCTTCTAATGGGATGCAATTTCTATTGGATTGGGACGTATCCTGAATCTACTTCAGCTGTTTCAGCTCCCTAAAGGCCTTGTCTCTCCATATTGCCGCATTATCAGTTAGTGCTCTAATACATTCTTTAAGGGGATATAATTCATTGCTTAGCATATTTTGTTCTGCCTTTCACAGAGTTCAGGCCCTTCTTCTATGCAAAATGCATTATTCATATTTTAATAGACCCTAAAGCCATAACTTGTTCCAGAACCATTATCAAGTGCAAAGTCTCATCTAAATATCACTATAATCAGAAATGGGCAAGCCTCCATGTACAATTTACCCCAAGAAAAAAATTCCTGTCCATCTATGTATGTATAAAACCATGCAGTGCTTCCTAAATGCTGTGATGACACAGATATAAAGTAGACATTCTTGTTCCAATAAAGAAAAATATCACCAGAAGAAAGAGAAATTCCTACAGGTTAACATGTAGCAAGTCAAACACCTCACTAGCTCTTAAGGGTCAGAAATGCTGATAGTCACCTGGTTGATTTGGCTTGTTGGTATGACAGGTAAACATAGCTGCCTCATCTCCCTTCTGTGCTCCAGAGTAGGTTTGTTTCTAGTTGCTATTGTAGTGTTACACTGTTCTTCTCAAACTTGTACAGTGGCTTCATTCTCTGAATCTAAGTATGTAGACACCGGAGTCTATGTCATGATGTGATGACAATCGAAAGCCTATATACTCCATATCATTTAATGTTAGTATCCCAAGATGCTATCAGTATGTTTTTTTCCTGGTTTTAAGTTTCCCGCATAGGCTCATACATTTGAATGCTTAGTTATTGGGGAACTGCACTGCTTTAGAGAAATTAGAAGGTATGCGTTTGTTGGAGGAAGTGTGTTACTGGGGCTATTTCTCCAGCAATATCTACATGCATATTACCTTGCTTCCTGCCATGATAAAATGGACTACACCTCTGAAACTTTAAGAAAGCCCTAGTTAAATGCTTTATTTTATTAGTTGCAATGGTCATAGTGTATATTTACAGTCATAGATCACTGACTAAGACGTAAGTTGGTACCAGGGAATGAGTATATTGCTATCAGAGGTCTAATCATCTTGCTTGTGATGGAATGTGTACTTTGGAATTTTCAATTAGGAAAGAAGTTGAACAGTTTAAGTGGTGCTTAGTGGTCCATATTAGAAGGAGCATGGAAGACAGTTGCACTGAGGGTCATTTGAAATCTGGGAGCCTGGCTCAAAAGTTTCAGAGAAAACTATTAATAAATGGTCTAGAGATTGTTCTTGTAATGTTTTGGTTAAAAAAAAAATTATGCTGCTTTCTGTCCTTGCAACACCCCCTCAAATTTTTCCTGAGGCTAAATTATAGAATTTTTGGTTTAATAGCATTGGCCAAGGAGATTTAAAGACAGCCTAATTTGACTGTCATGTGGTTATTAGTTGTCATTCTTACGCAGATCTATAATGAAAAGGAGCATGCTGAGCAAGGAAGAACAAAACTTGGAAGTTTGAGGAGAAAAGGAGCACCAGGAAATATAATGGAGCTAAGTCCTTTGCTCAAGGAGATAATATAGGTAAAGACAGGCCTGATGCTAACTGGAATAAAAAAAATGTAACTTCCATTCTCGACTCCACCCAGCAAAACTCCAACTTCTTAAAAGAAAGTAAAGAAAAGCTTAATCGGTAATGAAAACCATCAAAATAGAAAACATATGAACGTATAATTTAACAAGAGTGCCAAGATCCAGGTCCAGCAGGCAAGAGATCTTGGCAACTTTGGATACAGAATTTTGGTTTTAGACTCAAGGTTAGAATAAGGGGGTTGTGAGATTTCCCTCTGCATTTTAGGAAAGCTGCTAAGGCCAGGCATGCATCAGGTGTGTCCCTGTATAGAAGACTAGAGAAGCCATTGCATAAAGCTGGGAAGGTGAAACCTGAATTTCTTGGAAACCCCAAGATGTTGGAGATGCAAGAGTCATGAGATTTCTGCCAAGGAAAGCTGTAAATTGAATGGAGAACCAGCACGAGAGAGAGACATATGTTGTAGTCAACAAAGCTGCAATAATTTGAAGATCGGAAGAGCACTTTGACATCAGATATACAGATGCAGAATCTGGAGTTGCCGTGGTCTTGGCGGCTCTTCACAGCCACTGAACACTGATTAAGACAACCTGTAGTCTGCTTTACTCTGCTAGAGATATTGTAACAGAAAAAATTTCTTGTAGGGTTCTGACTATTGTCATCAGGGTAGTGGCATGATTAGTTAAGGAAAGGCCACTCTTCCCCTGAAGATACAATTATCTTCCTGATCTCTCTGTCACTACCAACAGTCCTTTGTGGATGAAAAAAGAAATGCAAACAGGTACACAAAAAGTTCTACTGTGTCTTATTTATGTGGGACTTCTCAGTCTTATTGGAGTTCCACCTTCACAGTCACACTCTGTGTAATCATCTCCTTAAATATTCAGCCTCCAGAGAAATATAGTCACATCTGAAACTTCATGTGAATTTCAAGTGCCAAAAATTAAGTTTGTACACACAACTACATATTACACAATGATAATATATTGTAAACAAATAAATGGATGTACAAATACATGTATATGGGTATCTATACATGTATGTGTATACATATACATCCAAATACATAAACATACATGTATACAAACACAGTTAAAAGCTTATAAATAGTTAACAAGCAGTTATTTGCAAAAAAGAAAGTTCTAATATGAATAAAGGAATTTTGTAGCTGGCTGTTAAATCAATTCTCTCTACTCATTTTAGTTTGTTTCATTTTAGCATGCCTGCTTAATGAAAGCAGCGTCATGTAACTGACAGATGTCAGCCTCAGTAATTTGTGTTAAGGTGCTCCTTACTTCCATTTTCTAAATCAGCATGCACCCCAACTAGAGTGTTTAAATGCTTGATTGCCATCACTATTTTTGTGACATAACACAGTTATAAACTTAGGGTAGCCAGAACACTAGCATTGAAGTCTGAGCTCATATAAAGAAATATATTAACCTTTAAATTTCTGATTAGGGGAAGAAAGATGCGATTCCTAATGTAAGTGCTTAATTAACTGTTTTTTTTTCTTTTATTAATTTAACTTTATTTTATTTTTTTAGTTTTACTCCATGTACCTCAATCTCAATCATGCTCCATCCCCCTATGTATTTACTCACTGTAAAATTTCTACACAAAGACAGAAAAATCTTGTTGGGAAAGCTGTAGAGTGTTACAGTGTCTCCTATACTGTACCCCTTTGTCCACATTTCTTTACTTGCAAACATTCATTGCAATGAATTGTTGGTCTGGTTCAAGATCTCTGGTGTATTCTACATCATTAGTATTAGATCCTCACTGGATCTCCTTTTGGATTTCTTGCCTTCTGTCATGGAGATCCTGCCTCTTTGGATCAATAGGACTCGCCCCTTCACAGGCTTAAGCAGTTCATAGATGAGATAGACATTGGGGCAGGCCAACTCAAAGCCTAGATCTGGGCCTGGGTGGTAGCTGAGTTGGTCAGCCCACCAGCTCTCCCACACTCACACCAACAGGGGGGGCTCGCCAACATAGCCCAGGCTACCTCTCCCAATGCAGCATTTTGCAAAGGACAGAGTGAGCTCTCCTGCTCTCATGCCCTCTGGGCAGCTCATCTATTGCAGGGCCTGCTGTCCAGGCGACTTGCATTGCCTCCTTTCCCGAGTACTGCAGCCAGTGGAGTAAGGGACAGCTCCCCTGCCTGTCACAGGTGACATTGTGCAAGGAGGGTTATGGATAGTATTAAAATTACAAATCTGAAATATACATATATTTTTGTTTTTGAACATCATACCACACCTCTTTTTAATTAAATTTTTATTTTTTTATATTGTTACAGTTAATTCACTTTGTATCTCAGCTGTAGCGCCCTCCCCCATTCCCTCCCAATCTCGCCCTCCATCCCTCATCTCCTCCCATGCTCCTCTCCAAGTCCAGGGAAAGGGGAGGTCCTTCTCCCCTTCCATCTAACCTTAGCTTATCAGGTCTGATCAGGACTGGTTATCCTACACTGTGGCCTGGCAAGGCTGCTATCTCATCGGGGGAAGGTGGTCAAAGAGCCAGCCACTGAGTTCATTTCAGAGACATTCCCTGTTCCCCTTACTAGGGAACCAACTTGGGCACAAGGGTCTTTTCTGAGACTGGCACTCCAACCAAGGACCATTCATGGATGTAACCTAGAACCAGTACTCAGATGTAACCCATGTCAGCTCAGTATACTACACTTCTTAATACTTGAAAGAAGCTGAATAAATTGTGCATAATTTGATATAAGGAAAGAACATTGATGGACTTTCAGAATGTTATTCTGAGGTAAGTTCTCTGACAATCATAAGCAAGTTCTTTAGAAGTCTTTTATTTATTTATTTATTTATTTATTTATTTATTTATTTATATTATTAATTACATTTTATTAACTGTGTATCCCACCTGTATCCTGCTCCCTCATTCCCTCCCAATCCCACCCACCCTTCTTCATCTCTTCCCTGCCCCTTTCCAAGTCCACTAATAGAGGAGGACCTCCTCCCCTTCATTCTGACCCTGTTTTATCAGGTATCTTCAGGACTGGCTGCAAAGTCCTCCTCTGTGGCCTAGCACTGCTCCTCCCTTGGGGGAAGGGGAGGTCAAGTAGCCTGCCATTGAGTTCATGTCAGAAATAGTCCTTGTTCCCCTTAGTAGGGTACCCACTTGGATACTGAGCTACCACATGCTACATCCAAGCAGAGGTTCTAGGTTATATTCATACATTGTCCTTGGTTGGATAAACATTCTCATAAAAGCCCCCTTGGTCCTCATGGAGCTCCTATCCTCCCCATGTACTAACTCCCCCTTCTTTCATATGATTCCCTATACTCTGCCAAAGGTTTGGTTATGAGTCTTAGTATCTGCTTTCATTCACTGCTAGGTAGAGTCTTTCATAGGCCTCTGTGGTAGGCTCCTGTCCTGTTACTTGTTTTCTCCTACATCCAATGCATATCCCATTTGTTTTTCTAAGTGAGGATTAATCATCTTACCCCCAGTCTTCTTTCTGAAAGAACAATTCTAAATTTCATATGGAAAAATGAAAATCCAGAATACCTAAAACAATCCTGTACAATAAATATCTTCTGGAGGTATCTCCATCCCAGATTTTAAGCTGTACTATAGAGCAACAGTGATAAAAATGGCATGGTACTGGCATAGAAACAGACTGGTGGATCAATGGAATCAAGTCAAAACCTTAGAAAAAAACCACAAACCAATGGAAACTTAATTTTTGACAAGGAAGCCAAAACCGTACAACAGAAAAAGCCAGCATCTTCAACAAATGGTGCCCAAGGGAAAGTACAAGACTTAGAGACCCGCTCTTTAGACACTCAAAAACCTCATAAAAACAGTAAACTTGGTGCCATAATAGACTTTCGAAGGACCTAATATAGACACCTGGAGGCTAGATGCATACTGTTTCAGTTTCTGTGAATTCAATGGGATTTGATTATGTTGATTTAGAAATCCCTTTGTTTTTTTGTTTTTGTTTTTGTATTTTTTCCTTCTTAGTGTTCCACATTTCCTATGACTCTTATGGATTCCCTACTTCCAGAAGGATAGAATTTGATGGAAACATCCCATTTAGGGCTGAGTGTTACAAGGCCTTTCACTCTGCATATTGTCTGACTTTGGGTATCTGTTCTCATCTACTGTAGGAGGAAGTTTCTCTGATTACAACTGAGCAAGGCACAGAACTATGAGTATAGCAGAATGTCATTAGGAGTCATTGTATTGCTGTGTTCTTTTAATAGAGCAATCGTATTTGGTTTTGTTCATTTGTTTCTTTGTAATTTACACATCTGGGCTGAAGTTTTTGGTCACCCAAGTAATGTCAGGAATGGGTTCCATTGCATGGAGAAGGCCTTGAGTCAAAACAGGCTTTTGGTTGTTTACTCTTATAAGCTTTGTGCTACCACTACCTTTGCATATTTTGTAGGCAGGACAACATTTTAAAATTTAATTTAATTATTTTATATTTTTATTAAATTTATTCTCTATGTATCTCCTCTGCAGCCCCCTTCCTCATCTCTTCCCAGTCCCACCCACTTTTCCTTTTTTCCCCCTATGCCATTTCTCCTAGTACCTTGATGGGGGAGGACCTTCTTCCCTTCTATCTGACCCTAGCTTATCAGGTCTCATCAAGGCTGGCTGCATCATCTTCCTCTGTGGCCTGGCATGGCTGCACCACCCAGCACAGCATTTTAAATCAAAGATTTTGTGGCTGTTTTAGTGTTATGTAAGTGTGCAGAATATCTTTCTATACCAAAGAAGCTAGAAAATAAGTGGGAAGGCTCTTAGCTTTTCCATGATAAATATGTTGAGTAGGTGTGGTCTTCAGTAATGGGACCTTTCTGTCAATTTGTAGAGAGCAACTCTTGGCAGCATCCTGGTTTATTTGGAGATTCCCATGGGATCACTTTAGCCAATAATTCAATCATGCTGTAACATAATCATTGCAGCTTTATTAGTTGCAAATTAAAGTGTAGTTGGAGCTCTGTCTCCCAATTCTTTGGCATTTCACTTAGACTATCTTCCCAATGGTAAACATTTTTAGGAGTATCAATTGTGTTGAAATTGTCCATTTATAAGCTACCATTATTTAAAAAAATATTTTAAAACAAAACCTGTCATGTAGAAATTCATTTTTTATTGTTATATGTATTTTGTTCAAAAAAGCATTAAAAGAATGTTTAATAGAATCTGTTAGACTCAAATTTCTTCAAGAATAATAGTAATATTTGATAAACGGTAAGAATAGCCTTCTATAATGACTACATTTTTTCTTTTTTTTTCAGACAAACTATTTATTTTAATTTCAGTTTATTTACTTTACATCCCAAATGTGCACCCTCTCTCCCTTTCCTCCAGAAAAGAGAAACCTCTTCCCCTTTATCATCCCTCCCTAGCACATTAATTCACATCAGGAGTGAGCATATCCTTATCTCCTGAGACCAAGAAATGCAGCCATGCCTGAGGGAAGTGATCCAAAAGCAAGCAGTAGAGTCCATGTTAGAAACAGCCCCATCCACTCTCCAGGTGACCCACATGAAGACCAAACTGCCCTTGGGCCACATATTTGCAGGGGTCCTAGGTCCAGACCATGCATGCTCCTTAGTTTATGTCTCAATCTATGTAAGCTCCCATGGGTCTGTCTTTTTTTTTTTTAACATTCAGTATTTTTTAATTTTTATTATTAGTTACATTTTATTAACTCTGTATCCCAGCTGTATCCCCCTCCCTTATTCCCTCTCAATCCTACCCTCCTTCTCTCATCTCCTCCTTGCCCCTTTCCAAGTCCACTGATTGGGGAGGACCTCCTCCCCTTTCATCTAATCCTATTTTATCAGGTATCTTCAGGACTGGCTGCAAAGTCCTATAAGATATGATACACATAATGAAATCTATACACCTAAAGAAGATAAACAAGAAAGCAGACACGGGTAAAATGATCAATCCTTACTTAGAAAGACAAATGGGATGTGCATTGGAGGTAGAACAGGAGCCTATTGCAGAGGGCCTCTGAAAGACTCTACCTAGCAGTGTATCAAAGCAGATACTAAGACTCATAACCAAACTTTAGGCAGAGTGCAGGGAATCATATGAAAGAAGGGGAGTTAGTATGATGTAGAAAGAATAGGAGCCCCACAAGGACCAAATATATCTGGTCACAGGGTCTTTTCTGAGACTGACACTCCACCAAGGACCATATATGGATATAACCTAGAACCTCTGCTCGGATGTAGCCAGTGGTAGCTCAGTAAACCAATTGGTTTCCCATAGTAAGGGGAACAGGGACTATTTCTGACAGGCACTCAATGGCAGACTCTTTGACCTCCCCACCCCCCAAAGAAAGAGCAGTCCTGCTAGGCTACATTTTTTCTTAACTGAACATAAATGAAGGTTAAAACAGGTCAATAAATGATGATTTTTTTCACCAAAATAAAAACAGAATTTGAGGGTAAACCTCTCATGAAATGATGAATATGTAGCAACACTGGCTAATAAAATTGATTCAGAAATATATTTTTAAACACCAAGCTCCAAATATGTCACACTGTGATAAATTTTAAACTACCAGGAGCTGATGAGGTGGCTCATTTACTATACACAGGCTTGATGACCTTATCCCCAGGACCCATGGTACTAGGAGAGACCTGAATCCATAAAGCTGTCGTCTAACCTCCTAAATGTCATGACATTCACTCACACGCACATACATCACATACACACACCACACACACCACACAAACACACACACACCATACCACACACACACAAACACACACACCACAAACACATCACACACATAGATAGCACACACACCACACACATCACACACACACACCACACACACACACATACAAATACATCACACACACAAACACATACACAGTGTGGGGTATAATGAATGTTAAATACTTAAAAGATAAAACATCAACTATAATTATACATTTTAATATGGAAGCAAATATAGACTAGCCAGAACAATCTCTTATAAGTACAGTTCACAGAACTTTTAATTTCTGCTGTTTGACATGTCAGCAGTATCATAAGTAATAAATGCGTATTTTCTACAAACTAACCTTACTAATTATAAGGGTAACCTTAATGTTCAAGGGGAATTGATTAGTTTACACACATGTATTAAGTATATTAATTATTAATTAAATATTTTATATGGATTAACTACATATACATATGAGCACACACATATACATATATGCATAATTAAAATAGATTTAACGGTTACCTTAATGTTCAAAGGGAATGGACTGATTCATAAATATGTGTGTATGTACCTTGGTGTGTGTGTGTGTGTGTGTGTGTGTGTGTTTGTATGCAGAATTAAAGTGCCCTAATTGATTGTTGGCATTGCGTTTCTAGATTTTTGTTCATGGTATAAATAGAAGGACTTTGGGTGTGCTCTTTACCAGAGAAGCCATGTTCTGAATTAAAATTCCTCTCTAGACTGTGGTGGCAGAGAGTATGTTAGCACTTTGGCAGGCCTTGCAATGGAACAGAAGTAGAGCTGCAGAGATCTTAGCTTGACCCAAAAGGATGAGGTAAAGAGAAAGAGAGACACAGAGACAAAGACAGGGAGAGACAAACAGACAGACACATAGAGAAAACTTGTCAGGGAGAGAGTCTAAGAAAGGTATGGGCTATTGAAATCTCAAAGCTCCCTGGCAGGGACACACCTCCTTACACGGGTCATGCCTATTAATTTTTCCTAAATGGTTTCACCAATAGGTGACCACTTACTTACACATATAATCCTACCTGTGCCATTCTTATTAGAAGCACCAAATGACCTTTCAGGGTCTGTGAGGGAAAACCAGTGTGTGTATGATCAAGGAAAATGCCTACAGGAGCTTATAGGTTTGAACACATGTTTCTATTGTTCTTTGACAAATACCTACCAGGTGACAACATGGCAGAGATACGGATTTTACTTTATTAAAAGCTATGCTATATTTTTCTCACACTGGTGAAAATGTTATACACTACTAGCATTTTAAGAGCATGTATACTGCTGTGATTCTTCAACAATTTTGGCTGTTGAACCTTTCAGCTTTAAACTTTTTATTAGTCTTAATTATGTGTATTCAATTTTGTGAAATAGAGACAGCCAAAAATGTTGGTTGTCATATATTATTATTAACATATTAACTCTGTTCTTGGCAATATAAAACTTTGTTAAAATTTACATTTAAATAAAAAATGTAGAAAGCAAAATATTGATGTTCATAGTAGAAATTGAAAAAAATATTGAGTCTTTGTATTTTATGATGCACTTTTAATTTGCAGAAATATTTTATTATATAAAGTTAAAATCATAAAAAGCAAAAGTAATTTAAAATACATACAAAATTTATGTACTAGAAAGTACTAAAACTTCATATTTTATAGGTTTTATTTGTTAGGCTTGTAATCAATTTTGTTTTAAATTAGTCTCTTCAAAGTTATCTTATAATCTTAAAAATTCTACTTTTTCTCCTACTTCCAATGTCCATCCCATTTGTCTTTCTAAGTGAAGATTTATCATCTTACCCTGGGTCCTCCTTGTTTAGCTTCTTTAGGTGTACAGATTTTAGTATGTTTATCCCATCTTATAGTATTTACTTATAAGGGACTATATACCATGTGTGTCTTTCTGCTTCTGGGATAGCTCACTCAGGATGATCTTTTCTATATCCCACCATTTGCCTGCAAATTTCATGATTTCCTTCTTTTTAATTGCCGAGTAGAGGTCCATTGAGAGCAGCCTTGCTAGGCCACAAAGAGGACATTGCAGCCAGTCCTGAAGAGGTTTGATAAGCTAAGGTCAGATGGAAGGGGAGGAGGACATCCCAATTAGTGAACTTTGAGAGTGGTAAGAAGTAGATGATGGAGGGAGGATGGGATTGGGAGGGACTGAAGAAGGGGACCATGGCTGGGGTATAAAGTAAATAAATTGTTATTAATATTAAAAAATAAATTAAAAATTCTACCTTTTAAATTTGTCTCCTCAAAATAAGATATTTTAATATGAAGATTGAGGAAGAATAATAACCTAATTCTACTCTTATTAGTTGTAAACTTAGTGTAATTTTCAACGTTTTTAGTGTCTGCATATATTTTAATCTTTTGATACTTATGTTTCTATTTTACATAAAACTAGATGGACAAAATGATCATGAATTTTTACATGATATAGTGTTCACTACATGTAATATGTTGACTATTTTAACACACCGTTTATCTGTAAAAGTGATTTACAGGAGCTCGTTGAGTGTTAAGAATGCTTGCTGCTTTTGTAAAGTACCCAGGTTCATTTCCTAGCCCCTGCATGGTGGCCAACAACTACCGCTTACCCCTTTGCAGGGAATCTGATCTCCTGCACTGATCTCTATTGGTACGAGGCATACATGTGTACACATACATGTACACGTACATGAATATTTTCCACAAATGTTGGACACGTTTGTAAGGATATTGCTAACAATCGTGTTTGGAGCACTGTTTGTTATTCAGTCACTGAGGATAACTTGGAGACAAAGACTTAATCCCTTGTAAAACTGTGTAGAAGACCCTGTAAAATGTCTCTCATTCCTTTCCCATGTTATCCTTCTGTTCCCATGTTATCCAAAATCCCTCTGTTGGGGACAGACATACAGTGACATACACAGTCACACAGACACAAACACAGGGCAGAACACAAGACATGTTAATGCCTTCAAACCTACACAATGCAGGCAAAACACACATGCACATAAGATGAAAATATGTAAAAATTAAAACATGAACTGATTCATAACAAGTCTTAATATTTAATGATCAGAAGAATCTAAAACATTATATATTTTTGATCTGCATAATTTAATAATGAATATTTTATAGTCAATACATTTTTCTCTGACTATAGATTTCAAACTTACTGCTTCAGTTTTCTTCTTCCTGAGTGAAGAGTTATTTATGTGTATATTCATTAGAAACTGCATTACATTTGTATTTTATTTTTTAATTTAATTTTTAGATGAGGTCTCACTTTGTAGACCTGAAAAGTCCAAATTTCCATGTATACGAGTCTGGCCTTGAACTTGTGAACAGCCTTCTGCCTCTGCTCTACTCTTAGTTCTGGGATTAAAAGCATGCACCACATCCAACTTTATTTTAGACGTAGATTTTTTTTGTTGTTGCTAATCTCTATGCTACTAAGTTCAACATATTTCCACAAAAGTATTTAAACATTACTACTGTCTTCATCTCAGAAAATGTGGACAAGTCAATAGCCACACCATCCAAAAAGGCAATCTTGTGTAATACTGGAAAGGATGAACATGTTTTTAAAATTTAAAATAGACATTTTCATACAAATTATAAGTAGGAAGATCTTGAAAGAATACTAGGAATGGGTATTAAATACTGTAAATCCTTTGGTTTTGCAGTGTCTATAGGTAAAAAGAGTACCCGTACCAAGTCAAATGAAATCAAAATAAAATAAAAATAAAAATCAACCACTCAATAAAATACATATTGCTTAAATCTGATTGAATCAATCAAAAAAATTAAAATATGAAATTAAAATCATTTATAATTGAAAGGGGATTAGAAAGTCTATGAGATTCTTTTACCCTGCTGTAGTATGGTGTATTCATTAGTTCTTTAGATTTCATTGGCATTATTCATTGAACATATGATTTTACCTTGATGTTCATAATGACATTGTATGTAATATAAGGGGAAAGGTATAGATTGTTTTAACACACTCAACATGTTTAGATTAAAAATACATTAAACATTTTGAGGGACATTTGTTATTAGTTTGTACTCTTTTTTTTCTCTATATTATAATAATGGGGAAATAAACTCAGCCATTGTGCTTTCTCTTCAACTGTGGTTTGAGTGTTTAGATATGGTTTAGGTTTATTGAGATGTTAATAATATGATAAAAAGTTTACAGATGTCTAGATAAGATGACGGAAAGCATTAGGTATCAGTTTAGGCATGTTGTCAGAGTTTAAAAGTATGGTGGAGGTACTTAATATCAAAGTAGAAACAAATTTTCACTTAGTCTTTTAAATATTCATCTATTTTTTCTGTTTCTTTTTCATCTGATCTTCAATTTTCTTTCATTTAATTCTATATTCCCCTTTATCCTTTTTTTATAACTTTATTTTTTATTATTATTAGTTACATTTTATTAACTCTGTATCCCAGCTGTATCCTGATCCCTTATTCCCTCCCAAACCCACCCACCCTCCCTCAGCTTCTCCCTGCCCCTTTCCAAGTCCACGGACTGGGGAGGACCTCTTCCCCTTTCGTCTGGCCCTGTTTTATCAGGTATCTTCAGGACTGGCTGCAAAGTCCTCCTCTGTGGCCTAGCAGGACTGCTCCTCCCTTGGGGGTGGGGTGGGGGAGGTCAAATAACCTGCTATTGAGTTCCTCTCAGAGATAGTCCCTGTTCCCTTTGCTATGGGAAACCAATTGGTTATTGAGCTACCACGAGCTTCGTCCAAGCAAATGTTCTAGGTTATATCCATACATGGTCCTTGGTTGGAGAAACAGTTTCAGAAAAAAAACCCTGTGCCCAGATAATATTTAGTCCTTGTGTGGTTCCTATCCTTTCCCCATCATACTAACTCCCCTTCTGCCGAAGGTTTGGTTATGAGTCTTTTTTTTTTTATTTTGCTTTTGCGAACAACTGTTTCTTTTATTATATTCTCCCTTAATTACATTTCTGTTATTAACTTTGCCTCAAGTGAATGTAACTATGTATTGATTTTCATTTTCATTTTTTTTACACAACTTGGACAGAATCTTGACTGTGTTATTAATTTTCACTTCCACATTGTTCTGGAGGTTGTTTCTAATTTCTTTCTTTTTTTTTTTTTTTGATCAGAAGTTCTTTATTTATTTATTTTTTTTAAGGTTATGAGTCTTATTATCTGTTTTGAAACGCTGCTTGGTAGAGTCTTTCAGATGCCTTCTGCAGTAGACTTCTGTCATACATCCAATGCACATCTCATTTGTCTTTCTAAGTAAGGATTGATCATCTTACCCCGTGTCTGCTTTCTTGTTTATCTTCTTTAGGTGGATAGACTTAATTATGTTTATCATATCTTGTAGGTCTATATAAGCGAGTATATACCTTGTTTGTCTTCCTCCTTCTGGGATACTTCACTCAGAATGATCTTTTCTAGATCCCACCATTTGCCTGCAAATTTCATGATTTCCTCATTTTTGATTGCTGAGTAGTATTCCATTGTGTAAAAATACCACAATTTCTGTATCCATTCCTCCGTTGATGGACATCTGGGTTGTTTCCAGGTTCTGGCTATTACAAATAAAGCTGCTGCAAACATGGTTGAGCAAATGTCCTTGTTGTTTGCTTTTTTTTTTTTTTCTTCATTATTGCCTTCTTTTCTTCCCCTTCTACTTTATCCCACCTTTGTTAAAAATACTTTTTTGTGAAGGTAAAGAAGAATTCACACATGAACATACGCAGTATATTTTTATCTTTGTTTTTAAAATTATGCTTTTCATTCTTTGAGATTCTTACACTTGTAACATGAATGTTGATACTCATTGACTGCTATCTCCCGCAAATAGCCCTTTGAATCCTGTCTCCTTCCCAACATTATGTTCTATTTATTTTTGAGAATTATTTCTTTTTTAAAAGATTTTAATATAAGCTACCCCTGGGTGGGTGCAGCCTTACCAGGCCACAGAGGAAGACAATGCAGCCAGTCCTGATGAGACCTGATAAGCTAGGGTCAGAGGGAATGGGAGGAGGAACTGTCCTATTAGTGGACTAAGGGAGGGTCATAAAGGGAGAAGTGAGAGGGAAGTTGAGACTGGGGGGGGGGGGACAAAGGAGAGGTCTACAGCTAGGATACAAAATGAATAAATTGTAATATAAATAAAAGATAGATAAATAAATAAATATTTAATGTAATTATATTCCTCTCTTCCCTTTGTTCTCTTCTACACCTTTCCTGTTCAGATACCCTCCCTATTCTTCTTCAAATTCATGGCTGTTTTTCTTAATTGTTATTACATGCATATATGTATGTACATACATTTTCCTAAATATGACCTGCTCATTCCACCTCCTGTTTCTTGCATGTATATTTTCAGGGATGACCATTTTCTTTATCTGATTTTCAATTTTGTTTCATTTAATTCTATGTTCTCCTTTATTATTTAAATTTTGTAGGAAAAATAGTAGAAAAAAGTAAGAAAATATGTTATATATAGTTTTGGAAAAACTAATGCTGAAATTTTTGAATTTTATCTTTTTAAAAATAAAAAATCTAATAAACATTTATAACTCATCAAAATTACCATTATATTTTTCTATATCTAGAAATATTTATAAAATTATAAGAAAATACACATATTCTAATGAGCACATTGCTTAAAGCTAGTAAAATATTAATGATTTGACACTCAAAGTATTAACAGAATCAGGTCATTGCTAAATATCATTTTGGATTTTATAAATCTTATTCATATTATATGAAGGATTTTTTATGTGTCTGAGTGTTCTATCTTCATGTACTCCTGCATGCCAGAAGAGGGTATGAGATCCCAGTATAAAGGGTTGTGAACCACCTTTGGTTATAAAGAATTCAACTCAGGACCCCTGGAAAAGCAGACACTGCTCTTAAACACAGAGCCTCTCTCCAGCATCTAATATAAACAATTTTTAATTGTGATAATTTAACAATTTTATGAGCAGCATACTTCTCTCTCTCTGACCTCCTTCTTATCCCTGACATAAGAAACCACATGTTCTACTCACTTAGTTCACTGCCATCTCCTGGAACATTTACTTTAGAAAACTTGTAAAGTCTTCACTTGCTGATTTGACACATATATCTTTTTAAAAAGCCTCTTGTCAGTTTTACAACATAAGAATGTCATTTTCAAGGAGCTGGGAGCAATTCATTGGAAATGCTTGGCAGAATGTACTGCCTCTGTTTTGATTTCTCTTGCTTATGGCAATAGATTAAAACAAAGTCTTCTAACTGTTTATATTTTGCTTGATGCAAATTTGCTTTGCCATAATTATATTCTCCAAAATCTGAGGAAAATAACATTTTGCAGGATATAATATCTAGCTCTAACTTAACACTAACTTCCAAATTCCAACTGTGTTCTTAAAGGTTTTGAATAATAGATTCATCACTCACAAATTAGGTCGACTTAAGAAAATAATAAATTATGTGAATGCAAAATAAACTTTCTTAGAAATTGTGCATTTATTTTTCACTATACATATTAATTACAAAAGCAAAAGACTTTTTTATTTGTGAATTATATGAATATGATCTTTGCATTATAATAGAACATTGTCTGCATTTTTCAATGAAAGTATTACTGTTCTTGCACCCATAAGCAATGTTGGTAGATTTTCTTTAATGGAAATAATGGGTTAACCTATAAACACATGACATTTTATGCAAATAACTTTAGGACATTTCATATTTCATACTTGCTGATGTAATATAATAGAGTTTCCCAATAATGTTTCTCTGAATATAGATAAGAGTTAATGGAAGGTGTGAGCAGTATATAATTTCAAAATTACACTGTTAGTCAGATTTCATGCTTCATAAGGTCAGTCTGTAAAATAATATGAAGATAAATCTTCTTTGTGGTTTCTCTCTTAGTAATACATTCAAAGTAATAATATTATCAATATTCTTTTTTGTAAAGAATTATTTTCAAAAATATTAAATGTACCGGTGTTCCAGTTTTTAGTTTAAGCTTCTTACATGATTCTCGCTGCACTAAGTTGCAATAACAAAAGTAACTCTCAGCATTTGTACTACGGTTAGCATTTAGTGTAAATCCTCGCCACAAATGAAATTCCTGTTTCTTGCTTCATGTTTAACACATTTGTAGTTAACATAGCATTTATTTTTCTCCACGTCACGGCAGCTGAAAAAGTTCAAGTGGAAAACCCTAGAAGAATTAGGTTTCTGGTGAAGGTTCATTTTCTGGGTGAAAAGTGGAGCAAAGAACACTATGTTTCTATACAGAAGAAGAGTGAAAGAGCAAGGGAGCATATGGACCTTATAGAAAGGTGTTGCTAAGGCATGAGGTTCCACTGTTGCCTCCCATGCAAAAATGGCTCAACCTCTTTTGACAACATCTGAATTTTAGAGGGGACAGGTAAAACCATAGCATAGGTCACAGGAAAATTTTCATCCAGTGGCTGCCTTGCTTATTTGTGACACAGGCATCAGTATTTTAAAACAGATTCAGATAACCCTGAATTACACTGAGTGGTCTCTCACACTGGAAGGATGTCTGAATGAAAATGATAAGTTCTAGAACACATCATCCTGAGAAAACCCAGAAGCAGAAAGACATACATGGTATAGGCTCACTTAAGTGAATATTAGACATATAATATAGGCTGATCATTCTAAAATCTGTACACCTAAAGAAGGTAAGCAAGAAGGAGGACCCTGGGTAAGATGATGAATCATCACTCAGAAAAGCAAACAGGATGGACATCAGAAGAGGGAGAAAAAAAGAAAACAGGACAGGAACCTACAAGTAAGGGTCTCTGAAATACTCTACCCAGCAGTATATCAAAGTAGATGCTGAGGCTCACAGCCAAACTTTGGACATAGTGCAGGGAAACTTCCAAAAGAAGGGGAGATAGAAAGACCTGGAAGGGACAGGAGCTCTACAAGGAGAGCAACAGAACCAAAAATTCTGCGCACAGGTGTGTTTTCTGAGACTGATACTCCAATCAAACACCATTCATGGAGATAACCTAGAACCCCTGCAGAGATGTAGCACATGGCATCTCAGTCTCCAAGTGTGTTCACTAGAAAGGGGTACAGCGACTGTCTCTGACATGAACTCAGTGGCTGGCTCTTTGACCTCCCTCACTCCCCAAGGGAGGAGCAGCCTTGCTAGGCCACAGAGAAGGACATTGCAGCCAGTCCTGATGAGACCAGATAGGCCAGGGTCAGATGGAAGGGGAGGAGGAACCACCCCTATCGATGGACTTGGAGAGGGTCATGGGAGAAGATGAAGGAGGAAGAGTGGGAGTTGGGGGAAATGAGGCAGGGGACTATGGCTGGGATACAATGTGAATAAACTGTTATTAATATAAAAATCAAAAGAAAAAAGAAAATGATAAGAACAAATATGTTCTCAATAGGTGTAGCTTTTGGTGTGGCTATCTGAAGTTACAACTAACTACCAGTGTGGAAGTATCAATCAGGCCAGGGCTCCTTAAAACTTTTCTAATCACAATCACTTTTCATTAGAGAACTGCTTATATTGGTATATAAAATCAATGTATAATTCAAATATTTAAAACTGTTCCTTAGCATTTACAAAATTGTGTCATTTATTAAACAAATCACAGTATAAACTGAAATAAAATGATAGGCTCCTTTCAAAAGTCATGTCCTGCTCTGTTCAGTTCTTGAGTTTTGGAAATGATGGGAAGTGTAGACGTCAATTGGCCAAATATTTATAGAGCTGTCCTTGCCAGAGAAGAGGAAAAAATCACATCATTTTATTAATACTTCTCATAATCCTCCTACATAATGTCATCTTTACATTTTCCATTTCTTACTTGTAAGTAAGGAAACAATGCCTATCTTATTTATGTATTCATTACATCATCTTTTGAAAATTATCATACATTTTCCTTTTCCTAAGTGGTATTTTTCCAAACTAACTAAGGAGCAATTTTGCTAACATTCTAATGTGATCCATAAAAAGATAGTGGGTGTTTTTATTAAGTTCCTTGCATGCTTTATTTGTTAGGTTTTATTTGAAGTTATTTATTTACTTATTTATTTATGGTGCTGGAAATTGAACCTTGACCTAAGACATGCTAAGCGAGCACTCTATCACCAAAGTACAACTGTGGCCCAAAACTCTTTTCTTATCACAATTTTCAGAGATATTAAGTTTGTGAAAAAAGTACACACACACACACACACACACATATATATATGTGTGTGTGTGTGTGTGTGTGTGTATACATATTTTGTTATATATAACATATTAAATTTATCATCATTTAGTATTAAGAATATTTTTCACTGGTTGAAAAATCAGTCTCAGAAATGACTCTTGTGCCCAGATATTTTGGTTCTGTTGCTCTCCTTGTGGAGCTCCTGTCCTCTCCAGGTCCTACCATCTCCCCCTTCTTTCATATGATGCCCTACACTCTGCCTAAAGTTTGACTATGACTCTCAGCATCTGCTTTGATACAGTGCTGGGTAGAGTCTTTCAGAGGTCTTTTGGTAGGTTCCTGTCCTGTTTCCTGTTTTTTCCTTCTTCCAATGTCTGTCCTGTTTGTCTTTCTGAGTGAGGATTGATCATTTTGCCACGGTCTTCCTTCTTCTTTAGCTTACTTAGGTGTACAGATTTTAGTATGTTTATCCTATCTTATAGGTCTAGTATCTGCTTATAAGTGAGTATACAGCATGTGTGTCTTTCTGCTTCTGGGATGCCTCATTCAGGATGATCTTTTCTAGATTCTACCATTTGCCTGCAAATTTCATGATTTCCTTGTTTTTAATTGCTGATTAGTATCCCATTGTGTATATAAACTAGAACCCCTGCTCGGATGTAGCCCATGGCAGCTCAGTATCCAAGTGGGTTGTCCTAGTAAGGGGAACAGGGACTGTCTCTGACATGAACTCAGTAGACTGTTCTTTATCACCTTCCCCTGAGTGAGGAGCTGCCTTGCCAGGCCACAAAGAAGGATCTTGCAGCCAGTCCTGATGTAACCTGATAAGCTAAGGTCAGATGGAAGGGGGAGGAGGTCCTCCCCTATCAGTGGACTTAGAGAGGAGCATGGGAGGAGAAGAAGGAGAGAGGGTATGATTAGGAGGGAATGAGGGCACAAACTACAACTGGGTTGCAAAGCAAATAAAATGTAATTAATGTTAAAAATAAAAATTTAATTAAAAATGTAAAAAAGCATATGTGTACAATAAAAGGAGACATACATGATTTTGACATTATTAAATAATATGTCAAGATATAGACAGCCGAAGCTTGAAAACTTATTATTTTTATTTTTTTGTGCTTGATTGTTGTTGTCTTGGACTCCTGATCTTTTCCAAAAGGAAATAGAGGGTGGGTGGGCCTGAGTGAAAGGGAATTGTGGGGGAAGGTGGGAGGAATGGAGTGGAGACAGGGTAAACTATAGTCAGCATGTGTTGTATGAGAGAATAATCTATTTTCAGTTAAATAGAACTCTGTTATTCTTCACCACTATTAGCCTACCTAAGATCCAATTTCCAACACCTTTTATTGCAGTGGCCTTCCTGATTTTATGTTCTCATGTAACTTATTCTTGAAGATATGAATGACCTGTGCAAACTTTAAACACATCTTATAACCCTCTATTTTTTTCATAAGAGACTCTACTCCTGTTCTCCAAGACTACAGGCTCCACCTCATTTCCCTTGAGCTTAACTCCAAGACTTCACCTTCAATTATTCCAACAACTTATCTGTGCTATGGATACATACAGCTGTTCTGATGTGTAACTCTCTGAGCCCCATGTCTGTGTCAATACAAGTCTTATAGTCTCAGTGTAAACCATTTTTGTTTGGGTCAAGTTTGACATTTTGTCCTTGGCTTACATCAACACCAGCCTTCCTTCAATTCAGATCAACTCCATGGGCCAGTTTCTATTATGTCAATATTTGACTTTCTTTGGAACACTTGCCATCATCTGATTTTTTTTTAATTAGAGAGTGCTTCCCCAAGACTTTTGAAAGGCTTATGATGGTGTGGATTTAGTCTCTTTTTCTTATACAGCAATGGTCATTAAATAGAACAACAACAACAACATCATCAAAATCATTATATACTGGGTAACTGAAACCACAAACACAAGTCATAATTCTGGAATGGTAGGAAGTAAAAGATCATGTTTGATACAAGTTGATTCAATCCGATGACCACTCTTTTCCTGGTTGATAGCTGATTGTTTTTAGACTGAATCTTGCAAGGATAGAGAGAGCACTTTGCATCTGTGTTTTGCTCCTCATACATTTATTCCAATCTTACTGGCCCTATACTAATGGCTTAATTACATTCTAAAGGCCAGTTCCTAAGTATGATCACAGAATGTTTAGTGTGCTGTAGGAACATCTGTTATGTTAATCTAATGTTTAATGTCTAGAACAACAAATAGGTAATATATGAACATTTAATATTGATGAATATAAATAACTAAAGTTGCTTTTTTATTCTCAGCATTATTATTTATTACAACATAGTGCAAGGTGAAGACCACGAAAAGGCTTAGGGAGAAAATCCCTATGAAGCAAATAAAGAAACCTCAGAGAGACAGTCCAACCACACTTTGTGTTCCAGCAACTGTAACTATTGGGGGAAGATAATTCTATCCAAGCTTCCCTGCTGACATACATATGATGAAATCCTGTCAACCAAAACCAATAAAACTATCTACAATTAATGAATACCCCAGTTAAAAATAGAGAAATATACACAGTGAACACTTACTTCCTCCTTTCAGTGTGAGGACCTCTGTCGTGAACCTCTGCAGACTTTGTGTATGGTGCCACAGCGAGTTCACGTTTTTTTTTTCTTTCTTTTTTTATTTTTATTATTAGTTACATTTTATTAACTCTGTATCCCAGCTGTATCCCACTCCCTCATTCCCTCCCAATTCCACCCTCCCTCCCTCATCTTCTCCCTGTCCCTTTCAAAGTCTACTGATTGGGGTAAAGTTGCTTTTAGTTGATCTAGTAACCTGATTCGGAAGTTAAGCACAATTGCATCACGTTTCACTTGTAGAGTTACTTCTTGGTTTTGATGATGCTCCAAAGGCATTTATGATTTACTTCCTTTCTTAAGGCAGAAAAAAATAGCTCATTATTATCTTAGTTGTAGAGTAGACATCATGTTCTAAAGAATGTTTTCATGTGTATGCTCTCCCTGGAATACACTCTGGAACAGTCTACAGAGAGTAAATACATCCAAAGATGCTGGGTAAACAAGAGCTGGTTCTGTCTGTGCACTCTATCTCGTTTAATAACACATACAGTATTGCAATAATTTTATGCCATTTGAGAATTTTTTTAGGATTGTGATGTTAGTGCTATTATTATATTGTGATAAATGATGCCTAGATTATAAAGAAAGCTTCTCAAAAAAATTGTGGCACTCATTACACAGAAATAATCTAAAGCACAGTCTAAAACTTGTGAACAAAATTACAGTTATTTCTTTCTGCTTCTTTCTCTTTTCTCCCAGTCCCCACATTGTGTACATGTATGTATGTATGTGTCTGCACATGGAAAAAGGTAGAGTTGTGTATATTCCTTTTAAGAAGGAATAATCAAACCACAGTGCAGATCAGACAGAGCTGCGAATACATTTAAAAACCAGGTGTGGTGCTTTAGCTTTGTCCTTTTGTGCAGATAAGAAAACCAAATTTACAAGCTTTTAAACTAAACAATGAGCTTTAGTTAACTGAAAATCAAATTGAAACAGAGGTCTTAAATAAGACTAAATTAAATTTAATTATACTCTGTTCTCCATCAAAAGTGACAGAGTTTTCTATTATGTTTCTCTTGCACTGAATGAAATTTTTCGAAGTCTCCTATTGGCACATTGTTGTATTGCTAGGTACTTCTCTCTGTCTAAATTATACCTCTACATTTGTCTGAAGTTAAAGACTGAATAACATCTTTGAGGTAATTACGGAACACCTCAGTAACCTGAAAGATGAATTATATTTCATTTTAATCTCTTTAGAAAAGATTAAACTAAAAATGAACTTTTAAGTTTCTTAAGCTCTATTATATTTGATCCTGTTCACATTTAAATTTTTTATTCTTTCTACATCTATACATGATACCAGATGGTTTGCTCTCTAGAATTGGTTGCTTTATCTCATGTTCTCTTTTATGTACACAGTAGTGTCTGGCTTAAGTAAAAGACAAATTATTCTGACCAGTGTCTTTCCCAATGCAACACTGTTACAGCTGAGATATTTTCTCAGACCCACAACATATAATTCTAAAAGAAAAACATTGTGCAAGCCTGAGGAGACTTAATACATTTTTAAATAAACTGATTTTGGTGGAGAAAGAAGATAAAAGTATCAAATGTGTCTGTGATAATGTATGTACATTATTCTTCCTGTAACTATTGCAGATATTCAAGCATAATGGAAGAAGACTATTCTTTCCAATGCCAATTATCTGTTGATATAGAGAAAATAATTACATAAAATATCATGAAAAATATGATAGGAAAATTTTGATTTTTTTTTTTTTGTGGAAGAAAAGCTTTCTTATTTCTAAATGGAGATTTAAAGAGCAACTAAATGTTGATGCTTTTCCTAGTAGAACAGTAGCCTGAAGAAGCCCTCAGATACAAACCCACATTTCAAAGCTAAGAAAAATAGTTGTTGGCATGGCTTGAAAATGTCAAATAAAGGCCACAAACTGTTTGGCTGCATCTTCCTGTATTTCTTTATGGAAGGTCATAATCTGTTTGTTTTTATCTTCCTCCATTTCTTTACAAATGGCCATAATCTGTTTGACTTATCTTCTTCTAGTTCTTTACACATTTTATTTGTTTCCTCTATTATCCTCTTCATAAGCATAAATGTAAGCTCATCTCGTGATGAGACTTGATAGACTAGAATCAGAAGGAAGGAGAGGAGGACCTCCCCTATCAGTGGACTTGGGGAGGGGTGTGGGTGGAGAAGAGGGAGGGAGGATGGGATTGGGAGGGGAGGAGAGAGGGAGCTACGGGGGGACACAAAGTGAATAAAGTGTAATTAATAAAAATAAAACTATGTCAAATAAATAAGTGTTTCTGGGGAATTGCATCTGCTTTTGAAACCTGTATCAATTTCTTTGCTCATCTTTCTTTCCTCAGATCTGATGATTTCCTATTTCTGAGAGTATTAGTTTTTTTCTATGTTCTTAAACTTCTATTTCATTTCTTATAACACTCACATGATATTTTTTTCAAGTAAGCAGGAGAAATAACTGAAAGATTTTAGATTACTGCCTTGTTCCACCTCAAGACATTCAGCAGGCTAACCAACCTTTAGGGTAGGTTGCAGCTCTGTCCTTGCTTTTGTTGAATTTTTTTAAATATATTTTTTTTTGTCTTTGAGAATGCCATATATGCATGCAAGAAAGTATATAACACACCACCTTTTCCCTTCAAACTTCTCCTATTTTCTCCCCAACATTTCCCTCCCAACTTGATGTCAGAGGCATCTTCTTTTACAACTCCATCTACTACTAGATTTTCCTCCTCCTCTTTCTCTAATTTGTTCATAGTCAGTACTAACTCCAACTCATGTTGCTATACATGTACCAGTGTGGAGCAACTTAATGGATAATTCAAAACACCGTAGTAGTCACAACTTCAAAGAAGAATGTTTTTTTCTTAGTTAGCAGCTTCTAGCTTCCAATAGTTTCTCAATAAGTAGCAGAGCATGGAGATCAACTGTAAATATTGTTTTTATTTCCTCAGATGAGAGAATGAGATGAGATCCAAGCTTTATAACTACATGGCTTGGGCTAATTCCAGAGCTTTTCTATCTCTGTTCTAACTATCCTCAGCTTAGGCCTGGAAGTTACTCGCCTCTATACACTCTTATCTTCTGCAAACCTAGATCTTGATGGCTTCTGTTTCCAGCCTCCATCTGCTAACCTAGGCCTAGAATGTTTTTAGCCTCCAAGACTTATTGCTGAAAAAGCTCACACTTTCTAGTTCTTTGTGAACTCTTGCTGGCTGGTTCAACTCAGTTGTTCTAACTCAAAACTCCTCTCCAAGCTTACTTATTCAAACTATCTTCTCTCCAGTTCTAGCTAAATTGCTCCCAATTAAACTGAACTTTACCAAACTGTACTGTACTCCCAAACTCTACTGTATAGTTTCCACCAACTCCCTTGCTCTCTTTCTCTGTGCTGCTATCATGTACCTTCTTTTTCATGTCTGTTTTCCTGAGAGTTGGATATATACTATCTCTGACTGATTCTGCCAGATCTTTCTCTGATTCATCATTTTGTCTGTCCCTCAATGAGATGTCATTGTTTGGAATTAAAGGTGCCTACTAACTTCTAGCCAAAATTAAAGGTTTGGATGTGATCACTAGCCAGAGTAGTCATGCTACCTGATTAAAATTCCTCTAAAAGCAACTTCCTATCTCTGCTAGAATTTTGGGTGGCTTAAACTTATTTATTTATTTATTGCTTCATTTAACCATTCCTGGAAAAGCTTTGTTTCCATCATCAAAGTTGATTTCTCTATTCATGTCCTTTCCTGTTTCCACACTGCCAGTCTTAGGGTCTTCAATAGCCTTTGTCTGTACTAATTATTGACACATTTGACCACTACCCCCTCCTTCCTCTTGCTTTTATTTTTCATCAAAGATACATTCTTCTTCATCCCTTTTTCTTTTATTAAAGATATTTTTTCTCATATTATATATTCTTTTTACCTTCTTATCTCCTTCTATTCTTCCCAGTTCCTCTGCAATTCTCCAATCTAAATCCACCCACTTTCTGACTCTCCTTATAAAACAAACCAGCTTCTAAGGGATAATAATAAAATCAAATGAGATGAAACAGACAATTAAATGAAAAGAACACAAAACAAAGTCACAGTCTTTTTGTCCTGACTGTCAATAGAATTTGCTCAATTAGCCAATATCTCTATGATACCCATCAAATGTTTATTTCATCTTTTTTAAATTAGGGACCTCTATCCAGTCACCACTTTCTCTCATTGTCCTATTTCAATTCATTTTGCCCCCACATCCTTCTAATTCATTTGTCTCCATTTCAGCACTTGCTTGGGCTATAGCTTGGATATAACTGTTGTTAAATGTTTGGTACAATTGGCAGTTGGTAAAACTTTCAAGTGGTAGAGCTTGTTGGAGAGAGTCAGACCAAAGGAGTATGCTCTAAAATATAATCCTGAGAACCAGTCCCTCTCCTGTGTTTTGTTGCTTAGCTGCTAAAAGGTAAGGAAAGCAGCTTCTTGCTGTGATTTTTCACCTAACTAAACAACAGAAAATAATAGTCTGAATTAACCATGTACTGAACTTCACAAATGTGAGTCAAAATAAACCTTACTTTTCTTTTTAATATATCTGGAATATGTGGGTATGGTAACAGAAACCTAGCCATCACAGGCTGATTCGTGAAATTTGATTGCTCATGTTAAAAAACTTCACATAGGAGTTAGAATAACAGTTTTTTTGCTCTGATCAAAATTATCAAAGGGACCTTGATTTTTACATACTCAGTTTTATCCTGTTTTTTTCTTCATAGCTATTATCCTGACTTGATGAAATTATTTTATTATTCTTCATATATCTAGAATGTAAAGCACAAGAACAGTAGTCTTTGTTTTGTTTTCAATGATTTGCCTTGCACAGAATTATTGCAGAAAAAAACCTATTAAAAAAGTCATAATCTAAGCTTCACTAAATGTAATCTTAGCAAAACACTGTTTGGCTCTTCAGTGGGCTGAGGAAATGAAAAATGAAAAATAAATGAACATGATAATAAAACACATGTTGGTATATAACTAGAGTCTAGTAAAACATTCAAAATTTAACAACTCTTTCTTATCAGCTTTAACTTACTTATTTTTGTTCACTAAATTTAATTTTCTTCTAATATTGCAGGGTAACAGAAGGGATATATGATCATGAAAAATCAAAGGCTTCAAAGTGTTAAAGTGTATGAGACACAACACATCCTATCTTTAATGGCCCTTATTCCTACCACTGCCTCCTCATGCCATTCTGACTTCCTGATATATATGTAAATATGTTGAATCCCTTGATGAGAAGTCTCATGTACTCAGATTAAATCCTCTATACCATTAACTTTATCAGACAAGTAGTACTATCTTGGTATTGTAAGATATTTTTTGCTTAATTTTTTTGGATTTAAACCAAATTGGATTACTTCAAACTTGAATATTAATAGCAAAACTCAGTGTAAATATTAATGAATAAATCCATAATTGAAAGACCACATTTGTTACTAAGATGCAAAGGGAGTGAAAGGCAAGAGGAGTCAAGAGAAGTGTCAGTGTTCATACCAGAGCCTGGGGCATATCTAGTTGTGGTGAAGTTTGATTGCCTAACTATGGACATTTGCCTGACATCAAAAAGAAACCGATACAATTATGTTTCGTATTTTGAATGTGTTACACATATTTATACTTAGATTTCATGAGCTCAGGAATCACTTTTTCACCATAAACTAGGCTCTCTAAATCAACAGGATCGATGTACACATGAACTCACAGAGTGTGAGAATACACAGGGCCTGCAAGGACCTACACCGGACAGCATCCTAGAGATGAAATAGAACTATGCACTTGCTCATATCTTTTCCCTTAAGTGTCTTCCAATTGGTAACCACTTGCAAATAAAAATTTAGCTCTCTTCAAGGGAGTCTCATTAGGGAACCAAATTACCCTTAAGGGTAGCATACATTCCCATCAGCAGCTAGTCAACTGAAAATGGCCACAAACATCTTTGGAAACTTATTGCCTCAAATGTTATGATAGACCCTTACTGCTTTTTAATTCTATCATTTTTTAATTGTATTATATTATATTTCTATGTTTTCTCTCCTTTTACCCTACAGGTCCTTTAGATATATATTATGGCTTCTAGTTTAGTGTTTTATGGGATGCCTGAGTATGTGAATGAGCTGTTCTCTTCATCTTATCTATTTCTTGTGCCTTCTCTTGCACATTTTTTCTTGTGTTTGTTTTGTCTTATTCTGATGTGATAGGTTTATTTCATTATTATCCATTAGAAGCCTCTTTGTGATCCAGATGGGAGGAGAAGTGGTGAGGAACTGGGAGAAATACTGAAGAATGGGAAGTCATAATCAGGATATATTAGAGAAAATAATCCATTTCAATAAAAGGAAAAATAAGTTAGAAATAATTAAATTATATTTAGGGATGATCAGAGAATAGGATATATGAATTGGTATAGTTTTGAGTATCTTGGTAGTTCCCTTCTAAAAAGATAATTTCAAGTACAGGCAGGGAAAATTGCTCATTGGCAAAGTACTTGCCTAAAATGCACCAGACCCTGTTTTCAGGAACTTGTACTCACATTACCACAACCACCACTACAGCATATAGGTAGTTTTTAAAATTAGCAAATCAATACAATCACAATAATAGTGCAAAACAGAAAATTAGTCAAATACACTAAGCATCATAATAAAAATATTATCACTGTTTTGGTATAATTAATTCCAATTTCCCCATCTGATATGTATGTACTGGGTTGTTTCTTATCATGTTAATTTGGGAGCATGTTAAATGGTTGTTTGTTTGTTTTCTGA
Source organism: Psammomys obesus (assembly GCF_907164565.1). Taxonomy (NCBI): domain Eukaryota; kingdom Metazoa; phylum Chordata; class Mammalia; order Rodentia; family Muridae; genus Psammomys; species Psammomys obesus. The sequence goes on along the minus strand of NW_026596091.1, from coordinate 19,196,311 downwards.
GTTATTCTCACCTATGTTTCAGGACTTTTAATCTTTTGGGTGCCTTCTCATCTTGTTTGTTTATCCATGAAATATCTAATATGAATTCATGAATTCAAATGCATTTGTACTCTATGACTGGAATATTCAGTTCTCTGTAATCACTGTATGCTTCTTTTCTGTTCTCCTTCTCCAAGTTTGATCATTTCCAACTGAGACTGCCTATGCCAAAGCTCTTGATACTCCCACTAATTTCAAAACTCATGTCAGATAGACACAGCTGAGATGCAGCTTCTGTGTCCTGATAAATCGTCCCAAGTCTGTTCCCTTCCACAGCTCAGACATCATATAACTCATAATTCAGGTAGCATCTAGTAGTGTGTGTAGAGAATGTTGTATGCTCATTCCCCGTGCCACTTCAGCATCATAAATATCAATGGTACTTCAGTGAGGACAGACAAACTCTTCTGCTTTAAAACAGAGTACATGACATAATTCTAGGAGAATGTTGTTGGCATTCCAAGTGATTTAGACTTTCATGTATGTGAATCCTTGATATGTCCAACATGGCTGCATTGTAATAATGTTTCAGATTTCAGTATTTTCACACACAAGCTTACACACATGCACACACATGCATGCATATACATGCATGCATACACAATACACAGAAACATGCACACATACATGCAAACATACATGTGCGCACACAAACACACACACGTCAGACACACATACACTCCTGAATACAGAACTATAACCTTGTCAGTTTGTATATTATCTACAAGTATACGATCTCAAGATAGACTTTCAGACCATACTTTGAAGCTCTGTTCCTTGTTCAATATAGTTACAATCAAAGAATATTATCTTAAATATTGTTTAAAATTACAGCTCCTCTTCATGAGTCTACATTTGCATTCAATGCCCATAAGTTTTAGTGCTTCAGCATGCATGTTTGAAGGGATTCAATATATCAAATATCAAAGACTAGTTCTCTTGATTTGGAAATAATTTTATCTGTTTAGAAGATAGAAGCGACACTGTAATAAATGTTTTGGTTTAGTTTTTCCAAATTTGATGAAGTCATGAAGGGATATAGCTAGAAGAATGAGGCAAGATGCTTTTCGGTTTTGATACTAGATTAGAGCTTCATGTGACAAATTATTGAGCTGTGATTCTTTAATATTCCTAAAACACCTTTTTCATCTCCTATAGTCACATTTTGCTTTAGGATATCTTGTCCATGACTTCCAATGTACAGCTTGTTCAATACCTCAGATTTTTATTGAGTTTCCCTCTGCATAAAACCTTTATCAGACAATACCATGGGAAGGATGCATGAGGTCTACTTCCTGCTTTTAGTCACTTGCTTCACTTTTCTTTAGAAACTGCATATTCAGATCCATTAATTCCGCCTATTGACTTTGCTACAGAAAAAGAAATCTAATAGAAAGTTGGGATTACACTAAAGAAAATCAGTTAAATGTTCCTTGGGGAAAATCATGTGAATAGAAACAATGATAAAATTAAAAAAAATCAGTCACCTTAATTTTGTCTGTCTGCATCCTAGAAGGGAAGTGAGATAATTTCTTTTTTTTTTTTTTTTTTTTTTTTTTAGTGAGGCACAGTTTTAATTCAACCATATTTTTTTTCTTATCAGTTACATTTTATTAACTCTGTATCCCAGCCGTG